>NC_092674.1:11232083-11845625 GCF_964355755.1 Antedon mediterranea
CGTAAACCAATATCTGGTCAATTGCGATAGAGAGTATCGTTGATACGTTTATGTTACTGAAAATAAGAACAACTTAGGTAACTCAAGTTACTGAATACGCTTTAGGTTAACAACAAATCACAAGTCGAATCAGCTTCATTTAGCTGCATCAAATATTTTAAAAATACATTCTCATTTATATAAATTTTTCACCTACGGTATCTTTTTTTCCCCTACTTAAATCCATTTTATTGGATATTTTTATTAGCATATTTTAATGTACTGTTTATGTTCCAGGTCTGAGGACAGTACTCTGATGTTATTGCGCAATGCTGCACAATCCTTGTGTCGTTTGTGCACATTGTTATTGTTTTATTCATATTCACTAATGAAACTCTTTTTTGGAGTCTTTATTAAAAACCACAGTATTTTTCATAATCTTATGACGAAAAAGATTAATTTAATTTTACTTATTAACTGCAAAACATTTCTGTTGCTGCACAATCTGTTTCGCAATTGTATTTTCATAAGTGACATGTCGTCAACTTTACAGTAGATAGATTGAATGAAATGGTATCATTTTACAGTAGTTGAAATTAAAATCATTAAGGTATGAAATTAACATACTGAGTAACAATAATCTCAATCTGCAGTATTACACATTAATTGCATCTTTTAATTCATTTTAAAATATATATTAACTACTGTACACTGGTCTGTTTCTGCTGCGATTAAAATGTTTATTTCAAAATATTTATTTTACATTTTACTCTTAAATAACCGTTTAAATCAGCGGGTGGTTGTTGACGGAAATTGTTAGCATTACCCAAAATGCAATAGGCTTATTGCAGTGTGGTTGACTCATGGTCAGCGGCTGTCAATCAAATAACTGTTATTTTGCATTGCAGCTAAAAGTTGCACAGAAAATTAATAACCAGTTAAATGCTGTTCCAACACCAATTCAATTCATCTTTTTTTACCCAACCTGCCTTTCGATCCCCCAAATTTGGAACAAGTTATTCCTTCCTGGCCCGAATTAGAATTTGTCATTTCTGGCAATGTTGTAGCCTCTGCTTTCAAAGTCTCTTTTTGTTTTTTTATTGACTTGGTTCCCCATATTCTCCTTTAATTTTTTATAAATTATCTTTCTAAATCTCCTATTTGTTCCTTTTTAATTTTCCCGAAATATTTGTTTCCCCAACAGGTTATTTGCAAATGTTGTGATGTTGTTCCTTACTTTCGTTGACTATAGATTATCGATGCAGCTAGCAGAAAATTAAAATGATACGGTATTTTTTGTTGGCAGCGGGGAAAAGGGTACCCAAAATACAGTATAAATTTATAAATGATGGCATATTTTATCCACAAATTTGGTGGGGAAAATATGGTATACAAAATACAGCATATTTTCTATAAGTGCTGTTTTTCCACTGCCAAAAATATACCGTATATATACGGTATTACAAAATAACGTATTAAATACTGTATTTACTTGGCAACAAAAACAGGGCCATAGAAAAAATACATTCTTCAACAATGTACAGTACCGTACATGGAGTTCTTTGATATTATATCATTATCTACTTATTATGATGCTTATTATACAATTTCAAAACAGAAATGTAATGACAAAAGTTAACCTTTCAACTTAAATTCAACTCCAAAACATTCATTGGTTATATTTTCATCTTTGCAAAACTTCTACCTACTTCAGGTCATTTTGAGAGTGTTGATGTACGCATTTCATACTAAGTGTATTTTAATGATCTGTTTGTACACGTTTTACGACTGACCTCCATTAAAATCTATTACATAGATACAGTCAATTTTCTCATAACCGGACACCTTTAGGCCAAAAACGTCTGGTTTCTGGAAAGTCAAACCAGGTGTTGAGAATGCATTAACATAGACAGGATCGAAATACTGATTCTTACTTTAGGATTTCCGGTATTCAGAGAGACTGTTTTATTGCGAAAAAGTGTACTGTGGTGTATTCTCTTTTAAAATAAGCATAAATTGATCTTAGGACTCATCAAATTTTGGAACTACATGACATTTTTGAACATTATCATTTTCAGTTTCAAATCGTTTTTTAGGGTAAAAAAGTTTTAAAAAATGTAATAAACCATGTTGGTAAATCACATTAGTAGTAAGACCCTCACCCAAAAAAAATCTATACAAAAAAATAAAACATAATAAGAATCTGACATGCCTGTCGCATCCAGACATGGCCAGTGGCGTATGACTTTAACATAGTAACATTCTCACATTGCTACATCACAATAGCTAATAGAACTCCTCACCAAAACAAATTATTAAAAACTTTGGCTTAAACTTAAACCGTATAAATGGTATATTCTAAAATTTTGTACAGGATATGAATTGAACGCAACTACAGTCCCCAGTCCCCGGCTTGTTTCAATATTCCTAATCATCTATGCTGGAAATTGTAACAGGTCAATGACATTAAACACATTAGATATCTAGGTCATTTATGATATGCGAAAGGGTGTGAAGAACAAGTACAGTATATCACAAGCTCACCTATATTTTTCCCTTTGTGTCATATGGTATGAGGTAATCAACAAGGTCAAAAGACATTTTATAAAATTGGGAGCTGTTGCTAAGGTATTTAAGTACAAGTCTTTATTGAGATAATACAAATAATAAAATATTTACACATTTGTTTAACAAGAAAGTGTCTCTTAAAGCCCCCTTCCCTACGTTTTTTAGATCTAATTTAAGATCACAAACTATATTTAATGTAAAAATAATACTATATGGTCCTATTGCGATAACTTTTTTCGTCTTTAAACGGTTAAAAATGTGAAAAATAAGTCAATTCTAATATTTATAGCGGCCCGCTATAAATCCCAAAATGCATTGCGCGCGGATTGATATTTTTGTTTTTCACCTGTAATTCGCCCACTTTTCGATCGATCGTGAGGCCAAAACAAATGGAAGACTCCTAACTTTTCAGCGAAAATACCGGGTTTTCCCCAATTTGTATCAACGGAGTCTGGCAAAAATAGAAAGACAGTTAATGCAGCAACTATACAACGTCAGGCTAGGTATATAGCTAGCGTACGATGTTCGTACGTTACCGATGTTTACCAGCTAGGCCTACAAAACTAAGCCTAGCTAGGCTAGGCCTAAGACCGTCCACGAGAGGTCAATCGCCGCGAGCTATTTAGGTAGTGCATTGTTTCTCACTTTTTATCATAATTTACCATAAAACGTACATTTAAGACAAGGAATGACATGGTTTAATGTTTTTAAAGTGATATATATGTATTATTTCCCAAAAAACGTCCAATATTGCAGGGAAGGTGTGTTTAATAATACCAAAAGAAGAAAAATCACCTAAACAGATTTGAATCTCTAATCTATAGCAGAAGTTCTCTGTGCACTACACAGGACCAATGGCTTAACATCTTATCTGAAGGATGATGCAATGAGAGTAAACCTTGATAACCTAATACAAAAACTGTCGCTCAAACCCATCCGATTCATACACAAGTGTGCTTCTTACCACTGCGCCATATTTTAATGATTAAAGCACTTTATGTCCTATAGGTTTAATAAATAATAAAATTGCAGAATGACTTTCTATTGCTAAATTCTGAGTACCGTACGTTTAATACCTAAAATAGTTTTTAATAACTTTTTGCCAAATAAACTTTAATGAAATTATATTTTAGGAACCTATCTGATATATTTTAATTTGAATATATTATGTTACTTAGCAACACATGCCATTGCTAAGCAACATGTTAAATGCCAAGTTGCACATGTTATTGCTAGGCAACACATAGTTCATTTGGAATGTAGTACCAGTGATGATCTACATAAGATAATTGGAATAAAAGTTTACAATGCATTGATAATTTATTATCCAGTTCTTGAAAAATTGTTTAAGGAAACTATGTTGTTTACAGAATATTAACTTTCAGAAAATTTAAAATAAAATTAAATACAAATGTTGATAAGCAAAAAGTAAAGATGGGTTCACACGCACTAGAATAAATCATGAATAGAACAGATTACAAATTATACAACTGATGTAAGTGTTCATGTGAACAGTTAACTCTCTCTATGTCATTAACTCTGATAGGTTTAAGAAGCATCCAATAACTCCAATAGAATTCAGAATGTAACATTAGACACAAGTGTTTGAACACAAAACTGCAAAGTAAATCCGATAGACCACAATTTAACTCTGATAGAGAAAATAGCGTCTAAACTTATAACTTGTTTTTAACGTCAATCCACACAAATTTATTTTTTATATTGATAAATATTTTAGAAGCAACCTCATTTTTAGTCTACCCCAGAGACTATAATCTTCTAAACAATTGTCTTGTTTTTTGAGCTTGATAAATTTTTAATTTTTCTATACATATAAATCTCTAGTTCTTGTTTAATCTTTGGAGAATTTAAACAATCTGTAACAGACTAATGAAAGTATTAAATATCGTAATACTATCAACTTATTGCTACAGTTATACACCTTCTTCAATTTTATAATAACGAATTATATTCTGAACAAAATTGAAACAAAATCCACCTTTAATTTGAAGTAATCAGGCCATAAATTCTAACCCAAGAACAAGACTAGAAGAGTATAATGGCTGACTGTTGTTTCCAAGGATAATATGAAATTAATAACTTTTATTAGTAATAATATATATTAAAAGCTTGTATATTAACCTATAGGTGAACTTTACGATATTTAAGAGTTCTCCCATCGCTAATTTCTCTACCGAGAACACTCGTAATGTCTGTAGCTTTCAATTTATGGCTAGAAATCAATGTATAGCTCTCGCATGGCAGTTCTGCGACTTAAGCATGCCATTTAACTGTGTAAATCAGGTTATTTGAGATCGAATAGTTACATCTGTCGATGCCTCGTTTCCCGAACATTCCGTCTAATTTTTGTAATCACCTGTTACTTGATGTGTATGACAATGAAGTATCTTCGTTACAGACATTTTCTAATTTTCACTGCAACTACCAAGGTAAATCAAGGATAGCAATTTGTGACAAGCAAAATGGTACTCATCAGTTAACAAGTTAAATTTAGTAATTTGAGTTAGAATGGATAGATAGCTTTAAATGATACTGTCTGATCTAATTTCATGCTAGAGGTATTAGTTAATCACAAGTTAAACATTCCAGTCAGTTACAAGAATTAAAATTAGGACATCTAAGGAAATGATTTTGAAATAAATGTTTTTAAAAATATATAGTATATAAAATATTTGTTTGTAGATTTACTTACATACATAATGATTTATATTCTTATGATAATTATTAAGACATCATAAAAAGAAAGGATTTGAAATCAAATGTTCATCAAATTCATTCATATTAATATACATTTTTCTTTTAATATATTTATATGTATATTTAATATAGTTTTTTTTAGGTTTTACTTGTTCAGATTACTACCAAACTATGTTCAGTGTGAAATACCACGTACGATATTCAAAAAAATAGTTTATCTCAAAAAACATTCAATAATCAAAAACTATTAAACTTTCATTCTCAAGCAAGATTAAATCTGATTATTAAATAATTCAATTTAAGTATGTATTTTTTATGGATGACTATCAACATTGAAATAATCGTTTTGACCTCTAGTGTGACATGAACGTTTCATTCAACGTTATGAACTATTTTGATTTCAATGTTGAGTTGGAATAAATGTTGGAAGAATGATGATATTGTTCAAAATTGAACAAAATAATTATTATATAAAACAAATACAATTATTTATAATTAAACTACTAAAATAGATATTATACATGATGATGACTATCACCCCTAATAATGAATGGATTATTCCATCCTAAAAAATTAGTCTGGGGACAAAAATTCCCAGGTGTTAATAAAGAACAAAGGTTTATGTATTGACCTGCTGACCTATCACGTCCACTGGTTATCCCGCAAATTAGCTAAAGATGTTCACTGTCCAATCACATTCATGTAAATGGACCTTCTGTATTACACTAGCTGTATTACACATTCTGTATATAAATACTTTAATGTGTTTCATTTTGAGACAACAGCCTATGGTATGAGAAGCAGATTTCAGACAGACACAAACCAAATAAACAAACCTTTACTAGTAGTATCAGTTTATTTAGGTCTAGCATTTAATTTTGATTAATTATAAAACACATTTAAAATAAAAATTTGACTATTCCTGAATTTAAATGCACAGGTATCTTGATATTATAAACATATAGACATGTATTGTCCCAAAAAACATGAAATATAAGATGAATAAATAAAAATTTAATTAGGTTGAAATAGACAAAATAAATAAAAACAGAAACTCAATTACTTCCAGACAATGGGCTTTTGGTTAACTAATTGAACACAGCTATTTAGAATTTGGACAGGCATAATACTGCATCAACGATGCCAATGGAAATTTATTTTATATTTTTACTCGGGGTACCCGAGTCTAGGACTCTCTCATCTTCTCCTCCATCCGACACTATTGAGTAAAAAGTGCGATTTATAAAGTACACTCCTCCCTTATTCGTTGTAGTATTGAGCTGGGATTTGGCATGAATATACTACAGGAACATGTCCCCCTTTTTAAATTTCAAACCGGATGCAGCCATATGACATCTCGAAGATGGTACCGTATAGTCGTATTTGGTAGCAAGGTTATTGATGTGTATGTGACGTTACATCCGGTCTTATGACGTCATTACAGCTTCTTTTGCTGCTGTACCCCGAGTATCGCACATTCGTGCTTGTTATTTTATATATTTTCAAATTTGTCAATGTATGGTAAATAAAGGTTGAAATCAAATGTTAATTTAATAAAGATTTAGTACATTTAAAATAATGTGGTTAAATGTAGGCTCTACTGTACTGTAGATATAATATAATAAAAATATAAATATTGATATTTTACAACAATTTAAATACCTGAATAAAAAAATTGAATAACAAATTATTTTTGCTATATATATATCATAAAGTACATGAAAAAGTGGCTTCAATGTACAGTATATTATTAAATAATAAGTATGATATAGTATAACATTTATAATTGATTTATTAAAAAAATTTTGTTTGTAATTTTCCTTATTAAATTTTACAATGTATGAAACATGAATATGAGTTTTAGTGCCAAAAGTATATTCCATGCTTTTATATAAAAATACTATCTCTTTTGAGCAAGGCCTACTGTACATATAAATATAGGTAATAATGGAACGTTTCTTAATCTACGATGACCTTTTCAACTTGTTAAATCCTGGTCATTTACTTAAGTCCCTGTGCCTTAACTTAAATCAATGACCTTTAAAAGTTTTATCTTCGTTCATTGTTTGTATAAATGCAGTATTGTATTTAATTCTGTTTTATATAATTAATGTTAAAATAAACAATTAAATTGATATTTACATACAAACAAGAACTATAATTACAGTATCTTAAATCATAAAGTAAAATATCAATAATTACTTTTCAATATCGATCGATATTTAAAAAAGAAATCATGTTTATATTTATTTATCAAAATATAAACTATTTATTTTTTAAAGAAATTAATCTCAATCAACAGCAAGTAACTGAATTATCACTAAAGGTTTCCACTACAGTAGGACGCAACATGTGAGATACAAGTAGATTGTCCAATCACAAGTTACTTATCATCCCAACTCTCACTTGTGATTGGTTAAATTAGTGTTGCGTGTACATCCTTGGGTTGCATCACTATCAAGCAGGTCGACTGATAAACTGTATCGTCATAGGTTATAAACTACAATATTGAAGCTTAGGGAGTGGAGTTGTACAACCCTGGCATTAGGGCACAGCTATACTATAATATACAATATTTATATCATTTAAAAATAATTTTTAAAAAAGCCAATGCTGTGGGAATCTCAAATCTCAATGAAAATACTTAAAAAGCTAAAACGTAAAACAGCGAGAAAGAACACTTACTCTTCCTTTGCGCATTATTTATAATACAAAAAAAAAATTGTAAGAAACAATACATTTTAATTTGGAATTATAAAAAACAAAACGAGGTTTAAAAAAAATCCCATAGAAAGAAAAAAACTAATTTCACACATGAGATAGCATATAAGATAGGTATTAAAATGTTAGGTTCTATATGATTCCATACTCCATCACTTAGCAACGTCTTATTATTACAATCATCCTTCACTTTATTTACAAATACACTTCTACTGACAAATAATTTGCCTAGAATTACAACCAATAGCATCTTAAGTGGTAATAATAATATAATTTAGCCCAAATGAATGATAATATGATTAGTGGTCTTATATAGGACGATTCTCGATTAACTATTCATTTTTCTTGGTAAATTAAAATTCACTCTTAAGCAATATCCAATCAAAGGATTTAATCATGTTCACACCTCTACTGATCATGAGCAAGATTGGCTAAAGATACGACACTGTCTTATAATGGACAAAACATTTGACTTTAAAAATGTATTCTTATTCCTTGAATTTTAAATTTAATGTTTACAATATTGATGATTTTAGCCTTTACTATTTCCTGATTATGAATCTAAAACTTGAAAATGAAAAATGTGAGAGTTTGTTTAGGCCTCCTAACTACTGTATATGCTTCGCTATCAAGGATAAAGCCAGGTACCAAAGACTAGATGGGCTGACCATCCATTATAAAGAACAATTCAGAATTACAATGAGAGTGAAAACTAGGGTAAGCATAATTTTCAATATAACAAGCACTGTTGAATGGATTGAGGTAGTGCTTTGCTCTGAAGGGTCTAACATGCCTATACATTATGTTAAATGTATAGATACATTGCAATAGTATATATTGCATAAGTATATTTCCAAAATCTCTTCCAAAAGGTTGCGGTTCGGTTACTGTATGTATGTATAACATATTGTATAAACATTTTATTATTTATTTTTATTATGGTACGACAATGTCAATTAGTCTAACATTCATCTGAATGATGGATGAATTCCTAAGCGAGGGCTGTTTAAAACAATTTTTATCTTAAAAATAGAAAATCATGAGTTTACAAATACACATGTTTTACAATTTATTGATTACTTAAAAATAAATCAAAAGGCAAATAACTGAAAAAAATGACAATGCTGTGGGTATCAGTGGCTGGATTTCAATGGAGATACAAAAAAAAAAAAGCGAAAAGCTAAATCAAAGCAATAAAGTAAAACAGCCAGAAAAGTTAGCAGAGCTTTCGGGCAACACCAGCCCTTCATCAGTGCAAGTACTAAAACAAATCGAAAACACATCATGCGAAAAAAAGCTAAAATATAATCACATAATTTAAAAGTCTAAAATCTAATGGCCTTGATTGTAATACCAATTTGAGAAATTAATCAATTCTACTTGGAAAATTAATTATTTCTAAACAAAAAAGCAATCATATTTATGCTACATAATATGCGACTCTGAATGTAACTCCTCCGGGTGTACTTGAAATCTATTCAGTGTTTTACCTTTCTGCTATTCTGTATATTGAAACAATACTAATTTTGTATTCAGCAACTCAGCCTAGACAACATAACTCTAAGATTAAAGAGAATACTAAAGTTTAACGATCCCAAATGAATGCCATTTTGAGCCATGCGTTCTTATTTAGCTCCAGCGTGAAACTGTGCAACAAAACTATATAATTATACTGACATTATTCATCTATTCCGTGAAATATTATTAGTAATAAAATTATGATTGTAACATAAATAAAGTAGGCCAATAAAAAAATAACAATATTGATATAAAATGTTAATTAGTTAAATTTATTTTAGTCATTAATAATTCGTTTTCATGTTTATATGTGTAGTAATGTTTAGCATAGAATACTTCATTGAAATTTGTTTTTTTAACGTTTATTTATATACAATAAAACATGGATGGAAGTAATTTTGCAGAGGTTGGCAAGTACATCCACCCTCAAAGTCTTTCCCACCCAACCTAAATTACCATAATACCCACCTAACAATCCTCATGGGTACATAAAGGTAGGTCTACCATTTTATATTTTTCCACCCACAATACCTTTATGACAAGTATCTACGGTATTCCTAGTATATTATTATTTTAGCTTACAAAAACTGTCTAATTCAAAATTTCAGACAACAATTCATAATAAGCAGAAATATCATTTAGCCAAACTAAAACGATATTAAATTCATCCATTTTTTAATTAATTCTAATAATTTCTATTAAAGACTGTCAAAATTACTTACTGCAAATTCATGAGTTAAGCTTTGAATTTAATCAGAAATTTCAGAAATGATTTAGAAAGACGATACCTAATAGAATTGGATGTGCCTATAGGATTTTTATAATACTTTATTTTTTCAGTATTTCAATCTTATAAAGTAATATTTAATCGTTTTCATTATCTAATTGGGGATATAGCTTCTGCTTTAAACTAAGGCAACTTAAAGAAATGAGGCAGACGAGAAGACCGAATGTTGAGTAGAACCGCGTTTGCATAGGTAATGTAGATGATTTAATTTAGGTGAAGAGGTATAGCAAAAGGCACAAAACTGAAGTTTTGACAGAATAGAGGGAACGAATAAACAGTACAGTATAACGGAAGCATGCAATTGGAACATTTCATACATACGCTGGCATTAAAGAATTAGCGCATTACTAGTAGGCCTGCTGGTCTTTACCTTGCAAAACATTACATTTCTAGGGGAAAAATTTAAGGAACTATAATATTGTTAAATTTTAAAATAAATGAATAGCAATAAGATTGTATTTGAGTACAGCAAGACAAGTTGTGAGCATAGCCTGCCAACTGTTGCTGGGGCATTAGTGTAGAATCCAGATAATTAATAATGTAATATCAAACCTAATAGGAAGAAAAAAACAAACTTAACACATGCTTATTTTAATGAAAACAAACAAAACTTTATTGTTTGCATAGATGAATTGGTTAGAATGCAAAAATAAATTTGCCAGCAATTATAAATTAATCAATCATATCATTTGGACATATAATTGCATTCATAGTTACTGTTTAGTGATCAGTGAGCGTATTGAATGCACCCATTGATTAGACACAAACAATAGCTCACGCCAAATATGCTACCTCTCCACAAAGACCAGGTGATGACACGGTCAGTGCAACAATGAATTCAAGGTGACAGACGCTATGAACGTGAAGTTTAACAACCGAGCTGGCGCGAGCACACATCTCACGCTACAGTTATTGACGTTTCTCATATACATATAATCTTATTACTAATTATCAACACGGTAGTGTAGTTTTAATCAGTCTTAAATTATTTTGAACGAAAAAATTGATTCACGATGGTTGTCTTGGAAACAAATATAAAAAATCCTAACAATAACCGGCAATTTTAATACATTTTCTGAAAAGATGATTGTTATATAATCAACAGGAAAAAAATGAATCATCAAACAACATAAAGTAACTTATTATTATTAATACGATAAATTATGTATAATGTGCTATATCATATATAACCAAAATATTATTATTTCCATAATTAGTTTTTATCTTATCATTAATGGATAGGGATCACTCTAATTTATAATATTAAAAAAGTATGACAGAAAATAACACTGTGTTATGTTTTATTACAAAGCACACTATAGATAAGTAACAAAATAATCTCAGAAAAAAAAATCCTCAAAAAAATCTATCATATTAATGTTTACTCCAGCTTTTTCATTTATTTATGAAATATATCATCATAGCATATTGTATTATAAAGCCAAAGGCAAAAAATATGACAGCAAAAATATAATTTAGAGTGTTTTTATTTTCTTAAAACAACAAGGATGGAACAATTTTATTTTATTAGTAAATAAAATAGAGAATGTACTGTAGTATCGATGTGGTTTATAATAAATTGCTTATTGGTGAGGCTTCTAGACAAATGACCATTCAATTCATGCATATATTGTATTCAACTATGATTATTGTATTATATTGGGGATATTTACTTCTATGGGTTTGTGGTTTGTGTCTTTTTTTTGTATAAATGTTATACTGTACACATTTAAATTTTGAAAAATAAAAACAGCATTAATGAGTGACATTCAATGGGTAAATTTAAAGACATTGGTACTAGGAAGAACAACCTCAGAATAGTCCTAGAAATATGGATATAGTCTATATATAGATTGACATAGATTGATAGATTATATAAATTGGAGTGTGTTTTTTGTTTTGTTTGCTGTTGTTTTCAAAGCAAATTTGCCACTCTTGATGTACCATAGTACCTATTTTTCCAAAAAATATTTAATTTGAAAGAGAAATATTGTTATAGGGCCTGTTTCTGCTGCAACTGCTCAAAATACGGTATAAAAATACGGTATAAAATACGGTATTTTTTATACCGTATTTTTTAGTACCCCGTTTCTGCTAACAATACTTCTTGGGTGGTCGTGTTAAATTTCATCTTTTTTACTCAAATTGCCATTCATTTATTTGATCGATAATTAAAAGTCGCAATAAAGGAAGTTTTACGTCTCACTTTCAACAGCCTAGCCCTAGTGATAGAGATGTTGTAAGAGCACAGAAAACATCGTAATGGGGACAATTAATTCGTTCCCTCCCCGAGTTATTGTATTTTGCAATGTTGTACTGCTTTCGCAGGCTCTTCAGCTTTGAGTTTACTTGCTTTGGAGACAAGTCTATTCCATACTCCTGCTTTATTTTTTTAGAAATGTCTTTATAAATGTGGTTGTCCCTTTTATTACCTTTTAGTTGGCCAGACATTTTAGCTTCCCCACACAAATTTATTTAGTAAAACTGTGACGTCTTCGCTCCACATTTTCGCCGAATATATATATAAACGTGACAGAAAATAACAATACGAATGTTGACCTTTTGTCATGTAAAAAAAAAATACGGTATTTTTTATTGGCAGCAGAAACGGGTACAAAAAATATGGTATAAATTTGTAAATACCGTATTTTATCCACAAATTTTGTGGGGAAAATACCGTATACTGTACAAAATACGGTATATTTTTTATGAGCGCAGTTTCTGCTGCCAAAAATATACCGTATATATACGGTATTCAAAAAATACCGTATAATATACGGTATTTAGTTGGCAGCAGAAACAGGGCCATACATTATATACAAACTCTGTTTTCAATTCCTATCAGCACCAAATGTAACATGTTGTCCTTTTACTGTTCAAAGACAAATCGTTATGACTTTCTGAACGAGTCAGCTTTTTCTAATTAATTAATTAATGATGATAATACATTCTAAATTTCTGAGAATTTGAAATGAGTAGGCCTGGCCAACTCTGGCGAATTCTGTGTGCGAAAATTCGATTGACGCATGGCAAGGCCGTGCTATGTGTATACAAGCGAAAATAAATCTTCAAAATATAAGGGAAAATGTCATCTTTTTAATTGGTGTGGACTCTCTACAGTTGCCCCCCACCCCTATTTCAGAAAATTCTGGATCCGCCTGTGTGCTTAACCCTCTCTTCCATCTTCTGAGTGTGCTTATTATATCAGTGAACGCCTACACACATTCTTGAATCAGACAAAAAACATGAAGCTTTGTGAACACGTTCTGCATACTTTAACCAGATTAAACATGTTCTAATGTAATTTCCAGTGTCATTTGTGATATTCCGTAGGTCAGGACCACAATTTTACAAATTGAGAGCACGACGTAATATAATCATTTAGTGCTCACCATTAGGTCTGTTTAACTTGTGAAATTAGATGAATATGTGAATGTTGAACCACAACCATATTATTAGAAATTTCAAAGATAAAGAGACATGCTTTAGAATAATTTATTTAAGAATAATTTCTGATCTACGACAATAAAATAGAAAGAAGTCTGCTCAGTATATACTAATATACTAATAATACTAACATCACAAAAACAATATAATGTTTATAAAAAATATATGTCCTCACGGTTAGAAATTATCAATCGAAATTGTCTGTCAGTCAAAATAACAGAAAAGACAGTGTAATTTATTTATTACTGCAAATTAAATGCACATAATTAATTAATTAAATGTAAAGTGTTTTCATTATAACGTAAGTTTTTATAATACAATGATTTTAATTAATATTAATACTGCATGTAGTAAGAACCCCTTCTTACTCATTGGAAACGCCTATTAAAGGAACACTATCCCAAACAAACCAAACAAGGGGAATTATAAATGATGGTTTTTATACTTGTTGGTAGTACTGTAGTCATGATTGAAAACAATTTTTTACTATTCAAGATTTACTAGAAAATGGACAAATATTTCGGTGATACCACAACCATCATCAGCGTTGTGACTCTTCTGGATATCGCCTATGGCATCCTTAATTTTGTCGGGGTATTCAGGACGGAGTTATAGATCCTAGTAAGTGTTGAATTGTTTTACAAATGTTTGTGTTTTAACACTACAGCCAACCCTATTGGGTAAGGGGACACTTTACGATGACCCAAACAAGCGGAAATATATCTTTTTTAATACTATGGCCAACCAATATTAAAGTGATACAGCTAGAGTATAATCGCAACACTCTGTTGGGTCCAAAAGTATCCCAATAATAAGAGTGCTACTGTAATATTATTAAGTAGTTTAACTAGTGATCAGTTATGTTATAGTTAAATTTTCATATTTAGTGAAAAACAAATTTCTTAGTGCAGTCAGTTAAACCACTTAATGTATATTTACTATACACTTCCTTCCTCTTTATTGAAAATGTTTCTTTACAAATACTTTGATAAAAAAGATTGTATTGGTTTGTCTATTAAGGACTATGCCACCTGTTGTTAATGACTCCTTTAGTAAAATACCTGTATTAGTTACTTAATGCAGGAAGTTTACACACTCAAGTCCTTCGCACTATACCTTGATTTGCCATTCCTAAACCGCACCTCACTTGAGGACTATCGTCAACGATTTTATTTATAGATAACAGTGCCATTTATGGATTTGAAAAAAAAAGAGTACCGGTAGCACAAAAGAATTTTTTATGAATATTTTTGAGATTTTAAGTTAAAAATATCTACTTTGTAAATTCCACATAGTAGACCTCTGTACATTATCTGAAATACAGTATTATACTGAACTGTTCCAGTACTCTTTAGCCAGTCAAAAGAAAGAATAAAAAAATAAATAAATCAACTGAATACTGAATAATAACCAAGACCAAGCAGAGAAGTTAATACAGTAGAAAATCCCCCAACGAAACCTATAGTTATAATCAGGCAAGAGTACAGTATACAGTATTTCAACAATGGAATTTACCTTGTTGACTGTCCAAATTTAGCCCAAAAGGGAAAATACTTGAACATGGGATTCAGTCAGTCGGTGTAATATTATACAAAATGTGAAATTTCTTGGAACTTAAAAAAAGAAAACACCTCATGTTAATTTTCCGTAACAGTGAATAAAATGAATTATTGATTGCAATAAATGGAACATGTCTTGTGTTAGAAGAAATTACATATTCTTCTAAATAGCACTGAGTGTTTTACAAGGATTTCATTGTTCTGGGTACAGGTACACCCACCTACAAAGTTCCCTACGTCAAGCTTAATTCGAGGCCTTCCACCTAGCAACAACACCACTCATCTAAAACCTGGATACTTTTTTACACCAACCTCCTAAACTTGTTTGAGCACATATGACAATGACAACTTCTTTTATTTTCTTTGTAAATAAAGTAGATAAATAAACGACAAAATTAACATTTATAATTACAAAATTGATTTAAACAAAGAAAAGGCCTACATCATACGTTTCCAGGCTAACCTGCCTGATAACCCCACGTTTAATAGTCTAATTGTTTATGTCAGGTGAATCCCACATTACAAATAAACCAGTCTGAGTTTAACAGTTCAGTAAACTTTATTACTTGTTAATGTACTGTATGTAGGCACAAATATATGTTATCCACTGTATACAGGTAGTAACTATTGATTTAAAAGGTATATATTAAAGTATAGTAATACATACATTTCCCTCTTTGTTTTGTAGCCAGATGTTAATAGTGAGCGTTTGCATCGGGTAGATGACAATTAATTAAAGCGTGACACAAGCGACGACAGTCATCCCCCTCCTGACATAGTCCACAGACCCTATACACGTGGGCTTGGTGGGTGTATTTAAAAAGTGTTTGCGTTAGCCAGGCTAGGTCTTGTGAAAGTGAATTCACAGTCTACACAAACTATATAATATACATAAAATATGATGTTTAGTTACAATTAAAATTGAAAAACGTAGGCCTTCCGTGTTTCTTTTTAACTGCCACTTTAAACAAAGTCAATATATTTCTAACTTATTAATCATTAAGTTATTATTAAGCTCAACAACATGTACTTTCTTATTCAAAAAAACTCATTCTTTCAACCTTTTTCTTGTGTTAAATATATCATCTATCTGATAAATGAGACAATTTTTCTTCTAAAAACATAAATAACTTGTGAATGCACTGTATTACAAAAGAAATTAGAAAAAAGACAAAGTAGTATAATTAATGAAACACATGTGCTGCAAAGTATGACTGCGAAATTGCAAAAATATTTCAATGTTCTATTTCCAAAATTAAATAGGTTTTTTCCTATAAAATCTATGCTAAATAAGAACTATTAATCACTACCTACATCCTCACACTTCATCAAAATACATGAAACATGTCAGGCCAAAACCCAGTAAACCATAAAGAAAATGCTACAATAATTAACACACTAGCTAAACACTGCGCATTAGCAGTACGTAAAAACATACTTCCATAATATTGCAGCTACAGTAGTATAAAATAGCACAGCTTGTGTTTTTACATTGCCAGGGTACCCACCAGGGGTGGAAAGAGGCGGATATCAGTGAAATGTATTGCCTAAGGACACGGGCAATGCGACGAGCATTGGATTCAAACCCACGATCTCACAATCAATACAATGCGCCACATGCTCTCAAGTCTACTTTATGAAGTTTACAAATAAAATAGGTTTCCAATGATGTCTCAAACTTTGATGATGATATAAATGATGATTTAATGATGATTGGATGATAATGATGCTGATGATGATAATGATGCTGATGATGATGATGCTGGTGATGATGATGATGCTGGTGATGATAATGATGCTGATGATGATAATGATGATGACGATGGTGATGATGGTAATGATAATGGTGATGATGTTAATGATAATGGTGATGATAATAATGTTGATGATGATAATGTTGTTAATAATGATGTTGATGATAATGTTGATAATAATGATGTTGATGATAGTGATAATAATGTCTGAGGAAGAAGAATTATATTCTAGTAATTTACACATAAAACAATGCATATACAGTATTGCTATTCTCTTCTTCTTCCTAGGAGGTGGTTATTATTATTATTAGTGGTCAGTGACTGTTGCGTGTATGGCTATGTGAACTTAACACGTAATCTGGGTTTATGATTTCCATCTCAAGTGTCCTCTATGAAGTTTACAAATAAAAAAAGCTTTCTAATGATGAATATGTCTCAAACTTTGATTATGTGCAGTTTAAATTTAAATGAAAATTATTAATACATTCTATGTGTTGAAGGCTTTGATTATTTAATTTCTATAATACCAAACCCACACAAATACATTTACATATGGGTATCCATTATCGTTTGGAATTAAGGTTTTCAATAAAAGTATAATCCTCAGTTAACATTAATCGAAGAATAACAAAAGCTACATTACACTGGTTAGAATTAACACGCTTAAGCTGATCCGAATCATGTACCTCTGATGTAACTATGATATAACTCTGATGTACCTTGATATAACTCTGATAGTTTTCAGAGCTGTACAGCCAATATAACTCTAGTTTCAGAAGTACAGTTTTCAGCAGATCATATTTAACAAACGCTTCCTAACAAAGTTAACATATATTGGACGTAGTCAAACCACAATGTAAGTTTGATAAAGAACGTGTAACCATAGCCTAAATATGACTTATTAATTATATCAAGTCAAGTTATATCAATGTTAAATATAATGTATTGATTTAACTAATTTCCCATTAACAAGGTAAAGTTTAAGCTAAATCTTTTTCCTAGTAATCAAAAAACTTCACATACAGTTAGTGCATTAAAGCATAACAGTAACACATTATTTATTCAACGATTCATGTAAACCTGAAACTAAAACATATTTTATGTTGTTTCAATTTTTGACATCAGTGAGTTCATTTTTGTTTTATCACCCGCAATACTCCCAGGGAATCATTGAAATATATGGAAATTACATATGATTTTGGTAGAAACTCGCAGGCAATTATTATAAAATATATGTTTGAAATGTCCAAAAGAATGTTAATATTATATTCAAGTATATTTTCGAGTCAAGTGGCCAAGCGAACAATACAATCAGCACAAGGTCTTCCTCAACCATTCTGGTGGTAGAACAAGTCTTCTCGGATAATTACTTAAAGAAACCTTCCCTACAATTTGTGACGCTTTATATCGACTTATTTTTCACATTTTTAACCATTTAAAGACGAAAAAAGTTAAATATAGTTTGTGATCTTAAAATAGATCTAAAAAACGTAGGGAAGGTGTCTTTAAAACTGGAGGTCCAGTGTACACATCTGGCTTGTGTGAAGTGCATCTTTTGAAATAGATGTTACCTTTTCCATCTCAGCCCCCGTCGTTTGTGGGGGATATGACCGGTTGGGCCGCCGACAAGTTGAGCCGCCGGTGATTTCTATGAAACGCCCAGTGCATGCATCTTTTACGACATTTCGCGTAGTGATTAGGATGGTGTCCTAGTACATAAGTTCATGGTCTTGGTTTATTGTGTCATAAAAATAAATAATATATAATTACATAGGCCTATTACAATTAACACAGCAAATGAAAGTAGTAATATTTAATAATTTAATTGTTTTTAATCTTTCGAGGAAAAAATTCAGTGCACTCATAATTTTCCTCGCGTGTAGGCCTACCACGTAAAGTCACGTTGTCTCTCAGCACTAATTAATAGAGTATTAACATTCTTCGAATGAGGTTTAATAAATATTATTTTTTATTTACTAATCTTTTAATATCATATTTTATTGAATTTTAAAATGTTAAAACCCAAAATATTTTACTAAAAAACGTGATTTTATGTAATTATTTTACCGAAAAATGGAGTAGGCCTAGTTCATACATCTGCCGACTGTGAGGGGCAACATGTTTACGTCATTTTTGGCTAAAAACGATCACTTTCGGTGATGTTTTATATTTTGGAATCTACAAGCCAGATTTTCATAATTATTTCTTTAATTATAATATTTAATAATATATATACTAAAAACCATGATATACAGTCGACTCCGCCCAAGTCGAATCTAATGGGACCGGTATAAAAATTCGAGTTACGCGAACTTCGACTTACAGATTTCCCAAAAAAATGCTAGGCCTAGGCTCACTCACTAGCTGCGCTATGGTATTAGTAGTAGTGGACCCTGCCCTGTCGCGATCGCGGCCCACGCGATGAGCCTTCTTGAATTGAATTTGCTTAGCTAGGCCTAATAAATGCTAAGCCTCTTTATCGACAATGATGAACTGTATTTTCCCGAAACAATACAAAAACGTATAATAAATACATTTCGGTTCTTATTCGAAATCGGTATCTATTGTTTATTGCCATCTGTCTAGCACAAAATAGGTACCCACAAAACGCCGCTCAAGTTCTCAACTCTGAAACAACTCATACACTATACACTAGCGCGAGTTGTAGGACGCCGCCTATACTATACAACCTGCTTGAGAGAACCGATATGGTCCCACATTTTCCCCTCTGTTGTTTGTTTATCGAATTACGTACGTTTCATCGGCTTTTTTTTCGCGTTGTTGCCGCGTAATTTGTGACTTCGACTTATACGATATAAATCACTAAAGAATGTGTGTATTCGGACCGCAAAAAGACGTCGACTTAGACGAATTTCGACTTAGAAAAATTCGACTTAGAAATAAAAATTACACAGTAATGTATAGGAAAGAATTGGGACTTTCCTAAAAATTCGACTTTCGCGATTTTTCGACTTACGCGAATTCGACTTAGGCGGAGTCGACTGTATAAACGTTTGAATGTACATCGTTATCCCTAATATAAATTGAACGAGCATCAGCAAAAGTTAGCATTTGGCGTTCCATAGAAAATAACTTTTTTCTGGCGGCGGCTCAACTTGTCGGCGGCTCAACTTGGCCTAATCCGTTTGTGGTTGGGGCTGCACTGTGGCTGCCGTATGGGTCAGTAAAAAACCCAATCCAAATTTCCTCAACTGAATATTATCATACAAACAAAATATAAATTCTAAAATGATATTTTTCTTTAATATTATTTACAGTAATATTAGTCACGTAAAAGTGTAAAGCCTGGTTTCCATTAAAATCGCTACAGCGTTTCCATTACAATCGCTACACGCGCAGATGTTGCCGACGCAATTGGGAAGGCTCCCCGATTCATCAAAGTCAAATCAGCAAAGTTCAACCATGTTCAACTTTGCCGATTTTGTCGGCGATGAATCGTATACGCATACCAAAGGATATTTAGCGCTCGCGTACTAGATCCCCGATAAATTCTAGCGTTTCCATAGAATCGCTACGCTCTGTCGTGTAGCGATTTTATGGAAACTAGACTTAAAATAGTTTAATTTTGTTTTGTATGTCCAGAATTATTTGAAATGTCTGTTTGAAATTTGAATTGTATAGCTTTTGAAAACATGAACAATGGTAGAACTGTAAAAAGCATTCAAAAGAATATAGAAAAAACAGCAAAATGAAATTTGAGTCTAAGTGGACCGTGACGCAAACTTAACCCGATAAGTACAAACATTATTTGGGAAGGGAATTTCCAAACTACGAATTAGCCATCGCTTCAGTGCTTTTCCTAATGAAGAATTTAGTAAAGGTATTTAGACTGCCTTGAATTTCAAGTCCTTTGGTCCACTCTAGTTACCTAATAGTTTGCTTATATTCACTGGCAATTAAACTTAGTTATCTCCCCTTGTTCCCAGCTAAGCCTAGATCAGTTCGACACAGCAGATATCTGTCAGTTCAAATCACCTAATACCGCCTTCTATTTCATTGCGAACTGACCTCAAACAGCAGGCCTACTGTGCCAAGCTGCCATGCCTCATAGCATAAACGCTTTCCTCATAGAACCAGCCTAGTTACACACCAGAGTTTCACATATCATTCTGAATCTCACTTACTACCTTAAAAACAATTCACGTTTTAAATTCGTGCAGTGCCAAACAGTTATACCCAATTGTGAATCTCTCTATTTCTGCTTGTGGAATATTATTAATGTAGTACTGTTTCCAATCTTAAAAGTATGTGATGCTATAGAACGCTTAAAGGAACGCTTTATTTAATATCCCTTAGTCGTAGATTGCAATTATAAGATATGTATAAATGATCTATTAATAGACAGACAGTGGAACTTAAATTCCACTCTCTATATCTTATCTTGACCATCAAAAGTGTTTCAGTGCAAAATTCCGTTTAACAATTTGTTGTTGTCTTAGTCTGGATGTTCAAATTCATTAACCAAAAGCACTGGTATTTATAAATCAATGCTATGTTTATATATATTATTATATATATTTATTATTATATATTCTTAATTGTAGTAAAATGATAAACATGGAATGTTATTATTGAACATTATAAATAATTATTAATTATTATTTATTAGCAGCCATTTTATCCTGTAAAACATGGTTATGGGATTATTGTGAAAGAGCTTTATAGCACAAGCAAGAATCACTGAGCAAAAGTGCATGTACTGTAACATAGTGAGCATAGTTTTCACACATTTTATACAAATTTTATACATTTGATCATTTCACAAAATTACCAGCACATTTTTTTATAGGCCCTACCATATTATTATAATTAAAGCCCCATTCCCTACGTTTTTTAGATCTAATTTAAGATCACAAACTATATTTAATGTAAAAATAATACTATATGGTCCTATTGCGATAACTTTTTTCGTCTTTAAAACGGTTAAAAATGTGAAAAATAAGTTGATTCTAATAATTATAGCGGCCCGCTATAAATCCCAAAATGCATTGCGCGCGGATTGATATTTTTGTTTTTCACCTGTAATTCGCCCACTTTTCGATCGATCGTGAGGCCAAAACAAATGGAAGACTCCTAACTTTTCAGCGAAAATACCGGGTTTTCCCCAATTTGTATCAACGGAGTCTGGCAAAAATAGAAAGACAATTAATGCAGCAACTATACAACGTCAGGCTAGGTATATAGCTCGCGTACGATGTTCGTACGTTACCGATGTTTACCAGCTAGGCCTACAAAACTAAGCCTAGCTAGGCTAGGCCTAAGACCGTCCACGAGAGGTCGATCGCCGCGAGCTACTTAGGTAGTGCATTGTTTCTCACTTTTTATCATAATTTACCATAAAACGTACATTTAAGACAAGGAATGACATGGTTTAATGTTTTTAAAGTGATATATATGTATTATTTTCCAAAAAACGTCCAAAATTGCAGGGAAGGGGTCTTTAATCTTTATTGTTATATTAATGTAGTGGTAAAGTATTATTCTACACACCCATCAACTTGTCCAATCATATAAATTGAAAGAAATATAAAATATACACACACAAACATGCTAATTTTTTAACACTAGCCTACTAGATATTAAAGGAAACTTAATGGCTTTCCCAAACACTTCTCAGCTAGTTGACAAGCTAAAAAATGCCTTCATATCTGCTAGCCTAAAGAGAATGAATGAATACTAAATATGGTATACAAAAAAAAAATCATAAAAAACCCAATACAATTTTAGGCCATGAACACATATACTGTAAACTCTCTAAAGGATTTACTTTTTTTCCTAGACCTAGAAAAAGTAAAGAGAGCAGCGGGATTTTTACTTTAAAAATTGCATGATATGGGCTTGTAATAATTAGAGTCCAGTGATACGATTGAAGATGGCGAAGATGACAATTATTGACTTCTGCTTCTCCCTAACCTTCAGGTATATCTACTCATCAGTGATACTGAAACAAACCTAATAAGAATTATGGGAAATCAATGATAATACACAAATTGATTGTATGACAATTAAACATGGATGCATAAACAACCGATCTGTAATACAAAAATAGCTTCATTTATGAGGTCAAAGTTGAAACTTGACATTATTTTGGTGATCAGTGCATGTTTTAATCCTAGTTGAAATGCAGAAATACTAAATCAAACTGTCACATTATTTATTTTCTTACTTGAATTGAAAAAAATAAATAATTGCATGGCAGACTTTTGTGGAACTGTATAATTTAAAAGACCATTACATCTTGTCACTGTGAGCAATATGAACAACCACACAAAGTGGAGTAATCATTTAGGAAAACATCCAACAGACACATGCAATACAAAAGAAATAAAATATAATGTTTGATTAATCATCCTCACTGTCTATTACTATCTGTCTTCCATTTTGTATTGTGCACATATATTTTCAAATTAATAAATTAAATTTCAGTATATCACCGGGCGGTTTAGAATTAATGTTCATTGCCTGATGTGTCTATAAAAGTATCTCTTCGGAGATCCCGCCTCGTGAATAAAAATACTGAAAGATGAGGGCGTATCAATTTGATCTCTAGTCCGCGTGCGTACAACTGATGACTAGTGCTGTTCCGCCGTATCTCACCGAGAATGTTAAAGAGTCACTATCCAATCGAGTTTGAACAATACCATGAAAGCCCCAGTGGTATAATGGTTAGGACATCTGCATATCAAGCAGGCGGTCCGAGTTCGAGTCTCGGTTGGGGCGACTTTTTCTCATTCTCACAGATTTCATCATCTTTATCGTTTCAAATTAATTAATTAAATTTCAGTATATCACCGGGCGGTTTAGAATTAATGTTCACTGCCTGATATGTTTATATATATATATAAGAATCAGTAGAATCCATCTATTTGAACACCTCTATTTAGGGGCCACTCTTTATAAGGGACACAGCCTATTGAGGTGGCATACTTTATTAAGGGACATTTTCCCTTGAAATTAATAAAGGGCAATAATTATATTATACCTAACAGTACTATAGAAACTTCTATGCTAATTAAGTGGATATTTGTGCTCTAAATAAGTGGATACTTGTTGGGTTCCAAATGTGTGATGAGTTCTACTGTACGACTGTAAAAATTATTGTTTTGGTAGGGTTTTCTATTACAGTTTGTTATAGAGTTGACTGTAGTATAGAGTGATAAATACAGTATGTAAATTGGGGCTTGTTTTAATACAGTGCGCTCTCTAACATGATTCAGACTTGATGCAAACAAATGGTAGAGTAAATATTCAATGTAGGCCTATTTGTAAAGCATAAATCAATAGTATTTTGATTTTAAGTAGTTAAATGTCCTACCAATCATAACTGGTATCTCTACACAGACAAAAGCCTGTGGACTATTATTACATTTTTGCTCTGAAAATGAATGAATGCATTTTTGTGAGTAGTGGAATATGGAATAAATGCCTATAGGGTCCATAATACAGGTGTATAAGTGAGGAAAAGGATGCAGATTACAAGATAGACAAGCTGGAAAGGAGGCTAGCCAAACCACATGGGAGCTAATGTATAGTTTTATTGCAAAGCTGTTCAAATTTGTTGTACATGTTTTATATAACAACACCAAACTGCAAAGTGGTTAAGTTAGTGGTTAAATGTTCTAAACAGGTGTGGAACATCTCAGACAAGGTGAATCAAAATGGGAAGTTTGAATATAGTATAAACAAGGGTATTCTGTGGATGGCAAACATTCAGAAAGAAATTAGACTTTTCACATGTGGACCTATACAATTATACTTGCTAAAAAACTGAGTGGTGAACACAGGTGAAACGCACACGCAATGTCTAACGACAACTAGCGTTTGAAATGAATATGAATTCTGTGAATATAATCCTAATATAAACATAACAACAATATTTAATAAACAATAATAAAATATACAAATTGACAATTATCAATTGGAAAGTTTTAAAGCAATGTTCATTATATTCCCGCTGTATCTTGACATTTCAGCAGGTCTGCTTTTACTTTAATGAACAACTTGGATATCTTAAATAGATGTCCTATCTTCTGCATAACTCCACACCTCCCCTCTCCCCCTCTAGTAAGTACTAATAATAAGTTTATCTATGTTACAGTTTGCGAGCAGGAAAATCCAACATTTTTAAAGAGGTTCAAAGTAACCAATTACTGTACATTGTGAAATTTGTCTGTACCTTATCTCCATACTGAAGTGAATAGCAATAATATTTGAATAATTTTGATATCCACTTTAGACTAATTCACTTTATAATATTAGCTGTATTATGTATGGCATGTTGGCTAGTGATACTGAGTGAATATGATTAATATTGTGGGTATCTCTTAATGGGCCCATTTCTATTGAGAGAGAAACAACAGATAAAAACAGCGTTTTTAATAACTATCTGAACTTGCCAATAAAAATGGGTCCTCGCAAAAAACCCCCAAAAACTACAAATAACCAATCTTAAAACACATTTTTAACTGTTGTGATGTGCCCATATATGGACATGATGATGTCATGTCACTACCATATTTAGGCATATCACTACCACATTTGGGCACATCAAAGTTTTTTTGTCAAACTAGTTTTATAGTGTAGACAGAGATTAAAGCCCTGTTCACCTACAGTAGATGAAAATAGCCAAAAACTGATTTCTAAGAAAACCGTTCTTTGCAGTTTTTAAATAGAAACAGGCCCTAAAATGAATTATGATCAATCCATTTTAATAACTCCTAACTTCCTTGTAATGAAATACAGACTTCCTATCTGTGCATGGATGATAAACAATTGTATATTATCTGTTTCTGTTTCCTACTAAAGGATTTTTTTTCCAATTAAAGACCACTTTTTAGGACCATGATATTATGATCTTTACCAGTTAGACATCTAAAACGACCAATGACATTTTAGAATTGTGTTTTATGACTACAGAAAAGTGATATCTCATTGAAGGAAATAATTAATTTGAAGGCGGCAAACTACAGTACCCTACCAACTTGGTATTTTTAATTATTTTATAAACTGAAATTGCGATAACATATACTGTAAATTTGATTCATATTCTTACCAAATTCATGACCATCTTGCTACTGATTATCAATTTGACTCAGTTGTTGTATTTGTTTTTGTAACAGTACTTAGATGTATTTAAATTGTTTGATTTAATCATTCATGGTTCATTTTATACCACAGGGATGAGTTAGGGGTCACTGGGGCATCATTCAATACAATGAAAAGTTATAACACTTTATTATGCTAATATAATTGTTGATTTGCATATATTTTGAGGTACAATGACATATTTGCTTAGTATGCAATGTATTTTTATAGTCCTTATTAAAAAAAATTATCTAACAATATATTATAATACATTGTTTCCCCTCCCTACAGTATATTTTGGGGGAAATAAAATATTACACCAGTTTAAGTTGAGCACTTCCTTCCTTGGCAATGCCCACTCCAAAATACAGGACCCTTTACCATTACTGATAACATTTAATTACCTGTATTTATTTATTTATTTTTTTTTTTTAACCATATTTAATGAGGGTGATCCATCCAGCTATTGCTGATCATTAGGGACCCTCAGAGGTTCACAAGACAAACATATACACAAGATGCTCTACATAAACAAAGTCTTATTACAAGTCTTTGGGAGTGGAGTTTGGTCCTTAGAAAAAATCCTGACATGTGACTGGACTTAAACCCAGAACCCTTAGAGTGGTAGCCAAGCATCATAACCACCAAGCCACAACTCCACTCACGTCTTTTAATATAAAAAAATGTTTTATGGTAGAGTTCAGAATTAATTTTAGATATGATCATTTAAAAATTAATTTTAAATATTACCTAGTACCTCATGTATTATTAACGAATAGCGAGAATTTAGTTTATTTTTTCTGTAAACAGATATTACCAATACTAAGACAAGCTTTTAAGTATTACGTGGATACAACAGTTTATGGTGTTTACATAGTGAGCCATCTCTGCAATTATAATGCTCTTTAGAATCTGATGTGTAAGTGACTATATGTGTTCATTCAACAATTTCAATTTCGGGTTGAAATATATGTGGATAGCAGATGAGACATTAAGGTGTTGGTCCTGTGGGCAATATGGCTCATGTACACAATAAAGAATGCAGTTAGGGCCTACACTCGTCAAAAGAAGAGATGGGGATCATCTCCCAAAAAGACTCCAGAAACAAGCCTAAGGACTGGCCTATCTATTGGTGTCTTACACTAAAATATAAATATTTTTAGTGATTAGTAGCAAATTAAGTTTTCATTAAATACAATATAAAATTATATTAATTTTGTATTTTAAAATATCAATAGAGGCATGGCATGTGATCCTATGTTATTTAAAATTAAATGAAAAATTATTAGTTTCAGGTTTGGTAATCTATTGCGACTATACCAACATGAGAATTGTACCAGAGTTTAAAATTGCAGTTGCTGATATTACCATGATTAGTTATTGTGATGTACCAACATTAAATAAAAAGTAAAACAGGCTAGTTATACATTAACATCTAACAATCACGATGTAATTTTGATGGACAATTTAATGGTTCTGAATATGACCATTCAAAAAAATAATAGTTAACAAAAGCAGCTATCAAATTTGATGAAGGAGGATACATGATTAAATTGTATTTTGTTTGGTCTAATGTACAGAATATAAGAACAGTATAGGCCTAGTGTGGTACATTATTATTGGACATTACCATAAGGAAATATCCTCTTCTTAACCTAAGCCTTAATCACTATTATTATTTCAGGGTCTTTTTGATACTGAATAACAAAAAAATTTTCTTAATAAATTATAATCCTAATTGATATTGTCTTAGCTATTCCATCATCAGTAACTTTATCACACTATCCGACGACCTATTGAGGTTATAATTCATAATTAAATTTAAATATTAATATCAATTTGAATGAGAATCAAAGAAACGGTTTACACTTGAATGGCTCACAAAAAGTAGGTCTTGGTTAATTTGTGTGGTTAATACATTGTGTATAGGTATAGGCTTTCTGTACAGGGAAGTTGTTACTATAGTAAACAAAGCTATATATCTACACTGTATTGTGTAGGTAATGCACAGTATAGGCAAGTTGTTTACAAGAGAAAATATAACATATAAACATTAAAATTAAATATGTACTCTCTACAGTATAGGAAAGTTGTATATTTTTTTCTCTTTTGTGGCGTTAACCACTATTTATTCATTTCATCTTCAACAGGTTAATACCAATTATTTCTAATAATAATAATAATAACTAGGAAAGTTGTATATAGAAAATATAGCATATACCATTAACATTATATTCTGTATAGGGATACTGCACATTATATACTAGTGCTTCAATACATACAAAAGAAAAATAAAATACTATTTGTTTATTTATTGTAAATAGTAAAACTATATACATGAGTTTTATATCTGAGGAAAAGATTACTAGATCATCTCTACAGTTTTATATAAATATATATATATATAAATCCAAAGGCAAATTACTCAAAAAATGACAATGCTGTGGGTATCAGTGGCTGGATCTCAATGGAGATACAAAAAAAAAGAAGCGAAAAGCTAAATCAAAACGATAAAGGAAAACAGCCAGAAAAGTTAGCAGAGCTTTCGGGCAACACTAGTGCAAGTGAAGGAATTGGGATAACGTCATAGTTCTGGTGGTGGAACAAGTCTTCTCGGATAAGGATTATAAACCATAGGTCCAGTGTACACAGTTATAACCTGTGTGCACTTTAAAGAACCCAGTTCATTATTTGAGAAGAGTAGGAGCTTACCCCGGTGAACTGGTTCACAAAATAGCCCCTGTATCAGGTGGATTACCACCTATCTGATAGGACAGTGATTAATTCACTATTGGTAATCCTTGGCCACATTGCCTAAAGACATAAAATAAAATAATAAAATCAAAACTGGCAAGTGCTGCCTGGGTGGACAGGAATGAAAGAAATACAACAAAAGGTGTATTATCAAGTAAACCTTGTGTTTATTGCATTTTAATTATATTCTTAACACAGGAAGATCAGGGGAGATAGGGGATGGGTGTATGAAACCTGCCTGGGCACCCGCAGAACTTTGCAATGCAAAATCTTAGTTAGTTAGGCCCTAGAAATACGGGATTCTCCACTGTTTAAGTATCTAATATTATTAAATCAAAGTTACAGAAACCCATTAAATTATTGAAATATTTGTTTAGTGTTTAAAACAAATTAAATATAATATTACTACAGTACAGAAATAAATAAGAATTTATTTCAAATATCTGAATAAAATATGATTTTGTTCAAAAATGAATTATTTGAAATAGTTCAAATTACTGACAAAAAATATAACAAAGCTCACATTTTATAATTTTAATATTTTTTAAGCGCACAATTTTGATACTAGTTGTTAAACATGGGAGTATTACTATAAAAAACAAATCCAAATTTTAACCTATTTCTATTATTGTAACATGTAATGCAAAAATATTTGGCTCAGCGCTGTTTTATGCCATAAAATAAATAAATAGTTAGTCCCATTTTTATAATAACAATGTTTTTACATTAAGGCTATGACAAAGTGCCCTAATGGGATCCAAAACATATGAGACTTTGAATTTGTTATTTTAGCCATTCTTATTCAAATGAATAACAAAACTATTAATAAAAAAAAAAATACTATAATGTAAAAATCAATAATCATAATGGAATAATACCTAGGCTTGCCTAATGCATAAGAGTATGGTAGGTCTTATTAAAGAATATGTATACATGAGTGTTACACAGTGTTGTAGACTGCACAACAAGTTGTTTCTATACTGTCTGTCTATAGAGAGTACTAACTTGACATTAAGTTAGCATGTAGATATAAGTAACAGTACTAAGTCAACTAAATCAACATACAACACAATTTAATTGCAAAGAATATATCCACTTACATTTTTACCGGGTTAAAATTTCTTAAGATCCATGTACAGATTTGAGCAGAGAAAGGGGGAGATTAAGAGGGCTTAAACAAGCGAAATCTACAGGCAGTGATGAGATGCTCCAGCCAGCAGCGTGTGTGTGTGTTTTCTGCAATGGCGAGACAGTGTACTGGCTTACTATTTCAACACACACGACCTTGAGTGTTCTTTGAACCTTGACCTGTTCTAGTAATGCCCTTCATGGTAGTTCAATCAGTAGACAATGCTTGATGAAAGCTTAGCAAGCTCGCTTGCACATAATATCCAAAATTGTTGCTTTTGAATGGTATCAGTACGGTCCGTTGGTTGCCGTGGCAGCTGGGAAACCAGCCAATGGCTGTTAGTTTAACATCCGTGTTCAAGTATCTATATACAGTGAAGAGGTTTTTATCAAAGGTAATTCAAGCATTTTCAACCTACACTATCCGCAAACAGATGTTACAATATAAATATGAAACATAAAAAAATAAAACATGTGTGAATCCAACTTAAAGCCGACAAAGAAAAGACACAAGATGGTACAGGTACACCAGTCAGCTTAATTAATTTCATACTAACAAAACTTTCTTAATCATTTTCATCAATTATCTTTACTAAACAAACAGGACATCATGTTTTTTCAAATAAAAAGTTATTTTAAATAAAAAAAAAACTTAAATGTATATTATTCGTAATGTCAACAATCAATGGTACATTCTTTGTATGTATTTTAAAAATTATTTTTCCAAATAAATTCAAATCAAATAAAGATATTTAGAATAAAAATAAACAAATTATTAATTATTTCTATTTATTTATGTTAAAATAGTGTAAAACAGTAACAATAACTGGAACTAGATTTTGAAGTGTACTAAAGTTAGTTTGCCGGGTGTATACTAAAATTGGTTAATGGCATTGTATTGAACCAGTAACATTTGCTGGGGTCATGTTGTCGCATTAAGATCTAATTATATAGGATTAGTACCGTGATATCAGATATAATCTAGCTTAATGAGATCTGATAAGCTTAGAAAGGATTTACTATAGGCCTACACATATTCAAAATATGATATTATGACACTGTTGAATTATAATAATTATAGGCCTAATTGATAACAGTATTAGATAAATAGGAACTTAGATTTTATGATTGATATTTCAAACAAAAATTCAAATTATAGTATATTAAATATAAATTGGTAAATTTACTTTTTCCTGGAATGTAAAGATTAACCATAATTTATTATCGCATTTGGCCCATTATGGAAAAAAACCCCTTTTTATTATTATTTTACATTTTTAATTAGTTATTGTTTGATAGCATTAACAGCAAATTAAAACAAAAAACATGAAAACTTGAATTGTTTAAAAAAAAATTTACAATATAATTAATTTGTGCTAAAATATTTTCTATACAATTATATTATGTTGATATGGTTTAAATTAGGCATCATTAGTGTACACTATTTGCTATGCAATCTATTTGGGTGAGTAAAACTGTAAGGCATTTAGTGCCTAATGCTCCATGAAATTAAACTAAAAAAAATAGTTTATTTTTAATTCAAACAATTAAAATACAACAATATCATATCTGTGTGAAAGATTTCTGCTTTTGAAATATTTCACCTTCACCTGAATGAACATCATGTTTTAATATGTATGGCATATAAACAATACTGAACATTTAATTGTAAGCTATTTATCAGGCATGAAAAGTAGGCCTCTTTTTAAAAATTTACAGTAAATATAAAAAAAAATGTTTGGAAATCTGGTAATACTAAGGTAGTGAAAAGTGTTCAGAAATGAATAAAAACAAACAAAATCATAATGTTTTATACTGTAAAATAGGTTTAAAAATCACCTGTATTCATGTTTTTTGATTATATGCTTGCATTGTACAAACTAACAATATAAGAACACAAATGAATGCACTTAAAACATGTAAAATAAAAAAATAATTTACAGGTAAAAAACTACTCTAAAGTAATACTGTACTACAGTACTAAAGTAGTCTGTGTGTAACTTTTAACTAATGTGGCCTCTTGGTGGCGCTATTTAAAAGTTAATTTCCACATGGAAGACTGCAGTATTAGTTTTAACAATTAAACATTCTTCTAAACTTTACAGTGTGTAAACTTTAGGCAAATTACCTGGAAATTGATTAATGTAACCATAGATATTGACATATTACATAAACTTACAGTTGGTTGACGGTGGCTCTATCATGTTAAAAGAAAGACATATTTGCATTAAAAGAATTCCTCCATGTTAATAGAAATAATAAAAGTAGGCCTAAGCAATGGCATTATTGTTCTGACAATAAATGATTCTACATTGCATTGGACACAAGTGACTTCAAATTGAACTTAACGGTGATCCACGCTGTAGGCAGGGATAAATAACATTATAATGAAGTAATTAACTACTCCATTTATATCTAACTTGTTTCAATTCCAGACAGACATCATTCCTATGCATTCACTAATGATATGTCATGTAATGTCCATCACCTAACTGTATCATGACAATGCACACTTGTAAGTTTGAAATTTCACTAGCAAATAAACTACAAAACAGCTAAACCATTATGTTAATTCTGTTAAGTAAGTAAGAATGGTAAGGTTATGTTTGCAATCTTTGTTGTATGAGTATCACAATCTTATTTACAGTTTTCAAAAGTTGATTCTGTAACATCTTTATTTTCTAATAGTTTCTCCTGTTACCCACTCCCCAGACTGTTCCTGAAAGTTGCTTAGAGGTGTTCCTTGAGTAGGGTGACAGTGTTAACATATGATATATATTAGTAATTAATTAATTTAATGATATTATATACTGTAATTAATATCTCGGGAAATTGTCAACTTAATAGGTTGTCATTTCCAAAGGTTCAACTGAAATTTAGTAATCTATCAGTTTAATATCGTAAAATTCTGAGTAAAATTTTGTGAATACCATATCTGGAATTTTTGTTTCCAATTTGAGAGGTAGCATTATCTGATATCACTTCATAAGATTCTTTTTATATCAAAGCATTAGATATATTTTAAATTGCAGTTACAACCTACAACCAGCAAAGTAATTGATAAACATACCCTGTATACAAGGAAATCGTTATTGCATAATCAGTGGAATATTAATATCAGACGTATGATTTATGACAAGAATATACTCGTCTGAATTAACAGCAGTAAGGTACAGTAGTATGATATTCATAAAGAAAAATAATAATCTTAATATGTCATGCTCTGCAGAATGTAATATTATCAACATTACTATAGTAAATTGTGGTACATGCAGTCTACCTCTTTGGGATATCCCTATTGAGAGGATACCCATAGGGGGAATTTTTTTGTAAAAAAAACTAGGGGGAAGATATTATGTTTTAACACAACTGCCAAACCCCAATTCAGGGGACACCCTTTTTAATGGGACACGTTGTTGGGTGTCGAAGGTGTCCACCTAATAGATGTTCTACTGAAGATATTCTACTTCCAACCAGTACTCTAACAAATGTGAGCTGAAAATAGACAGTATATATATATATATATGAAGACCTGCATCAATTAACTACTAATAAAATATTTAGTGTAATATACAATAGTAAACTAACTTACTTAAAAGGAAAAAAAGAAAAGGCTAATCTGTGTAATATTATAGTTCCAAAATAATTTGCTAGATCAGTTGTGAAATGCAATGTGAGAAAAGATTTTTTTAATGCATGGGCATAATATCCATCCCCAGTCAAAATGTAAAGCATAGCTTTAAATTTGGTAATAATAGTTTTGTGTTGTACTATTGTATGACTACTATAAATTCTATTATGGACTATTATTATTGGAAATATAATGCAGCAGATTCAGTGTGCCTGAATTTTGGCCATCACCATTAAAAAATTTCAGGTAAAAACTAAACATCTTGATTGTTTCACTTACTACTGTACTGCAAAGAAGTTTTGTGAAATCTCCACTTCAGCTGCTGCTGCTTAATACCTTAACAAATTTTCAGTGTTTGCTATACCTTGCAATTTCTTTTAGTGTTTCTAAACAGTTGTACATTTCAAATTTAGTTTATTTTAATGATTATCATTTGTTATTTATCATTTTTGTTGGTCTTATTTTTAGTACTATTGTTATTTCTAATAAAGAAACATTTCTTAAACGCAAAAAAAATCCATTAAATCAAATATGATATCTTTGCATATCTCTACCTCTGTCAGTCATATTTTCATCTATACATACAGAAAATACAATCTATATTGATAATAATAATTAGAAAGATCATTTCTTTTAGAAATTGATATCTAGTCGATAGCTAGAAGGTAACATGCAAATATCATTTCATTAGATAGTAATCTTATACTGGTTGGTCAGCCTATGTATGTCTGAAACAGACCAGCAGCCTGAAGATTTAAATGATACAACATATTAGTTTTCGTTTTAATAATTTCTGTGTACATTTTTATTATTATATTATACTTTGTTTACAGGTATGACTACAAAAAGTGTAGTCTGTAAGACTGACTAATCATTTTAATGAAATAGTAGATATTAAATGCAAAATAATGATTGCTCTATAACTAGACAAAATCATATTTATATATCAAATATTGTTTATTAACACTAATCTCTCTATCACTAAATTAAGAAAAGACATAAGAGTTTTTTTTATTCTAAATTTTGCACAGATGTGCCTAACTAAGAGTTATAGTAAAAGTTGTTACTCATATAGTCAAAATTATCAAATATTTTTTTTTTATCTCTATTACTAATCCCTATCTCTATCACTAATCCCTATTTCTTTCACAGATGTAAAGAACGTAAAAGAGTTATTATTCAGTTCATGGAGAAATAAGTTATTTCTCCATGTTCAGTTGACAAAATATAATCTCGATCACTATTATTTAATCCCCAGATCGCTATCACTAATCTATATCACTAATCCTTTTTTCTAAATATGAATCCAAGAAAGACCAATACATTGAATGTTAAGAGCTATTATTGAATAACTTTAAATTTTATATAAACAAGTTTGTTAACAAAAAAATGTAGTTGTAGGCCTATTGTGTAAATTTGTATCCTTTTATTTTGGAAGTCAATTTAACAATTACAAAAACAAATGTAATGTTCAAGGTAGGGTAACTATTTTTGGAAGTATATTGCTAATATTTAAAAGGTTAATATATCTGCCATGTCTTGCAAAAAAGATTCAACCTAGGCATATCAAAATTGTGTACGTTAATGAATTTGTAATTTTTCTTTATATCATTCATTTAGGGCTAGCTAGCTCGCCACAAGGTCTTTTGATAATTAGAATTTTTGTTTTTCATCTGGCGTTACTTCCCACTTGGATGCAATGCAACCGCGAGTGAGTTGACCAATCACAAGCAACATCATGCTTACGTATTTACGTTGCGTCCTAGTTTGAACCAAGCTTAATGTTGGAGAGGTTGATGTTAAACAAAATTAAACAGATTGTGTGCACAAATTGATGGTTTGCTGGATAAATATTTATGTTTTTAAGTAGGAACACCTCAATATCGTACTTATGAAGATATGCAATAAGAAACTTCCTTTATTTTACAAAACAGCCCATATAACAAGGAACTAATAGTGTGAATTTGTATCTATACAACACATTTGAAGACTTACAAGGAAATACAAAGAAATTACTGGATTGTGTTGATAAAGTCGACAAGACCAATTTATGTTTATTTTTCAAAGAAAAAACACAATAAACCATTGTCTCTTTGTCTCAATTGAATTGAATTTGAATCAGGAAGTTATTTTTTAAAGAAATAACAAATTTTTCATATTTTTAAACTATTTCCTTCATATTACCAAAAAGCTATTAAAATGCAGAAAAACAACATCATTTACATACAATTTATTTCACTTTAGCAAAGTAGAACACAGTATAAAATTTACATATAAGCGCCAAAGCTACATTCAACATCTGCAGTTTAAGCAACCAGGATTTTTAAGCAATTTAACATTCACTTCTAATTAAATACTTCCTCCAATTAATGACCACTATTTATGGGCTACAAGAATACACAATTAAATTGTAATTGATTGGTGGTCTTTAATGGGGAAGGTAGGGGTGGGGAAGTTATATCTTTCTCGGCATATCACTACGATCAATTGTTTTTTTTGCATAAAACTATGAAAATCTATAAATTTAAACAGAATATCGAAAGTGACTTAATGGTATTGTGGCTAGGTAGTTGACATGCTTAATGATCATGTTTTCAAGGGTCCTTGGTTCAAATCCAGATCCAGGACTTTTCTAATGGCCAATAAGGTGCCACTACCAGCACTAGCCAAATGAGACTTGGTTCATGGGTAGTTGTGGATGGATGTTGTAATAAAAAACTAATTTAAACATTGAATTCTGAATAAATTATATTCCATGAAACCTGTTACTTACTTTATATCTTATTAGTGATATTCTACGATAGAATGTTCACTAGCTAGCTTTAATATAAAATAATTAGTGACAATAATGGACAAAGAATTCATGCGTAATCAGGTCTGAATTTCTAATATTCAAGATTATATATTGTCTGTCTGATATTATGTGTTGATTATATGGATATTTCATTGTTGATCTAATTATCTGTTGACTAAGCCTGGCTAATGTCAACATAACATACACTTAATCGCTTGTCTAAATACATGCATCGTTCTATCATTTTTAATCTTTGGTTCAGTTTTTCAGTTTCTTAAAGCGAATATAGAAAAAATGTCTAGATGAAAATAAATTTTTTCTTGTCAAATGAGTTAATGATTATTTCTAATTATTTCTAGAATTTGCTTTATAGGAAAATCAGATTTGCATAATCAGCCTACACTTGTCTCTTTTTTGTTGTTCAATTACCAATAATTAATATAATAATATAATATAACACTAAAAGTGCTCAAGGCGCCAATGTATCTTCCTCCCATGTTATTTCATTGCCATAAAGAAATCATGCAAAAAATTTAACCTTGTCTTTTGATTTGTTGATTCAGTATCTCCTGCCATGCATTATTTTCTTCAATTTCAATGTTTGAAGGCACTATTGCACTGCTATCCTTTTGTAAAAAAATGTTTATGCAATGCCTGAATATTGTGAGAAAAGAAACCGGCTATACTGTGCACGGTCTATAATCTACCAGAATCAGTGCGAAAAAATGTTTATACCACAGCCTAGTCTTTGACATTTAAGATGAAAGCTGTTAACTTGAATAAAAGTTTTCTGTAGAATAATACAGGTGGTAAAACAAACTCGTAAAAGTATTCTTCCATTTAACTGATACAAAAATTAAATTTTTTTATATAACAAGATGTTTTCTTCTAGTTAAGTCTCTATGTATTTATCTTTACTATAACTTTACATTTTTTTTTTACCTTGATGGAATAATGTAATGAATGATATTCTATACTATTAGTATTACAATATTTTGTCCTTGGATAAACTATCATGCATAAAAAATGAATGTATAAATACTTTTCAATTAGTTCAATCACGAGTGTATTTTTATCTCCATGGCTAAATATTGTGGAGTTTTCAATCATTAAAAGTATATTAACTGGGGAAAATATAACCTTTATCTGACCTGTACCTACATAAACTAACATAAAATTAACATTAACAACATTACTATTTGCCTGTGGTATTATTATCTGTTCCCATCGGCTATGTTCTATAAATTATCACAATTCATCAAAGAAATTACCATTGAATTGAAATATCTCCAGATTTTATTGCGATATATTTATTTCAGTTGTGGTGGATGTACTATATAGGAATTATAAATTAAAACACCATTTATTACTAAAAAACTATACATTTTTTGTTTAATTCTATTTCTGTACCAACTGAAAATGCTATAGTATTGATAATGTTATGGATATTCTTGTTTTTGGGAACTGTCCACTGAAAAAAATTATGATTAAGAAAGATTAAGGAACTTGCAATTTGTGGAAAGTTGGGAGACCTTCTTCTAAGATATAAAATTGCTTTTATTTGTTTTTTAAAAATGAGAAAAACACATAAAAACCACTACAATACTGCACTATTACCATATTTAGTTCCAGGGTATGAAATATCGAATATACTCGGATTACATTAATAATGAACTTGCTTAAAAGTCAACTGTATACTTGTTAATATTCAAATTCAGCCAACTTTATTTCCACAATTGGAAAATATTTTGATTGTGGCAGACTCTCAAAGGCATATTTAGGCCTATACAAGGTATTTCTATTTTGTAATGTAGCCTAAAAAGATATCAACGTATAATAACATAATCATAGTGTTCATAATAAGTGTTTAAGCAAACATTGAACTGTCTAGCTTATACCTATTGAAGTAGTTCTCCAACCCCTTTGTTGGATGAAAAGTATTGTATCATTCTTAACAGACAATAATTACTATTTTTATGAATATTATCAAAGGCTATTCATACCTGGATATTCCCATCAATGACTCAGTTCAAATAAAATGAAAGTCTATCTGAATTGTTCATATTCAAACAAGTTAACGAACAATAGTAGTCACGTAGCCATAACATCGGCAGGGGTTCGAGGCTCACTCACTCCATGGCTCTGGTGGTAGAACGAGTCTTCTCGGATAAGGACTATAAACCGTAGGTCCAGTGTACACAACTTGCTCGTGTGCACTTTAAAGAACCTAGTACATCTTTCGAGACGAGTAGGGGGTTACCCCGGTGTATTAGTACATCACAGCCACTGATCACCAACTGGGCCCTCTGGGAGACCAGTCTTTGACTGAAGAGGTTACCCAGTATAAATATATATTTCAATCAATTCAATCAATCAATAGCACATACAGGTACCATTTGAATAAAGCCACTCTCCATTCAATATTAAAAAAAAAATAAACAAGCCGGATAAAAACATAGATTATATAGATGGCCTATTCTGAATAAGCTTGAGGACGATAATAAATATCTTTATACATTACCACATTTTAGAGTAATGTTCATCTCATCAGATTTAAACTAAAATTAATGAAGTCTCAGTGGTAAAAACCCTAAAACTAAAGATGTCAAAAAGACAATAATAAGCTCTCACTGAAGAGATTTTTCCTTATTTTTATTTAAAAGTTGAATGCTTCACCATACTACTAATTCAGAATGTCCTTAATACATGGTTTGTGATCGGCTAAAAATCTGAATCTAAATGAAATTAGGATATAAATTAGCGCCTGAGTAAACATATTATACAAATGGAGGGCTCTTTCAAATTGTGGGCTAAAGAAAATTCTAATTGTTAAAAAATGTTATTTTATGAGAAAATGGATTAAAAGATTTGAATTGTTCACTGTCAATCAAAAATATTTTTGTAGGGATAAGATTTTTTCGTGGTATATACTTCTACCCCAGTGGGGAGCTTGCCAATAGGAAATGATCAGGGAAAGATTATTCACAACTAAATACATTTCAGTCTAATTGACTGCAACAGACATATCAACATTTATTTAACTTTATCTGTAAAGTTAAGATTACTAGATAATACACATAAGATTAGTCTTTTAAGTAAAACAAACTGATTCCTTTTTCAAAGATCAGTTTTATCTTGGGTAAGTACTGTACTATAATACTCAGTATACAAATTATGCATAAGATAAAGTCTACTAAACAGAATATCTATAGTTACAATCTTTTTGTTGTTCAGATTCCATTATTACGTACTGTAGTATTTTCATGGAGAAAAATTCTTCATATATTTTCTATACAGCCTGTCTTGTCTGATCAACGGGGGAGAGAGCAGTATAATTTAAAGCGACATCAGACTAGAATGTGCTTGAGGCATATGTGCAAGACAAGTTCGTACCAGTGGCATAACGCAGAGGCATGAGGCCCTTGGTTTAGGAACCCAATGCTGGAGGCCTGGGCCGTTTTTTTTAGCCTTTTTTGACAAGTGCAATTTTTTTTCTGCATGCTGCTCAGGGTACCCTGTAAACTCCGGAACCCCTGGGTTTAGCCAGTGACCACTCATAGCCGTTACGACATTGTCTGTTACTATATTTCTTCTATCGTTAGACACTTTACTGCTAAAACTACTCTCATTGATCTGTCCTTTGGAGGAAACTTAAAGCCATTACTCCTGTGTACATACTTTTCACATGTGCTTGATAAAGAACCTGAAACACTATTCTAAAAGAGCAGTGCTGATCATTGATCTCATATTTGGACTGTATGGGAACACAGTTTGAAAAGGTCACCCAGAAAAAAAGAAAGGAAAAAAGGAATGCCTTGCCACAGATTTATGTTTATTATAACATAGTTATTATTATGTTACTTATATACATTTTTACAGTGTTCTCTGGAAGGAAGCAATTTTTTCCACCAAGATCTGCCAGAATAAATTAGAAACTCATGTCAAAAAACGAGAGGTAGACTGCGCCTAACCATTTAATCTAATTAAAGTAGAGTAAGTCATGGCTAGACGTGTTGTATCTAATAGACTAATTCAAGTACAATACTCTTTACCTTTTAAAGTTATCAAGAATTACACACATTATAATATCATTCATTTCTGATTAATTACTGATGAAAACATGTTTATTTTTAACAATTGTTAAACATTTATGTTTCAATCTTTAACAATGATTAAACTACAATTATTAAACATCTATTTTAGTATTGTAATAATACAAAAGATTATAGATAATCTTAATATAATAATCATACAGTGTAATTATAAGCTATTGGCAATTCATATGCTTTCTATTACCTATTGGACTTTCCATTGACTTTCTACTAACACTAGAATTCCATAAACTCTCAGACATTATGCAATCATAGAGATATTATATTGAACTATAATATCTCTATGGTGCAATACACAGGCCTCAGTCTATAGTCTTAAAAATTTACAATGATGACTATACTGTTGTTTTTGAGTGAATTTTTACACTATTGAGGATTTTCCCACCTTTTTATACCAACCATGTATTTTTGGTAGATTAAAAGTCAAGTACATTAACAAAGGGGAAGGGAGGATATATTCTAAAGGAAAATAACTTTTTTTTTTGAAAAAAATAAATAATTTTAATTGTAGTTGTAAAAGTATGTTGTTGTTGTTAACCTAAATCATTCTATTATTCCTTTAACAACAGGCCTAGAGTTGATTGCTCCACTCATACATTACTTAACAACTTTTGATTCATTTTAAACATTTCTACACATCCTACTAAAAGTTTTTTTTATCTGAAAATGTATAATAATACTAATTGCAACAACAAAAAACGTGGCTAGTTTAGGTCATTCTCGAATATAATCCCACCCCATCATTTAGGCTAATATTAAACCCCACTCTTCCTAATTTGTCCCCAAATACATATCCAGAACACCTAGGACCATACTCAGTCATCACACTATTTGTTTTTTTCTACTAAAACTTGTAGCCATGTTCATTTTGTATTGTATGCATGAGAATCTTATGAAACCACAATTTAACTATTGATTGATAAAGGTTTAAATAAAACATTAAACCATGTGGGAGGTACTAAAGTGTTTACTTAAAAATATTAGCTTGATAATCCTGTTTTTTATTTAAAGAAATTTATGATGCTGAAATAAAATTTGTAGCATAGTCAGTCTCTGCAGGTTTAAAATATCCTTCTGGATAGGTGTCTCGAAAACAGAGACCCCCATTAAAACTTCTCAGTATTACGTTATAATGGGTCTCTGTTTTCTTTATTATAATAGGGGTAATATTGAGAAGTTGTGAAAAACAGTGGAAGGTTTGAGAGATCCTCTATTATAATGTAATATAATATTAAGAAGTTTTAATGAGGGGTCTCTGTTTAATAGAAATCTCGAAAACAGAGACCCCTATTATAATGTAATATTGAGAAGTTTTAATAAGTGTCTCTTTTTTCGAGAAATCTCGAAAACAGAGACCCCTATCACAACGTAATATTGAGTAGTTTTAGTAGGGGTTTCTGTTTTCGAAAAATCTAAAAAACAAAAGACCCTGGGTCTCGGGTCTCTGTTTTCGAAACACCCCTTCTGGATACATCACTGAATTAATACAAGACCTGTTTATAAGACTTTCTTTGATGATATACAGTAAGGTTCTCATGAGTGACATAGTGGTACATCAGTCCAGGCCTACAGTATACATATTTTATCTCGTTTTCCACGATGCGTTCTTCATTAAGTAAACATACATTATCGTACCTGAGACAGTCTTCTAGTTGCTTGATAAGGTAGAACCCTGATAACAATTCAAGCATTAGTAACAGCTTTAGACTGATCATTGTACAAATATTGAGAAAGCCCACAGGGGTAGTCCTAAAATCTTTACACAAACATTGTAATGCAAAAATACACTGGTTTTAATACCTGTTTACGTTTGTGAATAATACATTATTTACAAATATTATTTGTAAATATTTATTATAACATTACCGAATATTAATTTATCATAAAGTATATAGGCCTATATAAGTTTTTAAATATTTAATTTACATTTTACATTAATAAGCTAATTTATTCTTTCAGATTCATGACTCAAGTAACTGACTGTAGGGCTTCTTTTTCCCTAGATGGAGTACAGTTTGTTTATTATTTGTTTTATACACAACATTAACTTGGATTTTACTCAAGTACCAAATTGTGTATGACATTATCTGGACTTCTTTCAAGGCACTTAACACAATCACATTCCATTACAAAAAGCTGCCGTGCAATAGAACAATTAATAGATCTTTCATGTAATAAAACTATAGTAGAAAAACCCTTACTTTGGGACATAGTTATTCTGGGGCGGACATCCCTATAAAGCGTAGATCCCACATTTAGTGATGCAAGCGAAGTATTGATGGAAAGTGTTGTGCGTAATCACAAATGGGAACAACAACATAACAGTGCTGCAAACAGTTGCTAAGGAAATAAATTAAGATTTCATGCAACAGCGTAAGAAAAATGCACAAGAGAAACATAGCATTACGCAGGTTGAACAAGTCATGGTCTACGCAGCAACAAACGTTGATGCAACCAAGCTGGTTTGATTTCACATTGACGGGGAAAGCACAATTACTGGAAGGGAATTTTCATATGTTGCATTGGTTACATTACGTCATGTCGCTGGTGAGAACGATGATTTTAGAGAACACTTTTCATGAAACAAACAAAGCAGAAATAGATGCTTTAACAAGTGATACTTAGAAGACACCCCTATTTAGGGGACTTCCCCATTAAGGGGGAACTTTGGTGACGTTTTGAATATGTACTGTACCCTTAATAGTCGTTCTACTGTGATGTGATAAGAGATTAACCAATCAATTGGCATGGATACACCTAGGTGTGTTATAAATCAAAATGATGACTAAGACACTATTTACCTGTATTAACATCCTAGAAAAAAAAATAGTAATACAATACATTCATTTTAATTAAACAGGTCTTTGTTAACAGACTACAATATGAAAATGAAAGAGGAACTTCAAACAAATTTAATTCAAAATGAAACTCTTTTTACATCTTCAAGTAAAAAAAAGGAAGGGTTAATGTTTAATTACAACGTACAATTGTCTTCCATCCTATGAACTTAAAGTTAGAAGCAGCTATATAAAAATATTGTTTGTTTAGAACGTTGAAAAAAACGAAACTGTAATTAAATAAGGAAATAAAAATGTGCTTTGTTGATAAGCCATGTGGTGACCTAATTTGAACATTTAATAATATGCTAAATACTAACAAAACATTACAAACTGGTGGTGCAGGAAGGTGTTAATGCCTAAGGGTTTGTTCAGGCTCACAGCCTTAGGGTTGTTATCTATCGCTATAGTTCCGACACAAAAATATGTATTCCGCGTACATAACGCTACAAGTCTGAACATAGCCATAGCTAAGAATATAGTCAAAAGTGCTGTAACTAACAGACATTTTAGTGTCGTTCGGTTAGCTTTTTCACTTTTTACATTATAGGTATATATTTTTAACTTTGTGAACAAAACATTAAAGCGAATATCCAGGAATAGATGGATCAGATATTGTTTGAGACACATGAGTCTTAATATTTCTTAAAACCACAAAGTAAAGTAATTATTGAAGGGTTAATTATCAAAGGGTATAAAGCTAAACAACCATATCAATAGGAGTGTCCCTTGAATAAGGGTTACCCCTTAGTGTTCTTCTATCTTGTTTGTTACATGGACTGAATACAGTATAAATGTTCACAAAGGAATTGTTGTATTGAATTTGTATAAGATTTTTCAATAGATCATCAATAAAAACAATATCAAAACTTAGTATAAAAAAAACTGTAGTATAATACTGTAATAAAAAAGGTACCGTAATCAACATTTTGAATGTTAACTTATTTAGTTATGATTAAAGTGAGTCCCCTCACTCATAAGACAGGAAAACAATGTGCTACTATTGTCGCAGACAAGGTCAAGTTAATAATAGAATGTCCTAGATATTCTAATTTACTTAAATGACGTTGAATTGTTAATCAATTTCCTACACTAGAAACTCAGGAAATTCATACTTTGCGTTTTGACAAAATCAAAATATTGAATTTAATATAATTTGCAACAAAGTTCAAATTTAAATATTCTTTCTATTTTTGGCTTTTGGCTATCTTTACCCTCAATTGAAAATAGGGTATTATATATTATTATTCCTTAAACTAAAAAAATATCCTAATATGTAAGCCCACACTGGGCATACTTCTGGAAAATTTTAGATTGTATTTTTTGCGCTGTCCTCAATTTCTTTCTTATGGAGCAAGGCTTCAATATGACAGATCTTATTGCAGTTTTGTTGAGTAGAAGAGATGGTTCAGACTAGGGCTTGTTTTTGTTTTGACGCCAATTAGTTTGAGGTTGTAGCAATGAAATTCATTTGCTTGTCAATAAAAAAAGTTGTAAAGTTGTTTAAATGGCTATCCTAACAATTAATTCAAAACTTCTATAATTTTAAAAGTCAAAGAAAGTCAGGTCTTTGGTCCATTCTATAGTCATCCCAGGATTCCATCAGTACTTCTATGAATGGATGATTAGTTGGGGAACATTAACACTAGGTGATTATACCCAGTATCGTTTTGATTGTACAATCATTCGGGAAAAAACCTCACAACAAACTTAAATGGCCGTGAAATTGTGAACACTATTAAACAGAAAAGTGATAAATAATTCAATCATTGACCATTTTGCAGCAAGTATAGACACAACTGGGATCTTCATGAGGTGTTACACAATTCTCCAGCAATTAATAGATAATTAATTTATTCACACAAATAATAACATAAATAAATGATTACATCTGTGGACATGGTCAGTGGCATATCTTTTGAGATACTGTATGCTAACGGCTATGAGCGCTCACTGGCTAAACCTCAAGCTTACAGGGCCCCCGGAGCATGGCCAGAGGAAGAAATACGGGCAATAAAATATTTCAAAAAAGGATAAAAATGCTTGAGGTCTCCAGCCACTGGCCATATGAAACTGTGTACAGATTTTTCAAGTTTTATGTAACCTGCACATTTCTTAAGGCCTACATAAACTTTGACTAGTCTACTGTAACTACCTTCTAAGGCCCATGCCATGCGGAATTGAGAGGTTTACTGTACAGTACCTTATTAATGGAGCAAAATGCATAGAAAAACTGATCTGATTTGTGTATTTCTAATTTTCTTAAAACGTGAAATATAAGGTGAAATATAGAAGGGTTGTGTGTGCTTCTAAATTTGCCTTTGAACCCTCCGATTGATACAAGAATAAGTTAAAAATGATATCGTACTTACGTTGATTCTAGTGACTCGTTTTGCACTTCAGCTAGAGAAAGCTGTAAGAAAATAAATTTAATACATAAAGAAACTAGATTTCTGAAACTTAGTCGATAATAATAAATGATTACTACAGATTAAACGTTATTAGACCAGTCTAGGTTCAATAAAACTTGCTCGTTAATTGATAAATTAGTTGTGTTTATGTAGAACATGTTAAACTTCCTTCATACATCGTCTGTTGATAGGATTTAATCCACCTTGCAAATTCAATTACTGAGTTTATAAAATAAGAAGTTATTAATCATAATCTAACATTGCTTTCCACAGACACTTAATCTACTTTGGGATCTGCGTCCATTCATCAACCTTAATTGTAATCTTACAAAAATTAAAAGTGAAGCTAAACATATTTCAAAGTTCAAAAAAGTAATATTGTCAAATATATTCTTCTTCCAATTATAGATCTTTCAAATTAAATATATGTTCAATTACAGATAATTGTTTTAATGTATTAAAATGTCCAGTTATGGACCAATAAAGAATCTTGATTAAAGTATTGCTTTAATACTTATAATATCAAATATACTCTTAAATACTTTAAATATTATATACTTAAATTTAAATGAATCTCATATACTTTAATCAAAGAACTTTGTATTATTAAATACATTCTCTAAATAAATGCTAACTATTAAACACTCTTAAATATTTATTAAACAAACTCTTATAAGATGCTATTTATAAATTCATTAACTATTAAACAGTAAATCTATTGGAATCAATGGAATATATATGAAATTTGCCCAAAAGCCATACTTAATTGGATAAATGTTGATATGTCAAAAAAATATATTTTAAAATATTCTTTTACAGACTTAGCTGTCTTTAGAGTCTCTTGTTAATGTTGTTGGGAAGTAAAATGTTTAAATTCGGAATCGGAAATAAATATGTACAAAAAAAAACCAACCAAATAAATTAATATACAGTAGAATTCCTATTATAAAGACCATTAAAGTGTCCTCTGAATAGTGGTTCCCTGAAGTTCTACTGTAGCTAATAGCAGTAGATACACTATTATAATGTGTTAGTTCATTAACAACATGAATAATTTAGTGTATATACCAACAAATTAAACAATTTTATTTAGATAAATATATCAATTTTCAATTCCTTCATGCAGACTGGGAAAGATGAGAACTCCACAAAACAACTTATGACCATTTGGTGGTCCCTCGCGCTCAAAATAAATCTAGCTATTCTATCCCAAAATCAATTTGAGCCTGACATTTTTTGGATCAAGAGTTGTTTTTGGAGAATATTCCAATAGGACTAAAAAATATATTTAACTTTCTGTCCAGTTTGGTTTTACTGGATAACGATAAAACTTGTGTGTGTCATAATATTTTGCATTAGTTCTCTGTATCGCAGACAACTTGGCAAGTTAAACTTTCTTGAAACAGCAATCCGTAACTGACAAACTAACCAAGAGAAAGTTATCGTTTGCACTGAATTTTTAGTGAAATTAACCATTCTTCTGGTTAGTTTTATCAAAGAAAGTCCATTGCGTTTGGGACTATGAGGTGTAATATATGAAAATGAAATACTGTTTTTTCTTCTTGATGTATTTAGTTATTATTATTGAATATGAAAGATAGTATAATTACATTTTCCAGACATCAATAGAAAAAGAAGAAAATCCTTAGTAATAGGATTTTAAGAAAGGGGATCAAGTTTCAATCAGTTCATGAAGTGAAACATAATTGTGAAGGACTGAACCCATTCCAGTCAATACTTTCAATTATCTTGAGCTCACATGTCGGTTTTTTAAAGAATGTATCTTATTTTAAAGTATAATTATGGTTTAGTGTTAATGGGTAAACGGCGAAGATAAAAAATGAGATGAGACCATAAAAGTTGATGTCGCTGCCGCCAAGATACAACCTCTGCTTCATGAACAGTGGTGTCAAATCTGATTGGATAAACAACAATATTAGGCCAACTTTCTTGTAATACTGTGTAGTAAATTAGTATTCTTAAAATAAACTTTAGCTCTAGTTCGAATTACAAATTCAATCTTAAAATACATGTATGACCTTATCAAAAAAATATACCAAAGAATATCTGACTATGGTTTTAACAAACTAAATATTTCATTTATGATGTAACCTGTGAATATTTAACCAATTCAATAATGGTCACCTTTATTTTATCTTTATAACCAGTATTGGCAATTAGCTTGCTTAGACTAAAAAATCAGCCCAAATCCATTTAAAACATTGTCATGGCGGGCTTGATTTAGTTACAGAATTAATTAAATATGAAATCCTTTTGAAGTTTTATCATTAGAAATCCAAACAAAATTTGTGTACTTTTCCAGATACAGTTTTAGTAATCCAGATTTTTTCACAATGTTTTATGAAATATGAATACTAATTATGAAACATCTGAAAAAAATAAATACCTAATATGTCATTTGCTTTCAATGTAGTGTATCTACAAATTATAATAAATCTGTCACTTAACTAAAAAAGGATGTCAGAGGTTGGAACATTTTAAACATTTTTTTTGCCCATAGGTTTAAGGCCTCACGTTAATTAAACTGTGTAGTTGAAGATTTTTTCTTAGACATTAAGACATTTCCTAGCCAAAGGGCAACACTCTAAAGTCAAAAGAGCAAGTCTAATCACTTTAGCCTACAGTTAAATTCTATGTATCTCTCATGTACATTCATTAAAATTGAGAGAGAAATTAGTAAACAAATGGCAACTGAATCAACAGAGAACAGGAAGCAATAGATTTATATTTATTAATTGGAAAGGATATATTGAATTTAAAAAATACATGAATACTTAATTATAGAAATAAAAACACTTTTAAATTCTGCCTTCTAATGGCTTCATGGGACACAAAAACCATTAATAATTTATCCAAATAATTATATCTATCATGCTTATAATTTCAGATATATTTTTTAGAGTAATGCAAAAGATAGGACATCAAATTAAGCTGAGCCCTTTATTTCACAATTGTTATGCCCTGGGCCCGCCCTATTTGAAAATCCTGGATCCACCACTGTGTATAGTAAAAGTTTAATTTATACGTGCGTAGCCTGTTTTGAGTTGAAAAGTAAGTCAAGAAAACAGAAATCTGTCAAAAAGAGTGCGTATTAACATTTAACGCGCAGTACCCGTGTACCCAACCAACCGACCGACATAGTGAGCTGTAGAGTCGCGTTGCACGCGACTAAAAATACTATATTCTGCAAGTGATAAGACAAAAATCAGTATATTTGAAGGTAACATTATATAAGTTAAAACTAAAAAAAAATGTTCATGCATGAATGTATCCATAGTTGTATCTGCTTAGACCTGATGATCAGTATTTTTTGTTGTGTCTGAACACCTGGACTTTTAACACTACGGAGGATTACCGTACACCTTGCATTAGATAACAAACCTACTGTGAGTCTGAACATACCCTAAGACTTGAAAAGACAAGATATAGTTAAAATAATATACTTACAGAATAGCATCTATATTAAGCAAAATCAGTTTTTTAAAATTTGATTTACTGCGGGAACAAAATTAAAAGCTGCAAAAATACTACTGGAAATTTGCAGGAAAGAATAAACAGCTCTAGCAGGGTATAATGAGATGTGTGTTCTATGAATCACAATAAATATAATAGACATTTTGAGCAAACAACACTTGAATGACTTTCTTGAATATATAAGGGTTAAAAAAGGGAAAATCCCAAATCACTACACTTTAATAGCCTACAAGGAAATACCAAGGTGCTACATCATTGGTTAGATATAATATTGTTCCAATGTGTTATCGTTTTACTAGTTTTGCGATTTATGAAATAAGACAATCATAATGCTGATTGTTTTTCAAAGTAAAAACAAAAATAGGGTTTTATAAGCCCAGTTTCTGCTGCCAATCCCAAATACCGTATAAATATACCGTATAAATATACCGTATATATACCGTATATGAAATTCGTGCACCGTTTTCCGCTGCACATACTTCGTGGGTGGGCTGTAAAAAAGTTGGCTTTCATTACCCAAAATGCATTTCGTGAGATGGAAGTATGGATTGACCTCTAGAGTCTCGCGTAGTGGGCCAGGTCACATATACGGTATATTTTGAGTGCAGCAGAAACGGGGTACGAAATATACGGTATATTTTGGAATATACCGTATAATATCCACAAACGATGGGGATATTTATGCGGTATATATACCGCATATATATACGGTATATTTTTTATGAGACCCGTTTCTGCTGCCAAAAAATATACCGTATATAAAATATACCGTATATATACGGTATATTTTTGGCAGCAGAAACGGGGCCATAGTTGTTTAAACAAATCAAACTAAAAAATAAAATGTTGGAAAGGTCTTTAAAAAAAGGTTATCTGCAATTGGAGAGTAATCATAATAACAATAGTACAGTAGAAAGAAATGTACAAATCTACAATTTGCTATTTAAAGTAGATGTGAAAAAAATAAAACATTTCTTAATTCTATACGAAATACTGTAGTGTAAATATATTAATAATAATAATAAATAATGCCCCTTGAAAAACCTGCATTGAGAACACCTTGAAAGACATAATCAGGATCAATAGTTAAGGTTTTCTATAGATAAACATCTTGTAAATGGAGAGATGCAAATTTTCAAAACCTACCAAGTCTTATGCTGAGAATTGTCTATCAATACAATGTACAAAATAGAACTTCAAATTTAAAAATAAGAAGAGTCTTTAAGGTTTTTACCTTTTGGTGTGGTCTCACTTCAGCCAGTTTTAAAACTTGGCATATCTGATTTTCCAACCAGAATCTAAATAAAATCTACCGAGACTCTAGATATAAAAGCTACATATAAAAGCTAGATGAAAACAGTATCTCTCCAGCTCTTACTACTGTCTTTCCAATAAACAAATTACAGGCATTATTTACACAATATATTAAAATCCAGCACAGAACAAATTCGACAAACGACTATTCAAAGCAGTGAAGAGATTACTTGGAAATCTCAAGAGAGAAGGCAAATAAATCTCGTTAAATATCATAGTACAAATCAAGAGATGTTTAATCATATAATTTTCATGATGGGTCTGATCTCTTAAGGTTTTTTGACAATAGGTTTTGTTTTGAAAATAAAATGATATGATTGATTATAAACAAATATAAATGTGTTTACATGATACTAGAGTTAACTTCATTTGATGCATGCTTAAGCTGAACCGAACATCCTAGCGATCATTTAACTTTCAGGGTAGGCCTATCAGAAGATATAATTTTGATCACATCAGGTTAAACAGCAATTTAACTCCGAAAAAAGAGTGTGTAATAGCTTGTATGTTCCACATTGCATTATAAGAACAAGGATCAGAAAGTCTGGGTATCAAACTTACTTAATATCTTCTAGTCAACGTAAAGGGAAGTCGCAATGTTTCTTCAAAATTTTCAGGGTGAATTGTTTAATACAGACCTAAGTGAAGGTAGGAGTGGGAATGAGAGACGAACTGCCCTGGGTCAAAATGTCTTGATTTCCACGTTCAGATGACAACACGTAGGCCCTAGATCATCACAAATCAAAAGCCTCATTATGAAATTAATGTATAACAAAATGAACATTAGATAGATATTTCCACCAATACTTAGGTGTTTTATGTAATATAAATAGGCCTGTGTAAATTTGCAGACATAGCTGTTTTGTGACTAATTTTATAATTGATTTTTACGGTAATGATGATAATAATATTTAATACACACAATTTGTAAATAGATGATTAAAATTAAACTGTTTAGAATATTGAAGATGTACACTATCTATGGAAGCTTACCTTACCATGTGGTTCATAACATACCAACCCAATTACAAGGAAGCTAAGATTAGGCTAGAAACAGGAAACACAACTTCCAGGCCGTAACATTCCCTTAAACACTGTTTAAAAAAACGGACCAATCAGGTGCGCATTTATTGTATTCTCTGAGGGAGTCTACAGTAAATACAATGTTGTAGGACGATAGGTTACTCAGGAGTGTCTAAATGAGTGTAACATGGTTGAATGAACGCAATGCAGCAATAGGGACATCTACAAAAAGGGGTTTAAGAGGTTAAATATATAGGTCGTCAAGATAAGAGGTACTTGGTGGCTATGTTTATAAAGCATTGTGTTTATTTCTTTGTATTATATTTATAGAAATATATATTTTTTTTTCTGAGACTAGAAATGGCACTACTGACAATAAACAACTTAAAAAAATGTATTGGTATCTCAAATGTAAAAATCGGTTTCTGTGGATTTGGCTACAACACAATTTGACCTCACTTCAGAAGGTCACTGACTGGCGCGAACATTTGACTACTCTCTGGATAATAATGATTTCATTACACAACCAACCACGAATGATCACTAACGAAAAAACGGCTTTATTTTGACTACAATATAAGTTGCAACGTGATCAGTTTCTCAAAAAGCCATTAAAAAATGTCAGCAGAAACAGACCCTTTGTGTAAATGTATTTTTCCAATTAACAATTTTCATAACATAACATTTAAAAATAAAAAACATAAGTATCAGGAGTTATGAAATTTTCATCATGAATGCAGAATTGTGGGAGATGGTTCGACAAGTGGAAAAAAATATGTCATGGCCAGTGCCCGTACACATTAATTACACTTATCGCATCGTTATGTTTACTAGAGTTAATGAATGGCAAATTTAACGTGGCTAAAGTTCCCAATAGGCATGTAAAGTTGTAATTTGCCAAGCCATGATGTGTTGACCAGTAGAGAATGTCTCTTTTGGTAGTATGGATGTAACGGAAGAATTAGGTCATGAACATTTGATGGACATGGTGATTTTGAGCTAATTAAAAATTCTTCTTTCACATTTATAAATTACACATAATATATCGATCGAGAGATGGTTTTAAATAAATAGTGTAATAACTTTTACAATTATACCGTACTACTACTGTATAACATAAAATTACCTTTACACCATGGTATTGTTCAAATTCATAGCATAGATAAAAACTCTTAAACACCCTCAAACAAAGTTCTTCATGAAAGCATGTGGCGGAGTGTATTGGATGTTGGATTACTGATCATGAGATTGATCGATCTCACCACATTGCTTGTATCCTTTAGGCAAGACACTTTACTTATGCTTGCTTCTCTCCACTCAAGTGTATAAATGGGTACCCAGTTAGGTCAAGACACAACTTCGTACCGATTGCTAGATTCATTATGGAAGTATTTCCATACGTGTTTGATCAAAAAAATGACTGGGATAATATGTAAAGTGCTTAGAAGCATTGTGCAAAAGCGCTATATAAGAACGAAAATTATTACACATGCACAACAATATAGAGTATATTTTTGGCAGCAGAAACGAGCCATAACTTGATCAGTTTGCTTAATGATAAACATGACAGGTAAGGATCAAACTGGTCATAACAGAAAAAATAAAAACAGTTGATGAAAACCTAATCAGACAAGTATCCTACAGTTAAGTATTGTTAGGACAGGAAGTACTTAAAAGTTAAAAAAGTAATTGAATTTGATAATCTGGATTGATAAAGCATCTTTGAAGCAGGCAGAAATGTTGATTGACAGTCTGTCAACGTCAATCACTTGATAGGAGATGGCAACACGACGTCACAACAAAAATATGAAAATGTCATGTCTCATCCAGACATTTTTAGGACTGGGACTTCAGAACCGAAAGCTTTTAAAGCTTTATATCTCAACATGCATATTTAGAAAAAAGTATAGAAGAGCCTCTCCTTTTGGATACCTATTCAGGGGACACGACTATTAAGGGTACACAAACAAGGAGCAATGTATATTACGCTACAACTAACACCTATTCAGGAGGAACCCTACTCAGGGGGCACCCTATTCGGGGTACTATGCTATCAATCGATAATGTCAATCATTATCACTATGTATTATAGTTTTCACATACATCCATGTAAGCATGGCACTTCTTGTCTTGTACTTTCTTATCCAAAGCAGGCAATCTATGGCTGTGTTTATACAACACCCTAAATGTGAACACGTCCTTATTTTACACTGTAGTTACATTCAATGTGGAAAAAATCATGTAAATGTACACAATGCACACCCCTTGAATCCCCTTATACTGGATCTGCCTGCTAGACGATATTTATCTACAATTTGCATTCACTTACATTTAAGATTTCCCATGAGTGTAAAGTTTACTTTCAACATTCTACTAATAAATAAATTTGATTCATATGATAAAAACCTGAAACAATCATAAACCCTCACCCTACATCCTTAATATATTCTGCAAATGTCTTTTTATAGACTAGCAATTAACCTCTAACCACAGACTAAATTACATCCATAAAATCATGTGAAAATGCACTGTTTATGTCCAAAACACCTTATTTAATATAGTTGCATATTATTCTGGTAACAGCTGTTTTTGACAGTTACTAATAATGTTATTTAGATTGTTTATAAACTATTGCTTCACACTTTATTGTTTAAAATAGGTAATAAATAACATGGTTGATAAAATTCAGTCATTCATAAAGTGACTTTTAATAACTATAACAACACCCATTCAAGGGGAAATTAATTGATTGCAATTTTCCCCTTAACATCTAGTAGACTGAATTAGTTATCAACCTAACCCTTAAAGCTGCTTTCACATCATGCCCAGATTCGGTCAGGCACCTTGAGGAAAATTTTGCGGGCGTTGGGCGCGCTTTCATATTGAGCACAAATCCAGTTATCAGTTGTCAAGTCAAGTGCGATCATTCATGCTCACTGTTGATTGTAAAAATATAAATTGTACGATTTCAGCAAAATGGCTTCTTGATCCATCGCACCGAACTCGGAGTCCGAATTAGGTATTAGATTCATTAGAAACATTATTTATAAATAAGGATTAATTTTGTGATATGTTCTCTGAAATGATCTTAAAATCCAAACGGTATGGGTACAGTATGTTCTCAACTAGTTGATTAATTTTAGATGTTGTTATTTTTATGTGAAGCAGCTATCATAGATAGAGTAGATGGAGAATTAGATGGAATGTATATTTTATATAATAAATCAAGAAATTAACGTGCATCTTAAGATCAATAGAAAAATAATTGGAAAGTGTTTAATTTTGAATGCTTTTGATTTCATGATTACGGGAACAGTGATTTATTTGTACTGTTAATTCAAATTACTTATTAAAGACTTTCACACACCTATGATAAATACAGGGTAGAATTCTATGGGGAATGCTGATAGAAGGATAGAGCAAATATGATACATAGGCAAAAGACTTCGATTGACTCTCCGATCAATACAGGTATTGAGCGACTTGTTCTGCTTATTGTAAGCAGAAGTATTTTAGCATGTTAAAGAAGCATATCATACGAGAGCATGCATGCCTGCTTCACGTTTGCTATATTGATTGCTGCATGTTGGTGAACCGACTACAAAATTGTACATTCTTTGGAGTAGCTACCTGTGCAAACCATTGGACACAGACAATGAAGAAGACCACTTTATTTACATAGATTATTGTTTAAAAATAAATTGATTGTTTTGTAGTAGAGATAATTTAATTTATTATGCAAAGTAAAATGATTTTTTTAAGTAGCGAAACTAAATCAACATTACTTTATGAGGAACTATAAGTCAATTAATTTCATGATGTTATATTTTGGCTATTTTAGCACAACACAGTTTAATGAATATATAGGGGGCAGTATTCATTCACAAACCAGAAATAGAAATTTAAGGTAACAAACTGCATTTAATGTAAAAATAAATAATATTTTATCCTACAGATGCATAGTCCCACTAAGACCCCATTTACACTGCATCGACGATTTCTTAGCCGGCCCGAAGTCGGCCCGACGCCGGCTTTCTTTTTAGCCCGCAATGTGTTTACACTTACCCAAAAAGTAAAAACTATAGTTGACCCAGAACGTTTATTTTATGACCGCAAGTGTTTACACTATACGAAGTGCCGGCCCGAAGAAGTCCGCAATTGCCGGCCCGAAGCCTACTCTAGACTAGGCTCAAAATTGAGCCGGCTCGAGGCCAGCTCGGTTGGTCCCAGAGTGTTTACACTTGTGCACTTTTGGCTCGGAGCCGGCCTCGAGCTCGCTGAAAGCTGAAGTGTAAATGGGGTCTAAGGTGAAGGCTTTAATAATTTATTTTTCTGATTGAAATAGTTCTTGTGGATTTAATTTTTTCTGTGTCTTGCCATGCCCCTTAAGCTTGACAAGTCCTTGCTTTAGGTAATGCTTAAAATGGACCTGAAATGGAATTTCGATTTTCAAGAAATTCACACATGTTATTTAAATGTATCAAATTAACACAAACCCACACAAATAAAAACAAAATGTAAAGTATTTTGAGTAAAAACGAAATTTTAAGATACCATGGTAAATTAGCGAAAATTACTCACGCCATTGCAATATTCTATTTCAACGGCCGTCGGAAGCCTCTATATTCACGACGTCACATATACATAGGATGATATCGAGAGCGTGTATGCCGCCCGATAGTCAGTGAATGATCGACGGCCTGGAAAGATACGCGAAGCGTTGACACTAATACTAATTTATTCAATATCTAATGTTGTTGAAATATAGGTCCCTAAAATGTACTTCGTTTGTTCTAAAACCCGAATTTAGAAGGTCTACCTCCCAAACCTTTACTAGGCCTAGGCCCCCAATCCAGAGCGCGGAGTCGATCCACCACCCACATCATGCGGCGAGGCTCCGTTTCATGTGTATCCAAGGACCAAAGCGATATCAACAACTTGCTGCGCTCATTGTCAAGCCAAAGTAAAATATGAATAAAATTCGTTTTCGAACTGCCTGATTCGGACAAATAAATTATCATCTCATATTACTAATTTAATTCTGCTAAACTAAAAACTAAAGAAACTAACAAATTTTAGCAGTATAAATTACGAACGATATACAAAATACACGAACGGAAAATATGGATACGCATCATTGCGCACGGAGCTGTATCCCGGACAACGTTGCCAGGCCAACTTCGGTATTGCCAGAAAAAAACCGTTGATTTTAAGATTTTAAACCGTCATTTACTCGATGAATAACCGTTTATACGGTAATAATTTTATCTAAAAAAATTCTAAATACGTTTCTGCAAATGCACAAGCATTTTTTAGAAAATACTCTATAGATTTCAAGAGTTATAGCCAAAAAACTGCAAATTTTCCATTGGAGGGATAGGAATATATTCGCAAAGTGACGTCACCCGCAAATTTTTTTGATTTTCAAATGGGGCTTTCCCCAAAAGGGCCAATTTATATTTTGTAACAATATACATTCTAGCAACACCTAATAGCCCCCAAAACATCATTCTAAAATGAAAAAAATCGAAAATCCATTTCAGGTCCATTTTAACGTTGTTCCTACTAGAGACGCAACACAAAGACGTAAGCGCAACAATGGATTATTCAAACTGTCGGTTGTCATTGGTCAATTTGCTCGCTTTGCGTCCTTAGTAGGAACCAAGCTTTAGCATTTGCCCTAATTCTTAATTTATTGTGTTCTGTTCAGTTAAAAGTGGTTTAAATATTAATGAAAATAATATTCCTTTATTTATATAATTATTCATGGACAACAACATCGTTAATACAGTGAGATGAAACAGCTTAGGCAATGTGAATAAAGCTAAGGATATCAAACAATCCGATTTATTTACAATGTCATATGCATTGCCATCCAATAGGAGTTGGATATCTATTTATTTATTCTTCTACATCATCTTAAAATTGTAAAATGGCTGCAATGGATTCAATAAAAAAAAATATTGTTATTAGTTTTCAACATTCCAAAAGAAACATAACTTTATAAGTTAAAAGCAGTGTACCAATATTATTATTAATATTATTATCAAGAAGTTAGACACTATAGATGGCAGCAAACATGTTTGGTGAAGTGGTCTCATTCTCAGCGTTAAAATTCATTTATCATTATTTTATAACATTATTTCTGACATTAGAAAAACATACACATTTACAGTACATTTTACGACTTACCAAATTAACCAGTAAAGACTACTTTAAATGTACACGATGCGTCATGAAAACACCTGTACGGTTGATGTAAAACCCAGAAGCCTTTGTGTGGTGTGGGTCGTTGATTTGTCCATAATCGTTGTTTTGTTGGAGTTTCCCATAATAGCCAAATCATCCATTTTTTGTAGTTTGTATGTACAGTATTGTACAGTATTGTATTTCCAAAGTATTTCTTTCCATTTCTTTACCAATTAGGCCAATTTACACAGACGAGTGGTAACGGTAAATGAATATGGAAAAGATTGTCGATACAAGTTAAAAAAATAAAAGGACTCAAGCTATACTACTTGAAGTCGTCTCATACATTGGGAGTTTATCTTCAATCTTTATTTAGAAGTGAACAAACTGTTTCTGCAATGTTCCCACAGAGATACATAACAAGGACAGTTGAAAACAATGTGAATCAAAGATAAATGACAAGAAATGAAAACAAATTGAGATTTAAACTGATGATGTTACCTTTTTGTATTTAATTGTGAAAAATTACTAAACTCACTTAAGAAATGTATTGATAGTTGCAATAAGAGATTGAAGAGCAACATGTGAACGTCTCGACTAACATATATATTTGCATCATTGTCAGCGCTAGCAAAACCCAAAATGGCCTAACCTATTTTCCGAACACTAAAAGTATGCAATTTAAGCCTGAAGCGTTTGTCTTAACTTTCTACTCAAAAGAAAGTCCATTATTTTTACAATAAATACATTTTACTCCTATATCATTCTAGTGAAAATAATCACTGTCTTAAATAAAGTCTTTCTGTTGTCTTAAAGTTTAGATGCTCACAAATTTATGATCACTATAACAACACGTGATAAAATTGAAGCAACGACTAACGGCCGGTTTTAATTTCTACAGCGCTCAGTTTCATCAATAAAAACTAGTACACAAATCAGATAAATGAATTTTATTGGCAACGAATTGAATTAATGTTATTTTTTTAGAAAAGCTTCTATATTAAAATAAAGTTAATTCAAGTTTACTCCAAAATAAAAATAGTAACAATAATTGTCACAAAGACAGTCATCAATCATATGATCTTAATGCCAATATTTATTAGTCGTGGAAGATGGCCACATTAAATCCAGTTAAATCAATATTTTTATGTCATCGTTCGATCATTAAAATAATATTTATTACAACTTTCAACTGTTGATTAACAAGAGAATGGCTATCATTTATTTATCTAACACTATTTATTTTCATAGATTTAAAAAATATTATTTTAGTCAACTAATCTTTCATTATATTCATTTAGATTTGATTTTTTTCTGACACTTATGAAAAATGATGTTATTTGTAAAATGATAATAAATCAATTTTTAAGTTTCTTAACAGTAACACGCACCCAAAAAGAATGAACTGTAAAGTTTTTAGTTTAACTATTTCATGTATTAATCAATAAATTAACTTTACTAAATATAAGGATTTTATGGACAGTTTAAATTTGATATTTACTATTTTAATTTAATATTTTCCTCAACCATCAAACAAATTGTTTGATACTCTGAATGAGTGGAGAAAAATTAACACAAAGTTTTAATTTACTACTGTGTGTCTCTATAGTAATAAATACAATATAACCCTCTTTCTGAGTGAGAGGAGAAAAACAATAAATACAATATAACCCTCTTTCTGAGTGAGAGGAGAAAAACAATTTTACCTTATTCCGTCAACCTGAAAATGGGACAAGTTTAGAACGGTACAGTAAAAAAGATGAAATCATATGTTTATGAACAATTATTGACTTGATTTGGCAGGGAAAGTGTTAAATCCATATTTGCAATCCTACATAATTTTTCTGATGATAATACATATCCCAAAAATATACAAACATGGGACATATCACAAAAAAGAAAAAAAAAACAACATGGGACATCATAAAACAAGTCATATACAAGATGAAAATGTACTACGTAAGTGGCACCAAGCAGCCATGTGGTTCCATCAATATAAATTGTAATCCTCCATACTAAAAGTTTTTTGGCTTTTTCCTTTTTAATATTGTTTTTATTCATTCATAGTTAACTTAATTTTTTTTTTTACAGAAAAGAAACGTTTAATTATAACCCAAAAACCATTGCCTGACAGACAATTTAAGTATTTTTTGCTTTAAATTACAATTTTTCAGGTAAATAATTGTTTGGTTTAGCATGAATAACTATTATTTGACAATAAAATGACACATTCAAAAACAAATTTGAAATAAAAAATATTTTTCAGGGGGACAATATATCTTTAAAATTGTTACGTCAACAAGCGAGCGACGTTTTTTTGAAGAAATATTACTTGTTACATTTGAAATACTGTAATACTAATAGGTGTTTATTTGAATGGAATTGAACAAACACATGCACATAAAGGAATAAAGTTTCTATTACATGCATATTTAACTGTATAGTATAACAAGAAATTCTGTGTAATGAGATTGTAATTGTGAAAAAGGCTACTTGTTAATATGGCAAGGTTCCACTGTCTTAACCGCTTGGCCGCTCGAGGTTGACCTCGGCCCCTACAGCCAGGGAAAAATTTCATTTAAAAATTTTGTTTAGCAAAATTGCTAATTAAACTGATTGTTGAGTCGAGAAACATAGTTTTGTATTACATTTTTTGCTACACAATTTGGGAAATGTGTAGCAATAAGGTTGTTTTGTATAGCTTTAAGACGTGTTCAAATTTAAGGTGTTGTATAGAGGCATAGCACAAGACTTCAAACAAAAAATGCCTACGACAGTTGGTCACAAAAGTTAAAGCTGCAATAAGACTACTATATTTAAGTAAACAAGTAAAATGGATTATAATGAGCCTGGAGGAATCCAGAAGAAATACTGATGTCAATTTTTCTCAACAAGAACGGATGAAATGTCCAAATGCTTTTGTGTAGTACACCTGCTTATAGAGCCCCTAAGAATAATGTGAAATCAGATAATGATTAATCCACTGTAAAATCATATCCTTCTTCGAGTGACCTTTCTAAACTGTACAAAATAATTTATGCACACTACATTATTCTAAAAAATAATTAAGTACGGTATTATAGCAGGTTTTACTTATTTAACAATAGAGCTGCATTCATACAGAAGTGTAGGCCTAGTACAGATCAACAACATTAATTTCAAGCTAGAAAGCGGGGGGAGGGGGGGGGGGATTCATAAGTTCCCCTCCCTTTTACCTGAAGAGTGTCCTTTTCAAACTTGCAGCAGATGTGATGATAAATAGGCCTACTGTAACTAGCCTTGCTCATGACGATTTTTCACCATTTTGTAGAAAAAAGAATGTTAATTCTTTGTAAACTTCCTGGCTATGATCTTGATTTTTCATTTCATATTCATAAAAATAATATGCCACTTATTATATGCTTGGAAAACTATTGCTCCAAGTGGGGTACTTTGATGACTATTTCACCTACTAGATTCACACCACGTGCCCCTAATAGTAATAAGTGGCTCATCTAGGATTTTGAAATAGGGAGGGAGATGATGGATATTCCTTGGATCCGCCTATGCTCAAACTGAAATTAATTTCTTAAAACTATGGAAAAATGTGATAAAGAAATAAATTTTTCAATTTCAATCTGGGCTGGTTGAATTGGTTGGCACTCATGGATGTTTTATTGCCACATTATCTTTACAGACTATTGGTATTATTTTCTATAGGGAAAAATTTAAAAAAAGTTACATTTTGTAAATTTCTATAAACAGTGAAAAGTGAAAGTTTACAGAGCAACAAGGTAGGATCTTTGAATTGTGTATGACACTCATAACAATAACATACCTATATTTAGAAAGTGGTGTACATATTATTGTTCAAGCTGCTCACTGTGGCATCTGTTGAATGCTTGTGAATGTGACAATTGAAAGACGCATTATTTTTATCATGCCAAAACACAAATGACATCATTAGATTTCACTAGCCTTACATGGACTGAAAAAAAGATTCACCTACTGTACCTTTTAATCCAAATCTCACATAACTTTTCTTTACGAAAAATGTATTTAAAATAGACCGTACACAGTAGAAACCGCTGCTTGGGGACATCTCAATTCAGGGTGACACCTTTATTAAGATGATATTTTATGGGGTTCTTAGGGATTCTACTGTATTAATGTGAGTAAAGGGATTTTAAAGGATTCACATTAGCCGGAGCTTTTCAGGGAGACCCTAATAGAATAATTATTATATAATATATATCCTAATTATTTCTAGTTGACCTAAAAATTAACTTTATTTCTGTAGGCCGGACAAAATAAATGTCTATTTGATATTCTCTAGCGCATCAGAAAGCTGTGTAAGCTAAACTATTTCAAGTTGTTAGTATAATCACTGTCCAGAGGGAATGCTAAATCTAAATACATCAACAGATATTAACTCTTTATTTAAATACATAAAACTAAAAGTAGAGATGAACCAGGTGTCTCTAATCGAAAGCTAATTCTTTAATGAGATATTTACAGTGCAAGCTATGCGTTGCTATGGAGTCGTTTGTTTGAACATTTTGCAACTACATAAAAGATGCGACTATCAATACACATTATTTAATTAAATAAATTTACACAAATTCCAACCGGAATCTGGAAGTATTCTGGGAGGTTATGAAATCCTTTAAAAAATCTTTTATGACTGTCAATTATTTTTAGACCTGTTTCTATTAAGCAAGAGAATACAACTTTAAACCATATTTTCAAATAATGGTATTTCTTGCCGAAAGAAATGGGTTCTTTAAAAAAAAACATCAAAGTAACCAATCTTAAATACAATTTTAAAAACTCCAATTGATGAAACAAACTACCAAAACTCTTATGAAGAACACTTCTTTTGATTTTTCAATAGAAACTGCTTGATATGCAGACATCTAATGATTAGACAGTTTTCATGGTATGGTTAAAATGATTAGATAGCGATTCTTTAACATCCTCAGTATATATACCATGGAACAGCACTAGTTCTTGAGTGTACATACATGCAATATTTGAATACTGTAGATACATAGTGGATCAACAACATTGTAATGTTTTATAATTGATGTTTCTAACCCATTGCAGCCTTCACAACAATTCACATTATTTTAGTATAGTGAACATACCTGTAGTGACATGATGAATGTATGCTTCTGGGTTTAATCTGTGTCAAAGGATTTGAGCTATGGCTCAGAGCAACGTCAGAAAGTGATAGATATCACAAAGCTAATGTACTTGAGACAGTGTGATGAATAAAGCAAGGCTGTAATATACCTTAGTATCAAAAGTACGAGATATGTTACAAAGACTGAGAAGTGACAATAATAAAGACGGTATAGATCAAATAGCTTACATAAAATCAAATCGAATTACCAACAAATAAATTAAACTAAATTTAATATGCATTCACAGTGTTGTTAACCTGTTTTCTTACTTGAACAATTTTAGCCTAAATATCATAACTTGAAAGTGTATCAGTATCAGTTTTGGAAACAAGGAAATGTGTAAAGGATACAGAAATACTATATAAAAATAATAATAATAATAAAATAGATAATAATGAATGCAGGTACTCTTATTTACATTGTCTAGTTATTGCTTCAACCAAAAATATTATTTCATAGGCAGCACAATTATATTTATGATTTCAAAATACAATTATTGTTTAAAATAAATGTTTGCATGGTGAATAAAGTATAGAAAGTCTATTGAATCTCAGTTAAACAACATTACTTTCCAACTGGTTTATCTGATTCCTAACTGATTTACAGGATCTGAATCTCAGTTGGAAACTTTACCAGTTGAAAACTTTAACAGTTGAGAATTGTACCACTTGAAAATGTAATTATCAATTTGAAGTTTTTACCAATTGAACATTTTCCAACTGGTCTATCTGAATCCCAGTGAGAAATGATACCAGTACAGCTTTTTACCTTTTTCCAACTTGTCTATCTGAATTCCAGTTAGAAATTGTACAGTTGGAAACTATACCAGTGAGTTGGAAATGTACCAGTTGGAAACTTTACTAGTAAATTGGAAATGTACCAGTTGGAAACTTTACCAGTTGGAAATGTTACCAGTTGAACATTTTCCAACTTTAGTAAAAAGGTTTATCTGGATCTCTGTATATAGTATTCAAATAATGTTTTCTTTTTATCAAGTTACAATGTCAACTCTTTTTTACACCACAAAACAAATTAAGAAATCGTTTAGTTCACCCTAAAGACAACTAAAAAATGATGACAAATCTGGTGTAATAATATACCAAGTAAATTGCAACAACTGTGAAAAAGTTAATACAGGAGAATCAGCAAGAACCTTATTTACAAAGAATAAAAGAACACAAAGCAGGTGTCACTTCACATTGAAAAAGGTATTCAACACGTTCAGCTAGAAATTTCAGCCTCAGAAATTACTAAAGAGGAGGGCCTGACAATCCCGTTTGGGTAAATATCAAATACGAGATCTCATGGAACAATTCCAAGTCACATAGACTCACTCATGATAAATGTAAGTTTTATGGTTTTATTCCCTTTGGAGCATCCAAAATAAAAATAAAATATTTGAATTTTCTAACTTCTCTATCTGAATTTCAGTTGGAAGTGTAGGCCTAGAAAAAGTTAGACATTTGACCCATTAGAACTTTTTTAATGGTTGAACATTTTCCAACTGGTCTATCAGAACCACTGCGAAAATTGAATCCCATAAAGATATGTTACCAGTTCAAACTTTTTACCAGTGAGAAATTTTGCTAGTTGAACATTTTCCAACTGGTCTATCTGTAGATCTAAAACGACTTGATACGACTATAACAGTCAACATTCTCCTATGGACAGCCAATCAAGACGATACTATATATTCTGTGTTTTTATTTGAAGTGCAAATCTTTTTCCGATTTTATCAAGTTATTTACTTGGATCATCTTTTATTCATCATTTGATATCAATTTGTATTAATGAAACAGTCAAAGTATCCTACAATGTCAACGAAAAGATAAGAACAAAGATAAATTACTTTCGGATATTGCCAAAATCGCATCCGGATGAAAGTACCTTGCCATAAAGAAGCTGACCTTGGTTAAAAAACCTTTTAATAAGAAAATACACTTTTAAAAGAAGCAATGGTTTAATTTCTTATTTTTAGTGCAAGATTATTTTTTATCTATAATCACAATATTATAATTATTTATTTAGGAGATGCAGTATTTTTAAGGATTGACACTTCTTTTTAACTTCTTTTTTTCTCTTTTAACAAACAATAAAATAAAGCCACCCAGCTCTAGTGATATGGCTATAATATGCAGATACACAGACTCTTTCAGGGAATGATTCTTTTCATAATGCAAATACTGGATACATTTTTTTTTTTACCATCAACATCTGGCAATCTAAGATTGTAGCCACTAGTCTCTTCAATAAATAAAGCCAGGGGTAGATTCAGCGGTAGCAATGGGCACTCACTCCACCCTTTGACAGCTAAAAAAAAAAGTTTTTACAACCATTTTTGATATGTTAACGGTCTCCCGTCTAAAAAAATCATGGATTTGGCCATGAAAACATAAATGTTACTCCCAGCATAAACTAAAGGTAATTGAAATTTGAGCAGATAGCTATTTGAAAACTACTACTATGTTTCATTCATTAGTTGTATGAACATTCGGTAAAACATAAATTCCCCCCTTAAAAAAATACAGTAAATTGAGGTTGAAAAAAATAAATCTCTAGGCTCTAAAAACATACTGGACTTGGATTCTTATAATACGTCTTTATACTCTATTCCAGAATGTATTCTGCATGTTTTAAGATAGATGGGATTGAAAACTTGCACACAGCTGGGATCAAATGAAGAAATTTGAGGTTAGCTTGAAATTGCTTGAAATAAGATAATAGAATACGCAAGATGGCACATAGAGTTGTTTTGGAAATTGATTTTGACATGTAAAATATCTGAGTTCAAAATAGGAAGGTTGAAAACAACAATATTAACTTTTGTGAGTATAGTATCGGTGATTACACAGGTATAGATTGTCTACCAATTAATTAACATTTTAAAATATTTATTAAATTTAGAAAATTACAGTCATAACAAATAATCAAAATCTTTAAAATAATCGAAATTTATTTATTATTTTTATACAAATTGGTATTGTCATGGTACATCCAGGATTTTGAAACAGTAAAAATGATAAAATGCTGTGCTGAACTTAAATAAAAAAATAAAAAAATAATTAACTATCTTTTTCATTGTAATTTACATAATCTAAAAGGATTTGTCTATAAGTATGAGGTTACCATGGCTCTTTAAATTCTAACAGATTTTACAGGCAAAGCAAAGTGATGATCTTTAACCACAAATTTGCATTGTTATAAGACCTCTTTTTTCAAATAATTTAATTATTAAGGATTGTTTTTTACAGTAGAAACAGACTCTATAATACAAAATACATGATTTGAAGAAATAGATACAAATTGGTAGCTGTCAGTTAAATGTAGAGCAGGCCCGGTTGTGGATAACTTTAAGAAACCCCCCTGTTATTGGCAAATCCTTTTTGGTGTTTGTTTGAGTTTTGAAATAACATAAAAAAAAAAATGAAATAACAGAGTGTAATTCCATTGTAAGACCCAACCCATCATCCAAACTATGTTTTTAAGATTTTATATAGTGGTAGAGTTTATCCATCATCTCTTGTACAAATAAGGTCCACAACAGCTTCTATCCAGCTGCTATATTACTGAATTTGTTGGATAACTATATGACTTTGTTGATAGAATTGTATTGTGTTTTTTATTATTATATTTTGTCTTAAAACACCACCATTTTCTGTGTATATTTATGCAAATGATGTTTCCACTAATGAATAAAAGTAAAATACTATTATTGATAGGATGATCAGGTTTACAACAGCCGTCACAAACAAATAAAACATTTTGTTTGAACAGCTTAGAGCAATATGACATCACATTAAAGAAGACAGCATTTTCATCATTCTAGTTGTATCACGTTTAAAGCTGGGAACTTATATATCATTTTGATTAAATGAAGAACAATGGAACTTCAATGACTATACTTGGGCAGCAACATTGCTGAAATTTTACAACAAAAAAAATGTTAAAAAAATAAAGTATTATATAATAATATCCAATTGTATGAATAAAATAAGAGAGAGTAGTATGGCATATGAAAAGGATACTGGACTAGATTGAGGCAAAGGGTTGTCTTGATATTTTACCCTCATTGCCTCATCCTTTGCAAAGGACATAAAGCTATTGATCCCCTCTACATTGCCTCTAGATCCCCTCTAAATTGCTTATGTGTACACATATTGAAGGAACAGAAACGAAAAAACATAGGTCGATATTTTAATGATTTTTAACTTTTTACTCATACTGCATAACTACCATTAACTGAAAGAGCAACCACAGTTGCTCGCAAGTGATTTTTTAACTAGTCGTGTCTGCGCGTAACACCATTAACTGAAAAAGCAACCAGTGCTCGGTGTAACGCGAAATTTGGTCCGGGGCCAAAACTGGTCCGGTCGGATCGATTTTGGCGTTGAAACAGCCGCTAAAACAGGCCCGGCTAGGCTAAAACTTGTCCGGCCTTCAAAATCGCTTATTTATCCTTAAAAGAGTCCAAATGGTTGAAGTAAACTATGCTTAGAGTAAATCGAAAAGGAATTATCGAAACGGAGAGATTAAAAAGGTAAAAATAAATCGGCGTTCGGTTCTTAGCTTAGACATAATATAAAATTACTAGGGGGCGCTATTACTAATTAGTTTTAAACGAACTGAACAATAGAATATCCCAAAAGCCGATTAAAGTTTCTTTAATTAGTGTTTCGATAATTTATTTTCGTTTGTACGGTAATTTAGTATATTTACTTTAAGCATAGTTTACTTTAACCATTTGAACTGATTGCAGGCTTCTTAACACATCTTAAAGAATAAATAAGCGATTTTAAAGGCCGGACCAGTTTTGGCCTAGTCGGACCTGTTTTAGCGACTGTTTCAACGTCAAAATCAATCTGATCGGACCAGTTTTGGCGCTTGATTACGACCAAAATCGATCCGGCCGGACCAATTTTGCCGTGACACTCACTACTCATGATTGTGGTTATCCATATAGCACACGAGACACGATAAATGGTTTTCAGGTGCTCGGAGCACTCGGTCAACAACAATATGACTTGGTTTTTGTTAAGACTGTAGGCCTATACTGCATTATTGTTTTATGTGTTCTAAAGTGGTGTTTAGTTGATCCTTATAATTCTGTGTTGACATAAGCTTAGCCCACCTTTACAGTATTGCTTCTGCTAAAACCCTAAATAATTAAAACTATTTTTATTTTAATTGAATTTTATATTATAAACAACTGAATTTATTTTTTTGCTCGTTTTTCTCCTCAAATAACCATTCAATCAGTGTCTGAGTATGGTTAAAAAAAGTTATTAACAAGCAAAAATCTGTGACTTTAATGACCTCCAAGGTCATAATGATAATCATTATTAGTATTACAGGTAAAAAAAAATAATCAGAAAACCAGTTAAATAAGGTTCCAACATGAAAGTAATTGTGTGTTTATAATCATTTTAAAATAGATTAGAAAATAGAATATTATGCTTGAACTATAAATTATTTTTTCACAGCAGATACAGACCAATAGACCATGGAGTAAAGAATAGACCAACAAGACAGTCAAAATCTAACACCTAACCTAATTACTAAAAATGCTATATAAACTGTATTCTTGCACCTAATTTGAAAAACTGTATTAAAAAAAATAATATAGTAGTTCACCTTACCTATTATCTGGCCATTATCCTAAAAAAAATAACATAATCAGCTAAATTAATATGGAGTATACTGTTAAAAATAATCAGTCTGGTCTCCAAGAGGTTAGGTGATGTAAACCGATATCAATGATCTTGTACAAAGGTCTCAAGGTCAGACAAATGGTCAGTTGAAATGCTAAGAGGGGCGGTCTGACTTTGAGTTGGTCAATTATCAGCTCTGCAGGTTGTCTACTAACATAATATCAGAAACGAGATTGCTGAACTCACCTACTTTTTTTTCACATTTTCCCATCAACCATAGTTCTTTGATATTGGGTATTTATAGTATTAAAACAAATAATACGTCAATAAACGTTTTCCCCAAGGTTTAATTTTCTTTTGTCGGTTTTAGCCTCAAAATGTTCTCATTTTGTTTATATAATTGTAACTTGAAATGGAAATACGTTTCTATAGATAGTATAGTAATGTGGCTATGGTTTTTTTCTTTTAGTTATATACAATTTTGTTGTTGTAAAGATAGCCTCTAATTTCTTTTTTAAAGTGTGATCTAAACAATAATATTCAAAATAATTATTCATTTATTTTAAAGGTAAACCAAATTGCCATTTTGAAATTAGAAATACAAGAGATTCTTTTGTAATCTAGGCCTATATTATTTGTGTATTTTTGTCTTGGCATGAGACAAGCCTTTCGGCGATAGTTGTCAAGACATGAGAGGAGCTCTCTCCTCAGTGTTCCTTTATGTTTCACTGAAAGAAATAAATAAATATTGTATACATGTTACCTTACTTTTTGCTAGTAAGCTGCTTGGTTAGTTTAAAATTCACCCAGAAAATATTGAAATATTAAATGTTTATGCACTATCAAAGTAACACATTTTCATCTTAGTAAATGCCCTCTAGTGTCCAATTTTGTGCATGCACAAAGTAATTTTTGTCTAAGACAATTTGTTAAAACATGCTCAGATGGTTTGATCATGGAGCAACAATGGTTTGATAAATAAGCTTACATTAAACTAAACTAAATTAGCTTAACTATGTCTCCCTGAAAGGTTTTTTTTTTACATTTTTTTGTTGAATATGCCATTTTAATGTCACATAGTAGTTATTCACTTTGACCTAAAATACAACAATAACAATTATTTACCTGAAAAAACTATAATTTAAGGCAAAAAATAGTCAAATTGGCTGCCAGCTAATGGGTTTTTGGGTGAATTTAACTGTTTATTTTGTCTTGTTATAAGTGATAACTTTTTTTTTTAGAGAAGTGATTAACTTTCATAAAACTACAAAATGACACATTCAAAGTCTGATTTTATTCATTTTCATTTTTTCATGTTCTTTTGGGAGACAATACATCTTTAAGTAAAAATATTACAAAGATTGAAATGCCAACAGATGCTACTGAAAGGTGGATCCAGACAGACTAAACTCCATTGAAATGTAGAAACAAAACACATGCTGCGGTGTATTCAACCTCTAGAAACTTCAACTACATTTTTGCTGGGGTTCTTTACAACTTTGTCGTAATAAAAAACAGAACCTATGATGCTCTATAAGCATTTTAGAAAAAAAAAATCTTTATTTTTTAAAACAATTTTCAAAATAACAATAAGAAAATGCTTTTATATAATATATTGTTTTCTTAAATATTAGATTTAAAGTCCATTAAAAGAACAAGTTATATAATGCTCCTTTTCATTAAGGAAAAACTTGCTTGACTCAAGCAAAAAGATTTACCTGATTCCAGTGCTGTATCTCCACAGCTACATTATTTGCCCAGTATCATTTCATTTCATTCATTTGTTCGATAAAAACTTCTGGGACTTCTTGCAAGTCCCAGCTTAAAATTGACGACATTATATACAGGATAATTAGTTATATTGGTAATGTACAGTTTCTCAGTTGTACTGTATCACATGTGCCCGTAAATGGTATAATCATACTAGATACATGAAACACATGTGATGTAATACCAAATATTCCTATGATACTGGAGAAATCTATATACATTATCGAGAATCAGGTGAAAGATTGATAAATACTATTGGCCTGCACAACTCTACACATAAAGATGAAATATACCCACTGATCTTGCTGTCATTTTTAATGATGTTGCTAAAAAAATATTCTGCTTCGAAAAACAGCAAAAGTAAACAACCTACTATAGTAGAAAAACTGATGAACATGAATTGACATCAAGAAGAAAAAATAATATATTATCATGAATACATTTTTTTCTTACCTCACTACGAAAATAAAAAGCATAGCTAGCAGAAGCGTTACCTCACAAGATCTGAAAGATAAAATTGTCAAAATATTTTCATTGCCTTGCATAAATCACCTTCCAATATTAGAGAGTAAAAATAACAAAGTCATAAAGTAGAATAAATTCGTGAGAAAATAGAATTGTTTTTTTTTTCCAAGTGAATTCTAATTTTGTTGAAAGGCCTCTAAATATTTCAAGTTGATTGAATGCTGTTTCCTAAAAAATCCTAATTGTGACCATAACATCAAGCAAACATTAAATACTCCTTAACCATTAAAAATATATCTTTACAAAAAATATATTACACAAATAATCTTAAGTTTCTGCTGTTTCTGCTGCAAAAAAAATATCCCCTTATTTATTATATTTTTCTTTTAACTGGATCGCATGTAATGTAGTAATGTAGTACTGCTTTTCAATGGTCCAGTTACAAGGTTTAAAAGTAAAGACAAATTATAACATACAGTATATAAATACAGAAAAATTAAAGCATACATAGGCTAATAACTAAGATTAAATTAACTCCAATTTCTTGGCAGCAGAAAATAACAGGACAACATTTTCAAAAAACATGGCAGCCTGAAAATAATGGTTTAAGAAACACAATTGATTTGGTGTCAGAATGCCATTTAATAGTTTATCTTATATATTTATAAATGGTCTGTGGCGTTCGTTTTTGCGAACAGCTGACTAAGATTTGAGGATGCTCCAGTTCTCTGTGCCATTGGCATTTTCAGAGTGCTTATACATTTCATAAACATAGTATAGCCTTAAACTAATTAATATTTAAGTGTAAATATACTCCCAAAAAATAAAGCCAATTGTGAGCTGATTTTATCTGTAATGGGCTTCAAGCTAGAAATTAAAAGTGTAAATAATATGTCTAAGCACTAGATATTCTTCTGTTCTTTACCTCACAAAAAAGAGGTTTCGTAATTGGAGTGAATCTTTAACAAACACTGTTTTGATCTAAAATAAAAAACAATTACATGAATAATTTACATCATAGAATTAAGAACACACGATTTACAGACTCTTAATTCATTTTTGCAATTTACTTTTCTGTGCCATGTAGATCAGCGTGTCCAATATTTTTCTGTGACCATAATCTGCACGAAGTAAACCTCATAAATCACGTCTTGATGTGTTTTTATCACCATTCAGTTGCCAAAAAACGGCTCCAAAATGGATGTTTCTAAATCCTGATGAGAAGTTGATGTCAACAAATGCAAGGGTGTATTCCCATGAGGTAGTCCTATACTTAAGTTATATTTAAGCAAGTAACATCAAACTTGATCCCTGATAAAAATGATACTTGAATACTGATGGGAAATCATACTAAGTTACAAAATAGAGTATTCATAATTTAACAAAATGCACACAACAGTGGAAAACCGTCGTAATTATAAATCAAATAAAACATTTATTAAATATTTTATTTTTTTATACAAAAAGTGTTTATTTGCATAATTTCTATATAAAATTGAACTTCCTAACATACAGTACCTTACACTATCAATTTGGTTTAGTTATACAGAACTACCTTTTTTCCCCTTAAACCCTCTGCGGACTATATGTTGTGGATTTTAGTCCAGGTTTGTTTTTCAATAATAAAGGCCTAAAATATAAATATTACAATATTTTAATTATTTGCTGGGTTTTTCTTTTCTTTCATGTTTACGTTCATGTTTTTGGTGTGTACTAGTGCTACTGAAATAAAATGATGTTCTACAATAAATTATTTGATTTTGAACTACTGTACGTAGTATTGTATTTATTCTTTTAAATTAGTAACAACACTTGGCACACATACCCCTGAAACAATGTGACGAGTACAATCAGTCTATACAGTTTCCAGAGAAATTGTAAATATAAATATGAGCATTAACGTTGCTATAAGCAGGAAGACTCCCTGCTATATGTAGACATACATGGCAGATGAATTATCAAATCTGCTTAAGCTATGATCCACCTCCCAAGCCGGCCCGAAGGAAATCATTTGTACTTATTCATGCACCTGGAGCAACCCTGAATTCCAGAATAATCAACTTATCATTACTATAATATAAATGAATAATGAAGATTTTGTAATATTTGTAATATAAGAAATATAGATTTTATTTTAATAATTGATTGATTTTGAATTTAAAAACACTTTTTCTTCATACTAAGACTTGTAGAAAAAATATCTCAACCTGATAGATTTAAGTTCAAGTTCATGGGTGATTAATAGATTGCCATGTACAAAATGTAAATGAAATTTATCAACAGTGTTAAAGGCCATGTGTGCAATTTTTCAAAAATGTTTTTTATATTGAAATAGATTGCAAAGACAAAGCATATTTGTTATTTCTAAACAATATGGTAACAAATGATAGTATAATATGTCAAAGTCATAATGTTTAACAACATTTATAAAAACAAACAAATGAATAACAGGTGTACAGTGTAAACTGTCTTCCATCGTGTCCCAGGACTTCAAATGGACCTTTGCTTGGTGGTTAAAATGAGTTCAATCCCCGCCTAGTGGAAGGGTTTTATCTCCTAAAAAACTTTTACTCCACTGCCTTTAAAGCCTAAACTCATAGTTTATAAGCACAAAGAATTATAGTTTATCCATCCTGAAATTGGTGAGTTTTTCGCAGTTGGATATGTGAAATTTTTAATTAACCTTTGGACAGCAAAACTCTAATAAACTTAATCTACTCTAATCAAGTTTAAAGATCTTGACTTCATTTCTGCTGGACTGCCTTTAAAAAAAAATTCTAATAACCTATAAATCTACAAAGATTAACCTTGGAAATTATTACAGAAAAAAAGTCTGTATCAGAGAAAAGCCAAACTTTTCATATATACATTAGTGGTTATCAGAGGCAAATAAATGACTGTTAATAACCTTTAACTCCTTAATTATATTACACTCATTTCATTTGAAATATATGGATGAAAAATGCTGGTGAAACACAACCCCATTGGACAATTATATTAAAAGGGAAATGTGTATGGAGAAAGGATGATTAAATCATTTAGATAATGAGAGTACTCCCATCTGCCAGGTGCAACTCTGCTCTTTGTAAGAAAATGAAATACTATTTTTTCCCCCGGATATAAATTATTTGCAAATCTTAAAGACGTGATCATGATAAGGTATACAATGTTTGTAGGTTATGTTATGTATTTGAGACGTGCCATATTGTAAATAAAATGCATGATGGGAGAAGTTCATAGCAGTTCATTTTAACACTCTAACATGGGGTAAAATTGTAAAATAAGGTGCTGAACTAGCCTATTAATGTTATATCTTTTGTAATGTGGACAACAATATCAAATGCTAAACCCATTAAAAATGTTTTTGAGTGCAACATTCACTAGTATCGCATCAGAATTCCTTAATTAAAAATGTTTACAACAAAATAATATGAATGTGCATCATGAGGATGGTTCCAAATAATGCCCGACACTGGTCATAGTCGGCTGTGGTGAGTCGACCTCATTAAACAAATTGGTTAATTACAATTTTTTTTTTATTGAAGCCTTTACCAATCAAATACTCTGATATCATGTCAGTAGAGATAGTTTTTCCTATTGGAACATAGAGCAACTCCTGTGGTTGCCATAACAACCTAGGTAGGGTTTTTAGCACAATGGATTGATAAAGGGAAAGGGCTGAAATTGACCATAAAAGATGCACTGGATGTTAAGTACACAACTGAAGCTTTATCCAGGAAGTCTTGTTCTACATCACAACTATGAGCGGGAAATACCTCGTCATAACCTCTCGACCACTCAACTTGCTTTATCATTGATAACTATTGTAAAACACAAATTGTGTTCATTTTGAACATTATTTTGGTCTTTGGAAGCCATTCTTATTTGTCTTCTTGTTCTGATAAACTTCAGACAGAAATAGCATTGAGGTTTAATTAAAGTCCTTTTTTTATTATTAAACCTTAGACTTGGAAAACCACTATGATGATAAATACAATGCAAATCAATCCTAGATTTTTCAAAATTAATCTTTTCTGTCATGTCAGGCACTGCAAACATCCCCTATGGCTAAACCTTTATACATTTTTTAGATAATTCATACAACGACGTGTGTTTTTCCATATTATTTCATTTAATGTATAATAGATTTCTTTATAAGACTGATTTCTATCGGAAGAAGGTGCAAATTATCATGATTGATCTTTACAGCTAAACAAATTAAAGGCTAGCTCATTTTTTTTTTAAAATTGTAAATATTACAAATATGTTAAGAGTTATAATTACTCAAATTGTTTAGCAAAGAACTGAAATGTATCTTCTATGTAAAATACTATGAATGCCCAATATAATAATTTTCACTGTTGAGCTTTTACACTTTCGACCAATCAGAAGAGTCCAATTATTAAACAAACTTACAAAATAGTATCATACTGTCCAGTGGAAAATTATAAAATGAAAGGCCAACTCACTATTATTTTAAGGTAAATGAAATCCAAAAGACTTATTATGTATTACAGTTGAATCCCCATGAATTCTACACTTCGATAAGGGTTTCCGTTTACACGGGAAGTACCGGTATGGTGTACCCTAAATAGAGGTGTCAGATGAAGGGGATTCTGCTGTAATTTTGTTTCTTTTCAATTTCAATTTTTTTCGTTTCTGTTGTATTTATATGGTGTTGATTTTTTTTGTTTTGTAATACAGTATCACGAACTTGTGTAAAAACAATCAATATTGATTGAACGAGTTGTACTGCACATCAGTCTCGTGTCTAAATAAAGTTTATATATATAATGTCCTATCTTTTGCATTATAATTTTCTAAATTTAGTGGGTTGGGATGGCAAAGATAGGCTGCTGGGCCTTACCTGTGATCCACATCCACCTACGCTGTTAGTACTATATAATATCTGCACATGATGTTGAGCAACAAGTCCTGAAAGAACTACAGTATGACCGTTGTTTTATTTGTAGATAGAAGTATTAATATTAATAGGCCTATACTTATTTTTGTCTATGTATACAATTAATTAATTAATGTTCTGTTGATGCAGCCTGTTATGAAATGTACATTCTACATCATTAAGCGGATTGTATTCACTTGCCCTGGGCCAAGATAGTAATGTGACAAAAAGATGTTGGCAACCTTTAGTAAGCTATCACAACCATTCAAACATCAATTTCAACCAACTTTTTCATTTAGTTAGTAGTTCTATTACCATGAAAAAGTTAATTTTATAAATGGTTCTATTCAATAAATGACAACAAAAGTTAAGCAGTCATTGTAAGAAATCTTTCTTGTTTGTGTATTAAGGTAGATCAAATTGTTAAAAAATTCATACAGTACATGATGGTCATGCAACATTTGTCAAATCATGTCAACCTGTCCTGTAAAATGTCGCTGTAATATTGATTTTTAAATGGTTTATTGAAATTTAATTGATTAATAAGGTTAATTAGTTGCCTTTAGCAAAAGTTGGAACACAATAAAAATCAATTTCTTTCTTCCTGTTATGTTTAAATTATTGACATTGATTCATGAAGTTAAACTGGTAAATAAAAATAATATAAGAGTGAATAGTGATGTCATAGGTCATAAAAATACATGGATAGAATGGACTAAAAGAAAAAAATTAACAAAATTAAATTATAAAAATAATTTTTTGAAAATAGATAATACAGTACCCGGGAAAAAAGTATCCATAGAAGATGTAAGCAAATAATGAAATGACAAATGTGTCTGCAATAAAATAGTTGTCAGGATTATTTCATTTGGTTCATATCCAAGATCATTTACTTTTTATTATAACATTGTATCATTTTAATTTGTATCGCATACTCTACAGTATGTTTTTTGTAAACATTTTGAAAAAGTTTGCCACGCAAGGTTTCTTGACTGCAGATCTGTATTTGAAAATCAACCTAAGTTGGAGCATGGAGGATGGTTGGAGCAATGCTATTTTTAATGGCCTACCTTCCGGCCTAGCCTTCGTCAATGATTTACAATGGATAAATTGAAAAAAAGTTTATTTTAGGACAGTAGGCCTAAGTGTTATGTAAAACAAATAATGAATGCTTGGATACTTGAATGGAGAGAATATTTTAGATGAAAGATTGACTGAAGTCATTCTTTCAGCTCATGAAATATCCCACCATCCAACTCATAAACTTTCAGTATTTGTATATTAGGTTTCATTCATACCATTTAATTGAGACCAAGAGTCAAACATTACGGAGAAGTTGATACATTTCCACACCTCAAAAATCAAGCCACAATTTCATGAAACATATGATATTTGACACGTTATTCAATCAAAAGAGTTGTTTATATTTAAAAATTGTGCCACTGTACTGATGACAGATTGTAGCTTTATCATTTTACTTACATAAGTGACTCTTTTAGCGTTCAGCTCATAACGTCTACCTTGTGTATGATATTAAAATTAAGTCACTTTCAAACTTGACAGTTATCAGGGTTTATTGTGTGTTTATGAAACCTTAGCAAGATGATGAACTTTGTATAAATATTATGACTATTTTTCTTTATAACTTAAAGCCTATGGTAATTTACATATACCATATCATATTCTCATAAGTATGATTAAATTCAACAACCCTCCAAATAAAGACCATTAGTATATTATACTATTATTTTTAAAAGATTAAAATGTTAACACACCTCCATATAATGGAAAATGTCATATGTCAAAAAATATCATTATACTTGTAATGTCACTCCATATAAAATCCATTGGTCTACAATTTAATATTACTTCAATAATACACCTCTAAATTAAGACAATTATGATTTTATACTAAAACATTACAATTTAGACATAAAATCAAGACTTCAAAGAAAAACCAATACAATTTAAAACTCCAAAATTAAGACCATCACAATTGATAGCTGCTTGAGTGTATCAAATATTATAAAATGACCAATAAACAGCTTGCTCTTGCTCTAAATGTTCTTACAAATTTTGAAATTCATTCATTTTGCCAAAATTGGTTTCTCAATTTAAGTTGGGACACTGTGAACAGCTATTAACATGAGTCTTAGTATTTTTTTTTCTATGATTTTTTTTGCGACTCACTCCATTTTTTTAAACCTACCTTTGGTCATTTGTATTCTATCTTTACAAATTTTTGAAATTCAATCACTGATTTGGCTAAAATGTCAACAACTGTTTTTTGCCATATTGGTTTTTCAATCGAGGTTGCGCTATTGTGAACAACTATTATTACAGTCTTTGAGCATTTTTTATATGAATCATTTTTTTGCGACTTACTCCATTTTTTTACCTACAAGTTTACCTTTTAGTCATTTCTATTCTAACCACAGATCTTCTCAAATCCATAGCACAATATATCATCTTCTGCCAGACAACACAGTACTTTCTCAACATTGATTGATGGCAAAACCAGCAGTTCTTTCTAATGTTCTGTTCTCATTTGTTAAACTTAAGTCAAGTATGATATATTTCAATGTATAATAACTCCTTAATGGTCGCAAATAAGTCAAAAGCTGATATCATTTCAAAAGGAATCCACATGGTACAGGGAGTTCAAATTTCGATGGGTGACAATTTATAGAGTACTTAAGAAAGATTATCACTTGAAATATGCATGCAAGATATAACACTTAAATTTCTTTGAAGAAATAGGAGAGAAATTGTAATAAAGAAGATAAACCACTATATATTTGACACCTTGGTGTCTTCAATGTTATTAGATGGATGGTTACAAATTGAACACTACTTTAAAATTAGTCTGTCAAAAAATTATAAGATAAGTCTACAACAAAAGTCACAAAATCTGACAAAATAAAGTATGGACTGGACAAAATCATTTTTTATTATCTAAACAACTGTCATTGAAAATATGGGTGTACAGATTGTATGGTATGCGCAATCAAACACACTTATTATATTGGACTATGGTCATTGGTCAAATTAAGGAAATAAAATCAAACAAGTGTAAGTGGAGCTATGGCATGGTGGTTAACATGCTTTCTGTACCTTCCAATTTAAGGGTAATACTGCCCTGTTTCAAGCAAAATTATAGAATATTTGGTGGATATTGTCTAGGTGATAAGTTGTTCTGGGGATGGTTGTCTGGGTGGTTGCAGGTAGCAAATGTTTAGTTACATCAATGGTCAGATAATTCTCTTTATATACCTGCATTATTTCATTAACCATTTTATAACTCCGATAGAATTTAATATTACAGACACTCACAAACATTCCCAATGGCATTATTTTATATCAGATGTTTGTTAACTGATTTTTTTTTTTTTTGGTGTTTGAATGCAAGCTACACAAATGTAATTCTGATAGACTGCAATTTAACTCCGATAGAACACAATTTAACTCTGATAGAAAAGAACATGTAAACATAGTTGTTATCCCAAAATGACATTTTCAATGATCAAACATTATAAACTATTCATCCCTGAATGAAAACTCCATACGCCACAGTGAATAACCTTTTGAACAATCTAGATTGTTCATCTGACAATGCCTTATTTCGTATTATTAACTTTTTCTAATAAACGATCTTCTCAACTTACAAATTAAAATATAACCATGTACCATATCGGTTGACTCAGAACTAGAAGAGTCTAAAGCAAAGATGTCAAGAAGAAGTGAAAAGTAAATATTAAAGACACCTCCCTACAATTTGTGACGTTTTGTAAAAATAATACATGTATATTACTTTAAAAACATTAAATCAGGTCATTTCTTGTCTTAAATGTACATTTTATGGTAAATTATTTATTTATTTATTTATTTATTTATTTATTAAGGTATAAAAACATCAAATTCCAACCAGCAGCAAGAGCTGAAAAGGTTGGATAACAATCTTAACTGAGAAATAAAATATATCAAAGAAGATCTAAACTAAACATTAAACTTAAAGGATTCGTGCTAAGTGTGGAATAGTAGACCGCCTATATCTTTCAGTGCGACATCTGCAAGAATCCAACTTTGAACTAGTATTGCTCCTTAACGATCTTGAATGCCTATCAGATTTATATGCTGGTAACATATTTCTAAATTTGGTAGATTCTAAAAGACTCTTGCCAAACTTGAGAAGAATCTGTTCTCTACGGGACTTTAAAGAAGGCAAACCTACTTGCTCTAAGGCTAATTCATAGCTAACATAATGTGGGCTCAAAATTATGCGCAAAGCCCGTTTTTGAATTTTTTCTATTAAATTAGATTGCTGAACAGTTAATGATGAATGCCAAACCTGGCAGGCATATTCCAGCACAGGTCTGATATATGATGTAAATACTGTAACCAGGTCACTGACTGGTGCACTAGACCTTTTCAGGATACATAGTGAAAATAGTCTACGTGAGGCTCTTGATGTTATATCATTAACATTTGAACCCCATTTGAGGTCATTTTGGATTATTACACCAAGCAGTTTTAACTTACTAACTATTAGAAGATTAAAGTTATCAATAGTGTAAACTAAATTAAGCTGCCGTTGCTTTAAAAAGTTAAATTCAATTACTTGGCATTTAGCTGGTTTTGGTAGAACATCATTAGATGCACACCACCACTGACACTATTAAGGACACTTTGTAAGTTAGAGGAAGCACCACATTTGGTTACTTCCCCTAGAGTCAGGTCATCCACAAATTTCCAACGCCTACAACTTTCAATGGCAGCATCATTTACTAGAACCAAAAAAAGTATAGGTCCCAGTTTGGTTCCCTGTGGTACTCCACAAGAGATTGATTTGGTGGAAGAAATGTGCGTGCCAAGTTTGGTAGTATGAGTTCTTTCACACAGAAAGCTGCAGACGATGGAAACAATGGATGACCTAACTCCAAGTTTAATTAATTTATCTATAATAATTGTATGATTGACTCTATCAAATGCCTTAGTAAAATCAATTGTACAGAGTTCAACTGATTGTTTGGGCTTGTCAAGACTTTGATAAACATAATTTAACATATCCACAAGATAATGTATAGTGGATGAACCTTTTGTATTACCATACTGCTTAGTGTCTAATTTATTGTCAATATCCTCAATAATCCATTTGGCAATAAATGCCTCAAAAATCTTAGCAAAGACCGGCGTCAATGATATTGGACGAAGATCATCAAAAGAGCGGATCTTGTTTTGTTTTGGAACTGGAACTATAGAAGCAGTTTTCCACTGACGTGGAAAGTGTCCCTCATTGAGACACGTATTAAATAATTTAGTTAGCGGGTTAGCAAGTTCAATAGCAAATTCCTTAATTATTTTAATTGGTAAGTCTGTTGGGTGGCTTGATTTATTACAGTTCACTTTAGTCAAAGCCTTACGAACTTCCCATTCATGTATAACTGGTGGTTCACTTGCTGGGAGGAAGGCTGGTAGCTTGTTGATATTCAAAGCCGGAAGCTGATTACATACAAGTGCAAAATGGCTATTGATGCATTCAACGGTGTTTATAGGGTCAACATCAGAGCCAGGAATACGACTTGATTTCTTCCTCATATTACAGAGCTTCTGGACACTGCGGTGCCATTTTCCAGGTTGGTTCCCTTTCAAGGTAGCAATAGACTTTTCATAGAATGAAGCCTTCGCTCGTTTGACTTCCTGCTGTACCTTACAACGTAAGATTTTCCACTGGATATCCTGTCCATTTCGGTAAGCCACCTGGCGTTTCAAAATTAATTTTCTTAATTTAGTTGTAAACCAGGGCTTGTCATTCAATCTCTTGTTAGTGAAAATTTGAGAAAAATGCTCTTCATAAGCACTGTTGAGCTCCTGATTAAAAATTTCCAAAAAATCTGAAGAGTTTTCATAAGCACTAAGATGATTCCAATCATGCAAAGTCATCCATTGTCCAAATGATCTGATCGAGGAGTCTCTTAGTGGACGAAACAGCAAATGTGCTGGCTTGTGATTAACATCTGCAAGATTGGTTGATGGTTCCAACAAAATACAACAATGGTCACTTCGACCAACTGGTCCATAGGTTCAGTAAAGATATTAGGAATGTTAACAAATATCTTATCGAGGTGCGCATTTTGTCTAGTAGGAAAGTTAACCACCTGTTTCAAAAACAACTTAGACTCTAATTCTGAAGTATTGAGATCATTGAAATCACCACATACCATAATTCCTGCTGAAAAATCACTAGTTCTAATGCTATCAACGGTACTCGTAATGTGACTGAGAAGCTCAGTGGCATTAGCCGAATTGGGAGGGTAATAAATGACGCCAACGAACATAGTTTTAATTGCTACACCAACACTACGGAAGTCAAATTTTTTCCACAAACATTCAAATTCACAATTATCATGGATATCCATAGAGACATCACTTACTTTAATATTAACTTCAATGGGAAATTATGATAAAAAGTGAGAAACAATTTACTACCTAAGTAGCTCGAACATCGTACTCTAGCTATATACCTAGCCTGACGTTGTATAGTTGCTGCATTAATTGTCTTTCTATTTTTGCCAGACTCCGTTGATACAAATTGGGGAAAACCCGGTATTTTTGCTGAAAAGTTAGGAGTCTTCCATTTGTTTTGGCCTCACGATCGATGGAAAAGTGGGTGAATTACAGAAGAAAAACAAAAATATCAATCCGCGCGCGCAATGCATTTTGGGATTTACAGCGGGCCGCTATAATTATTAGAATCAACTTTTTTTTCACATTTTTAACCATTTAGAGATGAAAACATTTATCGCAATAGGACCATATAATATTATTTTAAGATTAAATATAGTTTGTGATCTTAAAATAGATCTAAAAAACGTAGGGAAGGTGTCTTTAACTAAACAGATTACATACTGTATCTACCCATGAGATACAGTACTACATGAGACACTACATTTATAATATAATTAAATGACTTAGGGGAGAGAAATCGAAAAACTCCATTTTCTTGGGAGCAGAAACAGGCCAAATTTATTGAAACCGGTTAAAAGGCAGTGCAAAATAACCGGTTAACACCCATTCAATTCGGTGTTAGAACGCCATTTAACCGGTTATCGCTGGGCAACTTTTAGCTGCAACACTAAATAACGGTTATTTGATTGACAGCTGCTGAACCTGAGTCAACTACACTGCAGTAAGGTTTGAATTCACCGCCAGAACCAATTGCATTTTGGGTAATTGTATTATGAGCACCCCTGATTTGAACGGTTATTTCGGAGCCCAAATTGAGCAGAAACGTTGTCTTGTTTTTTAAATCTTTTTTAAATAAACGGTTAATTTGCGTTATGCAGCAGAAAAAGACCCAATGTAATCCGTGAATGAAACATTTACTAAACCATTTTCACACTCTATAAATATGTTACAACTTATTAATTACAAGATTGTAAACATTTTAATCTTATGAGGTATTTTAGTGTTTTTACATAAAACTGAACCTTGTAAAATCAAGTTTATGGTTTTACGCAGCCACTCTTTAGAACACTTGTATAAATAATCTAATTTTTGTCTTGTAATTATTTATTTCAATAATTACAAGATTACATCAATCTCCCAAATCTCTCAAAAAAACATCAGATCAAGAGTTTTGTCTCTCAATTTTTTCGTTTAATAATGGTAGAACAAATGCAGACTCAATAAAATGCATTGTAATGTAAATAAAAAATTCTGATACAAATTTCAATCTGTAAATTAATAACCAGTAGATTTCACATCACATAACCCCTGTTTGACCTTTTGCATCCTTGCCGATTCTAAACGCTATCTGCACTTTATTGGAAAAATAGATACAGCATACTTCACATCTTAGAAAGATCATTCATCAAGTGATGCTGCTTTAGTTTTTTTTTCTTTCTCATGAACCATGTTTTGGCAAATGTACGCCATTGTCAGTTTTTATTTTGCGCAAATTGAAACAGTCTGCCCTGCAAGTTATTGCTAGTTTATGGGAAATTCATTTTATCTTTACGACTTCTACTGCAAACTAATCAATTCACAAATCTGTTAATATTTTCTTTTCATTTCCGATTATAACTGTTTAAGCAATTTTGTAAGCAATAAATGAAATAAAATATTGTTTTTCCTTCTCATTTTATTATAAAGTCATATTTGAAAATGAACTTTCTACAATACAAATAATGACCAATAATTACATGAATAATCATTCTTAAACATGAATTCAAAGATATTTTAGCATCTTCTTAGTATTGCTTCTGATTTATTTTGCAATATGCTTCCTCCTTGTTGCAAGCTAGGCCTGCGACCTCATCCTTATTTGAGTTACCTTTGGTAAATCTATTTGTTAATCATGTTTTTTTTTTGTGGATTTGAATAAAGTTTACCTGAAATATAAATAAAAGAATTTTCTTTTATAACAGTATGTTGATCCTTTCTAGATACATTTCAAGATCTTATCAAGATTATATATCCTGAGATGAGTAGTAGTTTATTAGTCTTATTTATTTTATTTAATTTATATGTAATTTTTACTTTCTATGGGCCAGAGATTCCGAAATAAAAGATTGAATGAATTACAGAGATATTAACAGTTCATATTTAATTGTTTTTGTATTTTATTGTTTTAAATTATGTACATTTGTTCTATTGTTCCAATTAAAAGTTAGTGATCCTGCATATATTTTTCTATATATTTTATTCTTTTTTTTAGTTTACTTTGTATGTATATGTATGTATGTTAACTGTTCTCTATATCTTTCAAATTAGGGCTTTTTTTCTGTATTTATATATGTTATAATTTTTCTTTACTTTTAAACCTTGTAACTGGACCATTTTAAAAAGCAGTACTACGTTAATGAAAATACAATCCACTCAAAACAAAGAATAAATAAAGTAAATGTATTCACATTATTCTTGATTTTGTCTAATGAAAAATAATAATAATATAAGGAAAACATTTTGGACTAATGGTTTGTTTAGGGTTTCAAAGTCTTTCGTTTTTATGAAGTGCCAAGTAACTACGATTTTACACATGCTCAGATGTAAATTACTGACATTTTCTATCTACAGTAAGTTACAAACATTTTAACAAGTTGAATTATACCCAAATTTTATAGACTGTAGATGTATTGAACTCAAATGACCTGTCAGAGAATGTCCTTATTGACCTTTTACTGATTAATTATTATATAATCACAAAGTATCAAATTAGCTTTGAACTATAGGTAGGATATGCTTGAATGAGAATCACCTTAAATGCCCATTAAACTAATAATGAGTCAAATTCTTTGAAATAAACATACTTAAGTCGACATTATCCAATTCTGTAATACATGGATGTATTGTATATTTACCTGTTGACTTCATCCAATTATCTTTGAATAAACAACTTTAGAACTGAACTCTCTCTCTCTATAGATGTATGGAATGCAGTTCATGTAACAATTATCAATTTTCTTGCGATGTGAATAAGATTACACTTTTTAAAATTTTTAAAATTTATTTAATTCACATTGTGACAAAATTCATACCACAAATGCAACAAAACTGCGACAAAATATGTATAAATGACTAAAAGTTAGTAAATCATTTCATACGGCATTCCATACTTTAAAAAAGTTGTGAGATACCATTTTAATATAGACAGACAGAAAAAAATTATATAAAAAATAATTATACAAAACGAAAATAGGAGATCTACATAAACTTTCATATGAGGTTCCAAGAGGCACCATAAAAAGTTACCAGCGGTAATGGTAAGCGGTAAACAAAAATATAGAATCTATGTATTTCTTATGTTAATTTACACAAAATGCGGAGTGCATAGGCGGTTGAGCGGAAAGCCATTCAGGATATGGATTTTACAAGGAAAAACACTCCTTGCTTACCGTTACTGCTCGTTTGAATTTACCTTGTTGATTGGAGCTTGTTAAAATATAATGTAGAAAATGCTAGGTAATGTCGAAACAATCGTTTATGTATCAATCCACCGCTAATGTAGTAAAACCTCCAGCTAATGTAGAAACACCAACAGTTTATGTGGTAAAAAAAAAATCAACACCAGTGATGTAGAATGGTCAACAGCATGTAGAACGGTCAACAGCTGATGTAGTAACGGAAATTCCCTCACAGCTAATGTAGTTACTATCACCAACAAATGTAGATAATGTTATATTTTACAAACCTATGTCAGAATCATGTGCAAATGCATCTCTTTACTTTCTATCAGTCTATCCACCTCTCGTAAGCGACCGACTTTCAAAAAGGGGAAATCTCGTAAGCGATCAACTCCCTAAAACAGACCGTACATCATAAGCAACCACCCTCGTTAGCGAAAACCTCTCTTACACGAGGTGGTCCTTTAAAAGAGGTGGTTGATTACGAAAGGTGGTGGTCCTTTAAAAGGAGTGGTCGCTAAAATATATAAACGGGTAGAGGTTGTCGCTTACAAGAGGTGATGGTCCTTTACATGAGATTGTATATTACTGTAACTACAAAGGCTGTGGTCACTTACAAGAGTTAGTGGTCGTAAAGATAGGCGGTCGCTGAAGAGATGTGGTCGCTTATGAGAAGCGGTCCCTTATGATAGGATGAGATCACTTACAAGAGGTGGTCGTTAATTGAGGTGGTCGATAATCAGAAGCGGTCCCTTAAGAGAGATGGTGGTTGTTTAAGAGAAGTGGTCCCTTACGACAGGTGGTCGATTATAATATGGTCGAGATAACATGGTCACCTATACATTAGTGGTGGATTGTTCTACATTAACTGTTTCAGTTTCAATTCAGTTTCAATAAACATTTATTTAAGATGGTCATTTCAAGACAATATATAATAAAATAATATTTTAACAATAAACAATTTATATAAGACCATCTTAGGGATCAAAATTAGAAGTAAAACTTGTCTCACAATGATCCCTAAATAATAATAATTTAAACAAAATAAAAACATTAGCTGGCATTTTCTACATTAGCGGTTGTAACAGAGTTACAGTATTCCTCATTGCTACAGAAGTTTTAACAGAGCTACAGTATCCCTCAAGTCAATAGTTCCTTACACTACTCCATCCCGTCAACTTTTTAACACCATTTCTACTCTTACCGTTTCTCAACATGCTGACTATCAAACGGGCTGTCTTGCCTATCGAGCCTCTAAAAATCTCGCCTGAACTAACATCTGCCGTGGGCTTGCTAGAATTACTACCAATGGAAGAATGGCTACCCGGCAACTTTCCAGGGGTGATCTCAGTGTTCCAAGACCTCAGTGTGAACTTTTCAAACATTCTTTTAATTATAAAGGACCTACATATTTTAACTCTTTAGACCTTTTTAATTAGAAATTTTTAAATTTTAAAAGTAAATTAAAGAATTTTATGCTTAATAATGACTCTCTTTAAATTTTTATCTTCCTGACCTTTTTCTTTTTTTGCCTTTCTATTGACGTTTTTATATATATTCTTTTTTTAATTTTAACTTTTGTAATATATTTTTTACTTGTAATGTTTTTATGTCGTATTGTTGAGGGCCCCTCAAAATCAGCTTCTGCTGGCTGGGTCACCCTCTTGAAATATGGTTGAATAAATAATAAATAATAGATAATTGTTTGTTAGGATACTGCTTCAGGTAAGCAGATAAAGTCATCTTGTCATTCTTGGGCATTAAAGCATAAATTGGTACAAATGAAGATCAATTTTGCCTAATTTTTAGGATTCATGTAGAAATTACTGATATGTTCCACACTGATTCAATTGATCTGTATGCCCCAAGGCATCCAATTCAATGCACATAAAATAATGATTATTAATATTTCAATATATTCAAATAACATATTTGTGTATTAATAGCAAGCATGGGCAATTAAACCATGAGTAGTGGACTTGAGTTTTCACTGTGTATGTGATTTCATAGTTTAGAAAGATGCTATTAAAAAGTATTATTATTGAAATTATTGTCATATTGGTTACGAATTACACCAAACAATTATGTACAGAGCATGTCTATCACGCTCAATATTTAAATTTTATGGCTTTAAATACTCAAATATGTGGTTCAACAAATAATAATCACACTGATGATATTTCGAAAAATGAAGAAACATGTTTAGACAGAAATAAAAAAATGTATGGATTTTTGTTTTCATTTGTGTTCAAAAGTTTGATAGCCTAATCATTAATGGTCTCATAATGTCAGTTTAAAATAGCATGCCTCGTGTGGCTTTGCTTAAAGGTTCCGCACCAAGTTATTTAAGAGATTTACTTTCTGTACGAAATTCAGCTCCCAATACATTGTCAAGGGCTAGTGATGTCAAGCTGACAATCATACACACTTTAATGAAAGACATTGATCGCTTTCCGTAGCTGAACCAAGAGTAATATTAAAAATTTGTATGACTAAACACAGTTAAAGTTAATCAAAGACTTTTTACTTCAATCAATGTTATGGCAGGATGTAAAGAGCTGCTGATTTTAATTTTATCATAGATATGTTCGCTATATAAATGTTAATGTTAGACCCCATTTACACTTCATGGACGATTTCTTAGCCGGCCCGAAGTCGGCCCGACGCCGGCTTTCTTTTTAGCCCGCAATGTGTTTACACTTACCCAAAAAGCCGGCCTCGGGCCCCTACTATTGTGTTTACACTCGCGGAAGAGTGCTTGATGATACGATTTCGCTACATTCACGTCATATCCGCTCATGTGCGCCCACCAACAACCGTCTTAAAAAGTTAATATTATTAAACGTTATCGATCTACACTAGGCTAGGCCTATCGAAATTTAAAAAGAATCAAATAACGGTATTTAACATGGATCAAAACAATTGTATTATTGCTAATTACTTCTAATGTTTGCGTCTCGTTTTCTGAAGAATAGCAGTAGATCAATACGCCTTTTTCGCGAAACGGAAGAAATTTTCGATCGATGACAAACAATGCCGTGCAACGAAGCGTAACCAACAGAAATAACATAGCGTTTTTAGCCTATTTTTCAGCAATTTTCAGCAATAAGTTTCGTAAACTTAAAACTATAGTTGACCCAGAACGTTCATTTTATGACCGCGAGTGTTTACACTATACGAAGTGCCGGCCCGAAGCCCGCAATTGCCGGCCCGAAGCCCGCAATTGCCGGCCCGAAGCCCGCAATTGCCGGCCCGAAGCCCGCAATTGCCGGCCCGAAGCCCGCAATTGCCGGCCCGAAGCCTACTCCAGACTACGCTCAAAATTGAGCCGGCTCGAGGCCGGCTCGGTTGTTCCCAGAGTGTTTACACTTTGCACTTTTGGCTGGGAGCCGGCCTCGGGCTCGTTAAAAGCTGAAGTGTAAATGGGGTCTTAATGACTCCACCTCACCAGCAAGAATGTAGAATGCAAATGAAACGGTGATACCAATTTCCTAAATATGGTCACATTGTTATAGGCCTACTTTAAATTTGCAGAAAAAATAGTCTTGAGTATGACCAGTCTTGCATGAACACATTTTTTCATTCAAACAGGAAATCTATAAAAACTCTTGAAGACATAAAAGTTTCCATGGGTAAAACCATAAAATACTGCTAAAATAATGTGAGTGAAAGTGAATTATTTCAGACCCAACAGTACAAATATTTTACAGTTGAACATCTCTCTCAGATATTCATCATGTTCTTCCTATCTAATTTATGAATTTGGTACTGTACCTCCATTATACAAACAAATGTTTACTATATGATTTGGATTTAATTAAAATGTTTTGACACCCAAATGTATACTACAATTACAGCATCATACTATTACTATAAAATTGAGATGTGCTCTGAATTTAGAGGACTCCACAAAATATCGGTCAGAATGTGCGGCAAAATGTTTTAGCCTCTATCGATCAAAACTCTCAAAACTGGAAGCCTCCCCGATAAGTGGACACTTTTTCAGGATGTAAGGCAAGTCTACTTACAATAAATTGTCTTATGCTGTAGAAAAATAACTATAGTGTTTTTCATAGGCCTCTGATATCAAACTGTATCAACCTAATATACTCTGTATTTTAAAAATGACTCAAATCTCCTTTGACATTTTGGCATTTAAGGTGATCAATGTCAGCATTAAATTGAAATAACTAGCCTCCACATCATAATTTAAATTTATGTTATCGTTAATAATTAATAAATAGAATTTACGTATCTTATTTCACTATTTAAATTTCCATATTAAGTGCAATAATTACTGTTCAGTTCCATTATATTATTGGGTTTCAATGGAGAGTACTTGAAATTGTTAATGGCATGATTAAGGAGAAAAAAATAATTTGTTAAAAGTACAACCCGCGCAAATGTGTTTTTCACGTGCATTTACAATAAATCTAGATCCAACGAAAGACACAATTTTTCATCCGCAATTCTACAATACTTAATCACCACTGTTTCTATTTAGATGCTTTCTAAAGTAGCCTTGTTGTTTTCTATTGTGCTTCATACAAAGTTTATTATTATTGTTCAAATTTTAATTAGGATTGTTGTATAAATCATAAATAATAGTATTCAAATAAGTGTTTATCAGTTGAATAGAGAGAGTATGTTGAAAATTGAATGTGCCGTTTTAAAATGAGTCAGACTGTCAAAACAAATGCAAAATAGGGACCAGATCACAGGGATTCAACCCCCTATCATTCTGAAACATGAACTATTGTGTTCTTAAAAAGGCCACATGCAACAGAAGTGTTTACACCGGACCTTAATTCAGTTTAAGGTCTACTGTAAGACGCTTTCCTCTACCACCAGAATTATGGTTGAAATGATGGCTGAATTCAATTACATTATTACAACTAAAAAACAAGTAATTTACAAATATGAACCTTTATTTAAATGCAAAAAATTCAATTTAAAATATGTCTTGTCTTGTCTCTTTGGCTTATAGCCATTACGCCACTGTACTTGCATTGAGAACACTTCCTTCCAAACATATTTTTAACTAATTTTATTATAAAAATAGAATAATTGTTTGGGTAGGAATCAACCTACCGGTACTAACACCAGTATGTTCATATATACTGTAGTACCTCTACTACAGGTTTAACATCACCAAGCTTGTACTTTATGGCTACAATGTAGTTTTGGAATCGAGCCTAATCCTAAGAATGATTAAGAACATAGTTAGATTATCATACTGGCACACTTTTCATCAACCTTGTGCACTAACATACCTATTAATTAAGACAGTGCAATTTAATGTAGGGTAATCGTGGGAAAAGTATTGTTACAATAGAAATATTAATCTACAGTATAAATTATGCCTTAGATATTGGAATTGCTTAATATAATAATGCTATACTGATCCTTGATAAATGGTTAATTTGCAATTTGAAAGATTATAAAGTAAGAACACACAATGAAAAGGATTATTCATCAAAATAGATAAAATAGACAATAATTATATTATGGCTCAAACATAAAGCATGTAAAGATTTGCTGAGAGCATCACCACATGATAAGTAAGATTCTACTACAGAGCGTGGAACTTTGGACAAAATAATAATATCGTGAGGTGGTTTCCCGAATGATCGTAAAATCAAAACGGTACTGGGTATGACCAACTAGCGTTATTGAAAAGGATTATTCATCAAAATAGATAAAATAGACAATAATTACTGTATATTATGGCTCAAACATAAAGCATGTAAAGATTTGCTGAGAGCATCACCACATGATAAGTAAGATTCTACTACAGAGCGTGGAACTTTGGACAAAATAATAATAATAATACTTTAGACTAGTATAGTGTAAATTAAAGTTTATGAGTTGGATGATGAGAATATTTCATGAGTTAAATAGTGCATGTAAATCATTAATCGATTGAAATATTCTCTCCATTCAATGAACACAAAACATTCATCAATTATTATATATTATAACATACCTACACTACCGTTGTAAAATAAACTTTTATTCAATTTATCCATCATAATTCATTGATGAAGAAAAACTTAGAGCCGATTCCCTGCAATCATAAAAATGCTATACAATAGTTAATTTGATACAGTTTGGATACTTCTTTACATCTATCTGAAATTTGTATGTTTCTTATATTTATATTTAATGTTTAAAAAAGATAGACGGACACACAGTTGTTGCATTTCAGTTTCACATCCTAGCTGTCTCAGATGTTCAGCCACAGTATTTGGGTTTTTAATAACATTTTTATTTGAAACTCGAAATAGGCATATTTGTATATAACGATGGTGTAAATAAAATAAATGGATCCTTAATAAACTTCAAAGTTTGGTAAAGTAATAGACTATTTTATGTTATTTATTTTTTCAAAAGTGAAAAGACAAAAACATAAATGTATTTACAAAAAATGTTTAAAAATTAGTAAAACATAAATGTTTAGTAAATGTCACTCTACAGTAAAATAATACTTTTATGTAATGTTTTGAATACCATGTTTATTCTTTTTTTACAATGATTACAGTACACTTGTAATACTTGAGTTTACTAATTTCCAAGGTGGTTTAAACTACAACATTTTAAAGAAAAGAAATTATTAAACTAAAATACAGTACCGTAGTACTAGTAACAAAAACATTTCAGAAAATGAAGGGATTTGTATGATAACCAATATTTTATAATTTTATATTTAACTTTGATTAATGATTAATGATATGCAAGACAATTTTGATTGCTTCACTGTGTAAAAAAATACATTTTAGCTAAAATATGACCTTTATAGGGATTAAAAATAATACATTTGTATCTGTCTGTTTTCTCTGACAATATTATTAAAATAAGAGCAAAGCTTAAGATATAGACTGTTTTATATGCAGGTAATGTTAAAGAATAACATGGACGTAGCAATTTCTTAGTAGATTCTCACAATACAGAATGTAAAATTAGCACTAAAAATTGAAATAAAGTACATTGAAATTAACACGTAGAAAGAACAGATAGTAATAGAAGTTGGAACAAATACACATTATTTTAATGTGCTTTCTAAACAATTGATTCCCTCTTTGTAAAGTATGTCAAATATTGCGTTGCCTAAAAAACCTTGTCAAAAGTAAGGGAAAGTGAGAGAAAAAACATTAGAAGCATTAAAAATCAATACAGCTGACTGTACAGCATGAAAGTACATTATGTTGATTAACTATTGTACCAATAATTTACAACTTACAATTCAGATGAATCTGGAAACCTTTAGCTCATCATTGAATTGATATTCTGAAGAGTTTTTACAAGAAACTTTTAATAAAAGGGTATATATATATATATATTATACATCTGCCAGGTTAGGGAGAAGAGAAAGCGTTAGGTTTGGGAGAAAAGTCAACAAAGGTTTTTTTCCTATGGATCAAAGCAGCACTGTATGCGTAACAACGGCAAATTACTGAACAAATGACAATTCTAAATCTCAATTGATATAAAAACAAACAGAAAGCTAAATCAAGTAAATCAAGTAAAACCAACCAGTAAGAAGTGCCAGCTTTCAGAAAATATTCCTTTTTCAGGGCTAATATTATACAAATACAGGTACAAAGATTGGTACAGTAGTGCTATGGTGTATAAGTAAACCTACCTGCGTTTAACTGCTGGAATTCTTTAAGTTCTAAGCTGGGAACACTTCACATTGATGTAATGCTTATTATTCCTCTAGACACTTGTCAGATGCTTGCAATCTATAGACTCAGCCACTTCACTAAACTCCACGGTTCTGATTGGTTAACTGTATATTGTGACCTATGACACTTAAATCCAAGTCGTCTAATGACAGTTAGGCAATGATGAGAACGAGACAATGATGTTGAGGATAAGTTTCATAATTCAGGCCTGTAGCAGTAATTAAGTAGAGTTGATCCGATTTCAAGTTGACCAATTTTTGTCAAACCCTAAAATAAAAAATGATATAATCATTAATATTGTCCAGTGAACAAGAGGATAAATAAAATGATTTATATAGCGCCAGTGGACTTAGATGTTACAACTTTTCAACAACATTCTTCTCCCCTAAGGGTCACATCATCTAACCGGCGCCATTATGTCTGGGGCTAGTACACCGGGTAACCCCTACTCATCTCGAAAGATTTATCAGGCTCTTTAGAGTGCATACTACAAATATAGATTTAAAAAAATGTGTATACCAATTCGAGAAAGCAAACAAAGCGTTTGTGAAATGTAGCAGAAAAGAAAAATTACTTTTTTGTACAAATTTATTTGAAAAATTATTTATTTGGATCTGAATGAAATTATTTTTTAGAATTATTGGATTAATGGATAAAAATGCGTAACAACAAAAATGAATGGTTTCCATTATTTTTGCATTTAATACAGGCAAAATTACACATTAGTTTATATAAACATTTGGAAGAGAAACTTTTGTATTCGGTCCCATCCCGTGTAACAGGGAGCCTGAATGTCACACATGAAAGAATTCCTTTTTTTATACTATATTAACAATTTCCATTATTAATGATAACTTTTCAAATTTGACATTATGTTTATAAGAAAATGACATGTTCTGATATACTTCTTCTTTTGCAAGAAGTTGTGGTCTTCCCATGGGTAAAGTTCAATATTCTCCTTTAAGCATATTAGATCAGGGTACTTTTGCTATAGAGAGGCCCTACTGTCGATAGGCCAACCTGCTTTAAATACTGCTTGAATTGTTTTGACTGCATTGTGTCGAGTCATTATATCCCACAGCCAATTGTGCGGGGTACAGTATCTAGGAGCAAGTGATTAGAGTTTAATTATTGTGCATTTGACACACCTAACTGTATAAGCCTGGCCTTTTATTTTTGAAATATTTGTGGAACCATGATGCTCGTATTCTCCAGCTAATTGTATTTTATTGTTTATGATCAGGTACTTTTGTGTCATTTATGATTTTCAGGCAAAATTTAAATACTTTTATCATATGAAAATGGTTGGTCAAAATCTGTGTAGTTTTCTCATCTCATCTAAAAAACACAGACATTTTTTAAAACCGCTTTGAATAAAGCTAATATATACAGTAAAGCACAATAAGTATCAAAATTGTATTTTTGTTATCAAAAGTCAATACAAATTTTTTAGGTGGCCGCTTACAGGAGGTAATTTATCAAATTGAAATTTTTGTAAAAAAAGTAGACGTAGCCATTTACGGGAGGTGGCCGCGGCTATTTACGGGAGATGGCCGCTTACGGGAGGTACCAAATGCATATTTTAGATTGAAAGTACAAACAGTGCGGCTGTTAAGGGAGGTTCAGAGAGGTGCAACTGCATAGCGAAAACATGTCCTAGACTGGGTTAAGCATCAAAACTAACTTTTTTAATATCCACACAAACTCGGCTACGCATAGCCGGCTTTGGTTTAACAACACTTCACGCCCGCGTGTCCCAGCAACGCTCGAGAGACCCAAGAAAGTATGAAGGATCGCGTAAAAATGTATAAACTTTTGAGGTCCGGCTCGATCATCCTTATCATTATTTATTTTCAACTTTAAAATTAATGATTTAAAAATTAAACGCAAGTCGCAGTAACGTTACGTAGACTCAGGCTCAGACTTCTTTTGTTGTATACGTTAGACAGACACTAGACCTTCGATCCAAATTATCCATCCGTGATTCCCATGGTGACAACTGCCATGTATTTTCATTATAAAATTGATAATAAAGTACTGGAAAGTGTAACAGAATACAAGTATCTTGGTGTTACCTTGTCTTCAGATTTGAAGTGGAATAAACACATCTCCTGACTACTGGTAAATGCAATAAACTTGTTGGATTTATTAAGAGGTGTGTTAGAACCAATGATCAGACCGTTTTTCCTAAATTATTTAAGTCTATCATTAGGCCTGTATTTGAATACGCTTCACCTGTCTGGTTTCCATTTCTGCAGAGCACCATCAATCAGATTGAATCTGTTCAGAGACGCTTTACACGATCATGCTTCCCACATTTTTTTCACATTGATTATGACATGCGGCCGTCATACGAACAAAGGTTCCGGACTCTAAAATTACCCACGATTTATAATAGACTTAAATTCATCCGTGTTAAATTTGTTGTGAAGTGCCTCTGTACAGATTTCCTAATTGATGGTGCTTTGCTACCTAAACCTGTTGAACGTAGAAGTGAGAAACTTGTTTTTAGACATGAGAAGTCTCGTACTAATGCTTTTTTTTACTCTGTTTTTATTTCATTTCCACGGATGTGGGATGAGATTCCGGTATATATCACAGACATGTTTATTTATAATGATTGCAATTTTTATTCTGTTTTATATAAATTCTATGTTACCGGATTGTTAAATGTTTAACCTTGTTTCTGTTATTTTGCCACCAGCACTATCAGGAGAGTCTATTATAGCGATATTTTTGCTTTTTGACAATCCGCCAGGATAGTGTCCTGCGTTTTTCTATGCTTGTTTTTGTTTTATGTAATTTATGCTTTTTGTATTATTGTTTTTATTTTTCTGGATAATAAATGAATATATGAATATGAATATGCCTAGTGGCTGCAACATTATGAGAGTATGTTTTCATACGTGTTTCATCCAATCATCACCAGGGTAATGTAAAGCGTTTAGATGCTTTGTGCATTATGCGCTACATAAGATCGACATATTTAAAAAAAATGAACATATGTAATAGCATTCAAAGAGTACAAACAACCACATTTTGGTGTTTTTTTTTTCAATTTTACTGTACATAAATATTGGTAAAACATCATGGATAGTTTGTATCTGTCATTCAAATTTTTTTAATTACAATCTGTATTTCTAACTTTCTATGATATCCGTAGGTCCTGTTATTCATCAAAAAAGCATCAGGAAATTGCACAAATGAAAACAAGCATGGCTGCATATAGTCAACAACTTAAACATCTCCAGAAAAACAAAAACAGTTTATTTATTTTTTCTAGAGATCACAAAATTCCTTTTCTATTGCACTATTGTATTATTTCTGTGAAGAGACGTTAACCTACTAAAAATAGGAAAACAATCATAAAAAAAGCTGTACAATAATTAATACAGTTTGATTAGACTTCTTTAGGCTACACCAAATCTGAAATTTACATGTTTTTATAATTTATGATTATTTTTTTTTATTTTCGCAAACTTGTTGCCTCTCAGTTACTCATCCTAGCTGCCTGTTTGGTGGTAGTTAGATTTGATAACATTTTATTTGGACTGTACCGATATCGTTTCAAATTTGTATCACCTACCAAAACAAAATGAAAGGTTTTCAATCAAAATCTTTTATTTCATGAACATATTTAAATGATATAAAGATGAAGAAACCCGTGAGAATGAGAAAGTCAACCTAACCAAGAACAGAAACACTGACACTTTTGCTTAAAAATGTACATTTGATAAAGTGAGAAAAAACTTTGTTGTTCTCTGATGGAAAATAAGAAAGAAATAAAAACCTATTTCTTTTAGATCTTGTAATTAAACACTTTGGGACAATCTGTAGATTATTAAAAGCACTATATAAATTTAAATTAACATTAAATACATTTGAAACTTTGAACTTTTACCTTTCTGCATGCAAATTTCTTTGCTAAGTTCAAAAGTATACACAGAAACAACACCAGCAGGCATAAATTGTCAAATAATATAAAGACAGCAGAAATGGATTGTAGATTAGTTGTTAGATATAAGTTCAAGGAGTTTGTATATTAGCATCTCTCAGTTAATTTACTTTAATATTTCATTGAAATAGTGATGACCAAGCCAAAGGCTATTGTGGAGGTAGACATGAAGCTGTTCTGAGATATCAAACCTGATAATACATTGGAAACATTATAAACATACAGCATGCTCATAGACAGTAGAATAGAAAGTAGAAAAACAACATTTTGATGAGAATTTAATTGTGTTGATTACATTATCTTAAGCTAGAACATTTAACAATAATGAGAATGAAATTCTTTTTCTAATCCCCTACTCCTTCAAAAACACATATTTTATATTGTTTGTTTAAAACAAAATGGTCTCATTTAATAGTGAAGCGGTTTTATGTTAACTATTTACTGCAGGCACAGTTGCATCCAGGCACCCCCAAATTCAAGGGGGACACCAGCAAAAACCTGAAAAAACGAGTGGTGGCGCTAGACAGCACCAAGACACAATGCGTGAACAAGGCTACCGATGCAAGTAGCCAAAATGTAGCACAAAAAGTAAGTCTAAGTTCATTTTCACAAAAAAATACAAACATAAATTATTTGAAACCAGATGAAATTTGTTGAGAATTTTGAAGAAAAGTTCTGCATGTTATTTTTATTCTGAATGGTTGACAACTACAGTATATAAATTGAACTTATGAACGCGATCTATAAGGAAAGATGTGATTAAGACATGAGAATACAATGATCAAGGGAATGCCCCTTATTGTCACAAATCCTGAAATGTCATCAAAATCATAAATCGGTTTACATGCTTTATGATTTATAATATTTTCAAAGTTGAAATAGATGCGGACATTTACTGAACACATAAAAAAATTATCAATTATAAACAGATATTCACTAGTACTGTATAAGTTCAACTTAAGTTAAACAATATCATAGTATTTTGTCGTTTACTTTAAAATGGTTCTATGATGGCTCCTTTTGTCATTACAGTTTGTGCAGAAAGAAAATTGCTCATTGAAATATTGAATGTTTTATTTAACTTTTTAATATTTTTTGTAGAACAATTAAAAGTACAGTACTTTTTTTCAGTTTTGAATGAATAGATAGCACTTATGTTCACATAATTTCTACAAATCAACTGTCTGTACAAAATGATTTTTGTTTCATATTTATTGTTTTTTTTTACAATTATATGTAGTTTATAGTCAAAAGAATTGTTAATACAGAACTTATGATATGGCTTTTGTGGATATTGATTTTCTTTGATGTGCTATATCTTAGATTACTACAGAAACTTTTTTTATTGCTTTCTTGTATTTTTTAATTATGCTTATTATATCATTAAATTCTTCTGGTGTTATTTTATATATTGATGAAATAAAGTATTATAATTAAAGTGCAAATAATTCAATATGAATATCAAGTTTTAATTCATTCCCATCATCAGAAAGTCGTTTTAGTTTACAAATACTAAAAATAAATTTTAAAAGGAAACAAACATTTATGTAACAAGATTAAATATGAAATTTCAACTTCATGAACTTTAGAAGACCAATACTTACTAGGCCTTCGTAATCTCCAATTATTCATAAATTCCAAGTTCTATTAATAAGATTTTATTTTTCATCAGATATACAGTCAATCTCAAATGAGCAAATTTTCTGTGATTATTTCTGTTTATGACAAAATGTTTTTCAGTCATTGGAAACCTTATCTTTCAACATCATTCAAATGTTTTTTTTAGAACCTTATTATGAAGGAAACACTATTTTCAAAACTTCAATAGTCTATAAAAATAAAAAAGATTGTATGAAGCGTTGAATTGACAACATAGTTTACTTGAAAAAGCAAATGCAACGTTTGTAAACATTTGTAGTAAATACTGTACTTTTTATTGCATACTTATCTATTTATTAGATCAACAAAAAAGAAGATTCACTTCTATTTTTTGTATGGTCATGTTTCATTAGGACCAAACATAAAATAATGACTGGTTTGCACATTTTTTATTTTCAGTAAGTGACTGTATGCACTTATTTTTTAAAAATAAGGAATCAAGACAAATGCAGTAAGGTATGATTTTACTTTCAAAATATTTATGAGGCACAAATTAATTTTCTAAATAATAAGTTAAGATTAAACAAATTGTAGTTACAGCAGTAACTGCAGTAAAATAATGTTTACATTATCCTTAAATTAAACATAATTTTTATAGAAAATATTGAAAAGCTTATTACGAATCAGTTTATATTAAAGAAAAATTATTTACTGTACAGTGCCTGGAAAATTGAGAGGCCCTCTGCATTGACAAAACATAATATGTATCGACTAAACCTCTAATAAGCAGCAACCTTCCGGTTCCAGTAACATATTGTTGACCTTCTACTGCAGTAACAATGTATACGTAGACGAATGCATAGAAAACACATTTTGTAAATTATTCAGCAAGATAAATTCTACAACTTGTTAGAAAATAAATACCAAAGTTTGACAAGTTAATCTGGTCAGTAATCATGGAAATGGAGGGCAAAATAAATTAACTTAAGACTTCCCTCCAGGAACAATTCAAAATTGACAAACACAGACATTCAAAGAACTTTTAACCTCTATTGAAATCCTCATAACTTTTTCCCCAGTTTCTCATTTCAGCAGAGTTAAACTAAGAGGAGTAGATTGATATGAATCTGGCGTAAGAAATCCTGGATTATACGCTTGAGATGTACTTAAATCCATGTATGAATCAATTTCAGATTTTCATCTCTGGAAAACAACATAGGTTGTAAGACAAAACACTGGCAACGGATTACAGCTTGGTGAAAGAGATTACTGAAGAAAGAAAAAACTAAGAGTAGAAGGATTAATATCAATCAGCATGTAATGTAACATATCAAATTATTTCCTTATTGGGAGTCTCCTAAATCCTAATGCTTACATTTGAGTAGGCAGAGAAAAGATGACAAACTATTACATAGGTATACATTAAATTGTTGATAATTAATTGCCAACAAACTACTGTACTGTAATGTCTCTTTCAAAAGAAATGGTTATGATTTTCTTTTTATTAACAGTGTAAATAATTAGATAGTTAATGACAAGCATTATGATACTTATAAAGCCTAATGGGAAACTAGGTTAGTGTTTTAATAATTATACAACATAATGTAGGCGAATCCAAGTCTCACCCAACCCAAATTTGCCAAAAACAATAAAACATAAGGTATACATAGAATAAGCCACTGGATCTGATACAAATATAAACAAATATACTGTAGTTCATAACACACATAAGTGTATCTTTGCCATTTGATTGGATCATTTTGTATCACATCCCATTCTTCAGTTCTATTGCATTGTAAAAGTCCTATTACCGGTAATGGTACAAATAATTTCATTAGGTGAAATATAAAATTCTATTTTCACTTGGATTCTTAATAACTAATTCTGAAAATAAATTTTCAACTTTCACTCAATGAAACCATGACACTCATTTGTATAAATATTATCTTGTACATAAGTTTGTTGAAGTGCTGTGGTACATTTGATCATTTACGGTAACATCAAAAGATGTCATAAAGGATATATAGAAAAGGCAAGATTACACTTAGAGGATGCAAAAGATCAGAGGAAATGAAGAAGTGCAATTTTGGCCGCTGACTCCTAATTGTTGGGATAAAGAAGATCACAAAGTAATACTCCTTTTACACTGTCAAGCTGAAAATAAACTTATGTTATGTCCAGAAAATAGTCAAAATACTGACTTCTGATGCATTAACTAGTACACTAGATTATTCTGTTTGCGTCGGGTTACACAATGACAAGACCGTAGCCAGGGGGTTTTGTAGGGTTCGAAACCACCCGGTAAAATCCTGGCTACAGGCAGCATTTTTTTTTTAAACCTTTATTAAACAATAACATAAGCATGAAACAATGCATAAAATCATTATTTTTTTATCGGATTTCAAACAAACAATTTGGTGGCATCATCTGACGAATTCTTCCATCGGCATCATCTGACGAATTCTTCCATCAAGTAGACAACAACAACAACTTTGCAATACAGGTAAAGATATTAAAATACCTCATAATTAATATCATTACCATATATTTTTGTGGTAACATAAAGAGGTAAAAAAATTTGAATGATTGCTAAAATTACTTTGTGTTCAAAGGCTTGACCTAGTTCTGTTTCTAATGCACAGCGCCAGATAAAACATTTATTTTTACTGTTTTATTTATAATTTTATATGATGATATGCCAGTTTTTAAAAGCAAATTTCTGTTAATTTCTTTTTAATGGAAATAAAGATATATACGACTATGACTATTTCAAAATAGAGTTAAAATATAATTTTTAAATCAACTGCATCTGCTAAATTTGTGCTCCTGAATAACCGCTTAAATCAGTGGTGGTCGTTGATGGAAGTGGTTAGCATTATCCCAAAATGCAATGAGCTCTGACGATCAATTCATTAATTAATTTATCCACACAGTTAATAACTTAGAATTAGAAAAATGAAATCTATATCTACAATTAATTTTTTTTCAAATTTGTTACTCTTCTTTTCTAGTTCTGTCATTTGTGTAAAAATTATGTAATGTAAAATACAAAAATTGAAACAAGGGGATAAATCGATAATTAATTAATTATTGGAATCAAAATGTTGTTGCCTGCACCTGGCCTTTAAAAGATTATTTACCATTTCCTGAAAATGGTTTAAAAACTATAAATATAATATTTATTGCAAGACATTTTTTTTTATTGCAGATGTAATTGAAACATTTATCATTCTCTGAAGACAGTATAGAGAACAAAATATAGCAGGAAATGAAACACGCGGCTTTTAGGATTCTAACCTATGAATGAAAGGCACAAGTTCTTATTGATGGATTTTTGTGGCTATATATAAAACATTCTTTATTTCTTATGAAAGTAATGCTGTTTTAAATAGATCTTGTGAAAACTGATATTGTGATATTTAATCCATTGTACCACCGTCATAATTTATTGATTTTTTCCAAATGGGTTTCCTCCATCATAGTGACTGCTTGTCACATTGCGCTGTCTTGCCTCCTGGTCTCAAAGATAGAGGCAGTGTTGAACTAAAAAACAACCACCTTTTTAACTTTAGATTTTGGCATGACACAAGGAAGAGTGTCCATTCATGTGGCATTTATTATTTATTTTATTTTCTATTGAAGTTGAAGGTAAAGAAACAGTTTAAAAAACTGTCATCAAAAGATACCTACAGTATGTCAACAATACATATCTTGAAACAAACAAAATTCAAAATTTAAAGTTCTCGCGCACAAATTGGATGAGAGACTCATTTGGTCGAAAAGCTATTATATTATGGAATTCGTTATCGGAGGATGTAGTAGCTTCAAGATCAACCAATCAATTTAAGTCCGGTCTTGAACGGGCATGGTACTAAAACTTAGACTATAACATTAAGACTAAGAGAAAGCTCATTATTCCTGGCATATATCTAATATTGTGATAATGAATTTTGAAATTCATAAATCAAATGAGAAGAGGACAGGTATAAATTATTTGATCGTTGCGTGATAATTCCTATTAACATTATTTATAGTAAGGCATGTTAAATATGAATCTCAATACTCAACAATATTTTAATAAATGATCTTTATGTTTCAATGAGAAAAAACACTAGGATTAGAATAAACCAATAATGTCTTAATCATATTATGTACATTATTCTTATTTTGCTATTATTGAATGAAACTTCAATGTTCTTGAAATTGAAAATTGAACACATTCATTACCGTATATTTCGGTGTATAAGTCACACTTTTGACACGCAAATTTGACCTCTAAATTAAGGGTGCGTCTTATACACCGAACATAAATGCCTCACCACACAGATTGTACATATTGGCCTATCGTCACCTCGTTTGCTAGGCTAGGCCTGAGTAGGCTAGGCCTAGCTACAGTATACTAACGTAACGGCAACCTGCTTCTGCCTAGTTTTCAAGGCATTTTAGCATGATGTTATACTAAATATGATGAAAAGATTTGTTCATTATGGAGCGGTTTTAGGCGCTCCGATAAATTTCATTTGTAAACATTTACGTACAATCGATTGGAATAGTATTTATTTATAGTTATACACACGATCGCCGACCGCCGTACCCCTAGCGCAAGCCCTTCTTGTGGGCGGCCACATGGTGTACAGTATTCGACTAGTATATTCTCCAGGTGATTATAGCATGGACCTAGCGTACACACTTCTCGGATACATAGATACTAATCGAATACGATTGTCCGTGAAAACGTGCGCCCTCTCGAAATGATCGAGCGAGGCTAGCCCACACACGTACATCGTGTTACACACGGTCATGCACTCGATGTTGTTGCGGGTGCAAACTAATGAATAACAAGTTAGAAAGAACTTGTTGAGGCTGGGCCCGGCCAAGCCTAGGTAAGAAAAAACCTAAATAAAGGACGCCGTTGTAGATATAACAAAATATATTATTACAATAATATTGATTACAATTTAAAAAAAAACATTGTTTTGATGAAATATAAGGTGCGTCTTATACATCGACGATATAAAAAATACCGATATTTTACTCTCAGTTAGGGGTGCGTCTTATACACAGGTGCGACTTATACACCGAAATATACGGTACATCATTTTACTTGAGCTTACTTCCGTGTTTTGATTTTGGTTTTTGATTATTTATTCAACATCTCAAGAGAGATGATCCAGTAACAACATTGTATTTTTAGTAATTCGCAGGCTGAAAAGAATTTATTTAACTAAATAACTCAACATTTTTTTAGAAATTACAAAAAGTCTTTGAAAGCCACTTCAAAATGATCAGTTTGAGTAAGTTTAATATTTTTTTCTTATTTTTAAGCAGATATATTCATTTATTTAATTTATATAATCTTGTAACATAAACAAGAACAAGGGCTGTCAGGGATTAGCATTTAACTTACTTGCTTTCTCTCGGATACTGTAGGGTTTAGGCTATAATGTTATCAAATGTTTCATGAAATATTTGAGACAGCTAGAGTACGTTTTTGCATTGTATCTGCCTATCTCTGAATGAAGCATAATTCATAGATACAATTTAAAACCCAGACAAATTAATTTTGGTCAATCAAACAGGATGTGAAGCAGAATGAAATCGTAATAATCAGAAAAATATACCCAGTTTATTGTTAACCTTTAACCCAAGTGAAAAAAAAAATATGTCATCACGACTTTCTTCATCTTTAATAATTACAATTGGGAGTAACTTAGTTCTCCTTACATAACCTTAATAGTTTTCTTGCAGCTTAATTATGGCATTTTTCAACGGACATTACGATAGAAATAGTGAGTATATTATACTTGTGTTAATATGACATTTGGTATGTACTAGGATATGTACCCTAATTAAACAACGGATGCATAATCTTATTTTACAAGTATGTACAGTACAAATTCCCAGCCCACATTAGAATGCAATTATTATAACAGACAATTAAGTCACCAGAATGAAACACAATTTTCTTGCTAAAAGTCCACATATTCAAGAATAAAGTTTTCAAATGGATGGTTGGAAATTTATTTTAACCGAGTTTATTTTTAATAGTACAAGCAGTATTTTATAAAATTGTTTTTTTACATTTTCAAATCTCTTGTTTTTAAGATACTTTTTTATTGTCATTTGATGTTTTAATGTATTTTATATAATTGCCAATGTTTATGGACGAATAAATAATCTTGAAACTTCAATAGTACTGTAAATAGATTTTAACTTTATCGTTAATTTAAAGATGTATTGTCCCTTGAAACACAAAAAAAATGAAGGTCAAAATATTCTAAATTTAAAGTGGCCATATCAAAGTAATATTAAAGTTATTCACTTTAAGTTGAAAATTCGAGCCAAAAACAACAAGTTTACGTAATTAACAGGTAAATTAGTTTTATTACATTTCATCTGGAAAATCGTCACGAGCGAAAGTAGACAAAGATTTCAAACCATGAGTACGCATTATGCATATGCTAAATTAGGATTGTTTACAACTCGTCACGGTTAAGAAGGTATTTTCACACAGATCATGAGGAAGTTTTATGATTATGCATACAGAGTAGCCAAACAAGGCGCGTTTCATTATGGGATATGTTTTGATTGAAAACTTTGACTGGAAGTCAAAGCTATTTTTTTAACAAAAAAACGTCTGTATTTCAGTTAAATTTCTTTTTTGTCGAAAAATATTTTGGTGATACTGATAGTTAATAACTATTATGATACTTCAAAATGACCCACCTTCTTTCAAAATTTTTTATTTTTTATTTTTTTTCGAATTAGTCAAAAGGACAATACATCTTTAAGGAATTTAATAGTTGATTTACTTTCTTCTATTAATCGTTAATCGTTTCCTTATTTGGCAAAATGATTGCAAAATATGCTTGCTTTGTAAGCAATAATAATAATTATTAGACGGTCAAATAGTCAAGATGTTATTGTTGGTCAACAGTTAAAACTTTACATTATGTTTCAGCTAAACGTTGCACAGCGATATCCAGTTAAATGGCGTTTCAATACCCTCAATTTGGTGTTTCTAATTGTCTTTTTAGAACAAAAAATTAATTAAAAATATCAATCTGCGTGAAATGTATGCTGGTATTTATTTTTGCATAAAATGCAATTTGTGACCTTAACTTAGATAAATAAAACACAGAGAAGGTGTCTTTAAGTGTAGTAATAGAAATAGATATCTTTGGATTTGTAGCTCCATGTTTGCACACATTAAGACATTCATAAAAGAAACATGAATGGATTAGGCGAACGGATCTTTGAGATTTAACATGAAAGATTACTTTCAATGTGTCACTAAAGCTGGGTCAGGGGTCAGTCAAAGTAACTCAAAAATAATGTGAGAAAATTAATTATTGTTAGCATTTGAGGTGAGATGTTCATTATGCTACAGTTGTTTTACAAAATTAGTATGCCATTAAATTGGTTAGACTTGTGGAATAAAGTTCAGATTCAGATTCCAATTTAAAATATAAAGAGAATTCATTTTGAAGTAAAAATCACAAATTGAATAAAACTAGTCTTATAGTCTTGATAATCAAATAATAGATACTTCTTTTTTTAAGAATTTAAAATAACATGGAAAAATAAACCATTAGTCAATGTACTTCCACAATCTAACCTTGATATGTTATGTTGTTTTGTAGAAGATGCTATATTGTTAATTTCGTGATGAATTTTTTTTTCTTTCTGTTTTGTATGTTTTGTACATGGATGTCGTACTACAGTATTGGAAATAAATGAATGAATTGCAAATGAAAAAATAAATTATTTAAGTTTTAAAAGTTTGCATACATGATAGAGTACAATACAATTACAATACTAGTGTTGCAGCCCATGGGTTATCATAATGTTACTACTGTACATGTAATATTAATATGCTCCAATGTTAAATTTAATTTACATTTATTTTTTCTACCAGAACCAACAAAGTATACTCAGTTGTGAGGGGTGATGCTCACTATTTAGTTGGAAATGGATATACAGTATTTATAACATTAAGTCATGTTTTTGGTATCAGGATGTAACAACAAATGTATACAAATGGTATAAATATTTCAAATTCATACACTAAAAACATTTTTTTTTTTATTTGTATTCATTAGTACAGTAGCATTTATAATGTACTAGAGCAGTTGCCAAACAATATGAACAGTTTATATTCTAAAGGTGTATTATATTGTTGTTTTTAATAAACTTATATTCAAATTGGCATATTGATATTATCTATTGCAAAACCGAAGTACTGAAATCACGGAATCTGTGCATGTAATCGATGAATTTTTTAAGCATAAAAAGCCGACAGGTCAGACAAATTACCGGCAATGAACTTCAAACAGATAATAAATCAAATAATGCAAGGCAAATTGAATTGATCAAAATACAAAGTAACATTTATTTTGACCTTATTTTCGACTAAATTTTATTAGTATTACTGTATTTTATGTGGTTTTCCATGTACTTGAGCCGTTTTATACTTCAAATATAACAAACAAAAAAATGTTATAGTATAAGTACAGTATACCTGTATTAAGGGTCTTTCACACCTGATTCCGACACGCTTCTGGTTTCCACGTGGGTATGCACCAATTGAAACACGTTCAATTTGATTTGCTTATGCCAGGACTGTGCCAGACCTTTTATGGAGGTGAGGAGAAAAAGATAAGAAAATTATGAAAAGGGGAGGATAATAAATACGGAAATATGAACATTGAGAATTTACAAATATTAATGATTAAAATATATTTATCATGATAATATTATTATATGAAGAAAAAAAATATACGAACGTTTGTAAAGAATTCACAAGAATGTGTGCCGTTGATCTAAACATATAAATTAAAAGTTAGATAGATAATTAGCATGTAAATTTGTTGTTAAATGCTAAGATGTAAATGCAGTGTAAACAAGAAATATTTCTTACAAAAAACGCCGCTCGACATTTGAACATTAATCATTGAATAATTTATAATTATTAAAAAGATGTCCTTTAATCGCAGCAGTACATAAAAATCACAGATTCTTTAATTGTGAATCACATGCCTATTTTTTCACTAGTTAATTGTATACACAGCATTTGAAAAAAGACATGTGTACCTTTCCAACAAATGTATTATTTTCCAACAAATATTAATCTAATAATTCGAAAATGGCATTTAAAAATTGTCAATTTTGAACTTCAATGTGCTGTAGCCTGTTTGTGTGTGATCTCAACCTGTACTGTAGGCATGCAACTGAATACCCTCTAGAGACAACGTGACTTCACGGTCGTATACAAGTGAGAAAATTCTTCCCAGTGTGTTGATTCGCGTCAACCAATCAAAGGGCGAGAAATCCAAAATCGTTCAACTGTGAGCCCTCATAGACTCTCTTTTTGCAGACGTTGGGTCAAGCAGCTGGGACCTATAAATTATAGTCAAGTTTACAAATTTGCAAAACTGTCAGCCTTAGATACTAAAGCTACCGCTATTAAACAGCTTATTAATGAATATGTCCTCCTGGGACATAGCTGGCTACAGCCGCGGCGCGAAAAATAATACTGTATTGTTGTAGTACTGTAGGTATACCCTGTAACAGTACAAACCCTCCATTGTTACACCTTTATTCAGTGGGCAACCTGTATTAAGAGGACATATTCCTGTGACACAAATGAGTGTTAATATATCAGGAGAGTAACCAGCAGGGGACAATATGTTGAGTCCTAAAGATTGTTTTTGAAACTTATAATGGTGCTAAAAATACAAATTATAAAGTGAATATAAAAATGTTTGTGTTTTTATCAAATAATGTGATTTTAGAAACCTTATCCTATTAATATTAACATATTTGAACTACAGACCCTGATTTTTACGTACGCTAATGGTTTTTATATGAATTCCATTTTAATTCAAAGTAAAATAATCTTGATAAAAATTAAAAATTCCAATTTATATTCAAATTGCCCAAATTAATGTCATGGATTTTCTACAAAAATAATAATTGATCAGTGATGATTGAGAATATGTAAAATACAAAAAAATATATAATAAGACATATTTATATATGTATAGTATATAAAACAAGATGTAATTGCTATAAAATCCCTAAGGCCTACATAAAAAAATTGATTAATTCAGATGTCACCTCTGTTTTAGATTTGTATATTTTATTGTATCCGGCTACAGACTTATTTCATTACTACTCTATCTGTAACTTCTATCATATGTTATAATAATCATGATTTCTTTTCTATTTTTTGTTCAATTTCCATCATCAATTTTTCTTATAATTTTTTAGTTTATTTATTAAAGATGAATATATATCCTATATAATAATGAAAGATTCAAATTAACTTTTGATTACTGTACAATGACCATTCAAAGTCAGACAAATTAAAAGCTGAAAATTGTAAAACATGTTTTCTAGTTGATATTGAGTTACGGCGAGTTGTGTTGAATTTGGGTAAGTTAACCAGATTCAGCAATTTTACTGGAAAATACAATTTGCATAGTTTGGACCACTGAAATGTTAAAGATTGGCAGGAAAATCAACATTAGAAATCATTCAAACGATTCCAATCTTTCTTCAACTATACGATCGTTAAAACTGATTAAATGGTTCACAAAAGGTACAACATTGTATTTTGTGGATAAAATACGTACGGGCTGATACTTCTTGAATTCTCACAAAATGTCTATTTTTCACCTTTTTTTGTATACTTTTGTAAGGTCTGATTTTGTTAAATTACTAAATTAAAAAAATGTTTGTCTTTAATTTATGCATAGAATAAGATATCATCATAAACATGTCTAAGGCCAATTTACACAGAAAAACCATGGGTGCTTGAGTGAAAATTAACCACTCATGATAAATACAGCTTCTATGTGGGAAAATCTACATGGTTTTCCTGTACCGTTATCTTTTTTCTGTGTCAATTTAGGCTTGCTTGTAGCATCAGTAGCCAATTCAGGGAAAAGATTATTTTAAATTTTGTTTAGCAAAATTGCTAATCAAACTGATTTTTGAGTCGAGAACCATATTTTTGTATTGTATTTTTTGCTACACAATTTTTAAAATGTGTAGCAATAAGGTTGTTTTGTATAGCTTTTTGCTATGCTAAACTGGCGAAATTATTGCCTGACATTTGAATTTTTACATGAAGCGCATGACAAGCCTTGGTTTTGCTTCATGTCTATGTTTCAAGAGAGTTTACAATAATGAATCTATAGTGCTGTACCCTCTATTGCCTAATAAACCATAGAGTAAAGAATCTTTACCCTATGCCTAAACCAAGATATATTAATTAATATTACATGAAATATGTGCTTTTTGTAACAAAAATAATTGGTGAATGTGGAAGTGAAGAGAGGATGCAACAAAGTAAAATGTGTATCCACCATAACAAAAAACAGACGAAAAATTGAAATTTAATTTAAAATAATTAATATAGAAAACAGAAAGTATAATTCGGAAATTTCTACTATAGAATCTTTAAAGTCTACTACGTTTATAAAATGTATATCAAATAATTAACATTTTCGTAGTAAAACTGAAATATTAAACTCCACTCTTGTGTTTGTACATTAATTTTAGAATTAATCTATGTGAAATTGAAATGCTAATCCATACCTGAGCACAATGGTATGTTATTGAATCCTAATCCCTAGCTTTAGACGGCTGCGTTGTATTTAAATTAGCATATACAATATTGTAGCAGTGTGCTGCTTACTATGAAAGTTCACATTAAGTTGTTCATTTTCACTGACTATGCAATGTTAATTTTTTCAATTTCAAAAGAAAGAAAACAAATAATGATAAATAAACAAAAACTTGCTTGAGTATTAATACTTTATGTGGTTAGTAAAAACCTAAAGTTCAACGCAAACAACACAGCTCAGTTAGACTTCCCACGTTGTGATGTAAGTCGGTATTTGGTTGCGAATGCCATAAAAGCACACTTGTTGTAATGACTACATATATTCTTATAAAAAACGCTGAATGCCTTGTAATTATGTAGAAAGAAAGTCTAATTATAATTCTAATTAATTTCTTTTTAATGAATGTCAATTTAAAACTTCTGTAAGATCTCTGGTGCCTGAGCAAAGAAGCCCTTATCATCTTTTTGGTCTTTTTATTTTCCTTTTTGTCATTCTTTTACCAACGTATTTGTATAATTCCCGTTTTTTAGGTGTGAGGGCTTCATGCCTGTTTATTAAAAACAAATTGATTTAAGATTATTTCTACGTGGAGTTAACATAAGAGGATCTCTTTCAGACCTCTGCGTAGTAGGACACATGGTTTTCATTCATGTTTTCTTGGTGAACATACATCGTTTTTGTTGAATATTAAAGACTTTAGTTCCAGAAAGTTACCGCATTTTTACTACAGGAGTTGAAACTTTATGTTCATTGAATCTGGTTAACTTACCCAAATTCAACACAACTCGCCGTAACTCAATGTCGACTAGAAAACATGCTTTACAATATTCAGCTTTTAATTTGTCTGACTTTGAATGTTCATATTGTACAGTAATCAAAAGTTTATTTGAATTTTTCATTATTATATAAGATATATATTCATCTTTAATAAATAAACTAAAACTGTCATTAAAAGTATAAGAAAAATTTTCTATAAATTAATATTTAGTAATAGTATTAGTAGTAAAGAAAACATTGTTGTAGCTTACAATCTGAAATAAACAGAAAAAATACAAGAATAAATAAGAATAATAAATAAACATGTAAGAAAGATAAGAATCCTCAAGAGGAATCAACTGGAATAAGTCATAAAGATTTAGTACCAATCAACAAGCTAAATTATCTTTTAATGAGCCGAGTAGGCAGATTCTTTATCAGCTATACATGGCAAATCAATGCTTTCAAGTTCACAAATGCTCATACAGATGTACCAGAAGATGACACTAGATGCCCGCTTCATCAGCCAAGCATTCTCAATAAATGGAGCGTTAAAAGAAAAACACATGGGCCATTGATGGAGGTTTCTTTGATGTACAGATAGTAATAATTAGAAATTCAGCATTTTACATCATGGTGCAATTCCCTAAAATATTGGTAATCATTTAAATTTACAGATTATTTCTTTGGTTTGTGTTTAAAAGTGTGTATATAGGAATCATCAATAACTTATTTCTAAATCAAATAAATAAATAAAAAGTTTTAAAAGATGACATTCTACCAATTTAAGTTTTTCTGTGGAAAATTCGAAAATGTCATGATTCAAGCAAAAAGTCCATGCAGACATTAAAATGGTATATTCTTGAACATCTTATTTTCTGCTGAATTATGAACAAGATCAAATTATTAAAATTGGCTGTTTTCCCCAATTCTGGCATATTGTAGGCCTACTTGATACTAAAGTACATTGAGACAACAGTTGAGAAAAAATTTAAAAGTAATTCTAGGGTTGGATTCGAACAGCAGTATTTAATTTAATACAACACAAGTTTTCTTCTACCAAGCTGGCCAACCAATAACAAATTTGAGAATTAATACATTACTTTATATTAAAACTATCCAATAAGAATAAAGCATGCATTTAAAAAACACACCAAAAAAAAACAACCGTGAAGTAGGCCTATCTTGAATTTAAACAAGGCAAAATTATACAAAACACAAGGTATTTCAACTAAATGAAAAGACACCAGTCAATATCTCCTCTGCCACAACTCAATTCTCAATCTCATTATTGTAGTTCACAGTTGGTCATTTGCGGACAAGACCTTGTGTACAACATCTTCCTACCGCAAACCACAGCTGTGTTAACTGTTTTATATTTGTATAAAGAACCATCAAGGAAACACCTTTGGGAACCAAAAAAAGTGTCCCCTTATAACTTCTTGCTTCTCTCGATAAAGGATCTTCTAAATAGTGGGTTAGCCATATTGTTTAAGACATTCCCCTTCCATTAATTTCAAAGTAAAGTGTCCTGTTAATGAGGTCCCTGAATGTCTTAAAGGAGTGGTGCTACTGTGTTCATAAGCTTTTTTATATACGATTTATGAATTTTCAGAAATTTGAATTTGACAAGAGTTTTAAAAATTAATAATATTATCAATAATAATACATCTTATAGTTTCTTCAATGACTTGAGGATTCATTGTGTATCTCTCATAAGAAACGCTAAAAAGGTATAAATAATTATGCAGTAAAATGTGGTGGCAATAACAATAACATTCTGCTGCTGTACTTTAATCCTATGGCTTAAGAATTCCGGTTTGCAAAATCAAGGCATCCGATAACCAACAGATCACAGTTCCCAGGGCCTGATAGAAATAGTTTTTATAAACAGTAATCCCTAGGATCAATCTACTTCAATAAAAACTACATCAGCAAGTAAGAAAAAAACCAACAAAGTATCCGTCGTCTACTTTAGTTCATCTGCAAATGTCAAGCTAGGTCATACCTGACGGTACGTCATGTGACTTGCGCACAGTGTTTGATGGGTTCATACCAATCTGTGCTATCACTGTACATTACATTATTACATCTGAAGTGTATTAATGTTAATAATATCTTATAGTTCAGTTGGTCGTCGTTCATTGACGCGGAACTAGATATCAATCATATTGGTGTGGATCTATCATGTGTTCACATAACTTGCTTCATTGAATCCCAATTGTATGAAGACAATTCACTAATAATCACAATTTGATGAGAAGAATTTTGGATCTATTTTCTTATACTCTGTTTGTTGGTTTATTAGTATAATAAATGTTTATGCAATGGTACAAATATTGTCATGAAGTTTAACTGAAATGAAAATATTTGTCCCATTGCACAAAAATAAAAATGTTCATACTGTAACATCAATAGTAGGCCTATAGATAATGCAATAGAACAATAAAATATAACATTTACCATGCAATAGAACAAATAGTGAATAAAACTTAACAAAATTAACCAATCAGATAACAAGAATACACTGGATTTGAAATTGTTGTCATAATAGTAACAAAAGAATATCCTTAAATAGTCCTTTTAACTCATATTCTTCTATCTATCTATTCCACTAATTAATGTAAAAATTTATTATGTGGAATCCAATTACCAACATCCAAATAAGTTTTTGTTTACTCTCCTCACTTTATCATGGTTCTCCATTCACTACCTGTATGCCAGTCACCTTTGCAAATTTCTTTTTTTTTTGTACACAAAGAACTCACATGATCAGCTGAATTGAATTCACTATACCAGACAGATCAGAAAGCAATCAGGTAAAACTTAGGTTAAATGTATCAAAAATCTTTTGTAAAGTGACAACCAAATTGAAGTAACAGGTTTTGAATTTGACGTCGTGCACTGACTGAATGTGTTAATGGCGCATCAGTTCACAGATTTACGAGTAGCAAACACGTCTTCCAGTAAATGCCCATAGGCTATTGGATGTGGCGTTTGTAATCTTGTCACAACGGATTGATTAAAATCATGATTAAAAACAAAAATACATAAAAATGTCTAATGAGCATATTATAATTGGATATCGCATGGGTTACTTGTTATTTTAATGATACACCTGCAAGCCTTTACAATTATAAAAGTCAATTAGCATTTGTAAAACAAAAATCAAACAGAAAATGACAATGAGTCTGTAGAAATTTATTCTGAAAACATTTTCAGACTTGTGTATAGTATAGTATACTGCAAGATTTTTAATAGGAAATAGGAGGCAGCAGACAATAATTTAAGTTTAAATAAGGTAAGGTAGTCTTCATTGACACCGTTCAAATGCAAACCTTTCAACTCTCCCAATAATCGAGTCATCCTCCCATTAATGTATTTTGTCGCCCTCTATTGTTTGGTTAGAAGACTTGAACCTGTACTGATTTTATAGATGGTTTTCCGTTCAGAGACACTTGAGTTATCAGAATGAAATGAACTTCTTCTACACAAGCCAGATGTATACTCTGACTTAAAGCTTCAGTTTAAAGTTCTTATCTGAGAAGACTTGAACCTGTGTCAATTAATAGTTATGGTTTCTTGTGCACCTGCCTACCAATTGGCCAGTCAACTCATCAGAACTATGTTTGGCAGCAGAGCTCAGTAGAAGCGCATTTGCTAACAAAAAATTAGTATTATGTCATTCATCAAAGTTGACGTACTTAGTAGGTAGTGATAATAGATAATAATTGCCAATTTTTGGTATTGTTTTTTAAATTTTAATTGATGCTGCTTACTATAAGAACATATCAATTTGATAACCTCTCTCTTGTACTTCTGCCCTTCATTGGTTACCTAACAAATTGAATTGATTCTTGCTTACAAGGCACGGCACAGCCTCCAACTAGCTACCTATCTAAGCTTGTGCAGATTTACTTATGTCAGACTCCAAATACTACAGAGTTTTTATAATTTTGCTGTGGCAGCTGCAAAGCTGTGCAATTCCTACCATTTTCAACAGACATTTATTTATTTATTCTTTCTTTTGACTGGATTGCATTTTCAGTTAAAGCCCCATTCCCTACGTTTTTTAGATCTAATTTAAGATCACAAACTATATTTAATGTAAAAATAATACTATATGGTCCTATTGCGATAACTTTTTTCGTCTTTAAACGGTTAAAAATGTGAAAAATAAGCCGATTCTAATAATTATAGCGGCCCGCTATAAATCCCAAAATGCATTGCGCGCGGATTGATATTTTTGTTTTTCACCTGTAATTCGCTCACTTTTCGATCGATCGTGAGGCCAAAACAAATGGAAGACTCCTAACTTTTCAGCGAAAATACCGGGTTTTCCCCAATTTGTATCAACGGAGTCTGGCAAAAATAGAAAGACAATTAATACAGCAACTATACAACGTCAGGCTAGGTATATAGGTCGCATACGATGTTCGTACGTTTACCGATGTTTACCAGCTAGGCCTACAAAACTAAGCCTAGCTAGGCTAGGCCTAAGACCGTCCACGAGAGGTCGATCGCCGCGAGCTACTTAGGTAGTGCATTGTTTCTCACTTTTTATCATAATTTACCATAAAACGTACATTTAAGACAAGGAATGACATGGTTTAATGTTTTTAAAGTGATATATATGTATTATTTTCCAAAAAACGTCCAAAATTGCAGGGAAGGGGTCTTTAAACGCAGTACTGCTTTCCAAAATGGTCCAGTTATAAGTTTAAAAGTAAATAAAAATTATAACATAAATACACAGTAGGCCTAATTTAAAACATATATACAGAACAGTTAAAAACAAATAAAATATAAAAAAAAAAAAAATGTAGGATCACTTGGATGACATAAGAGTTGCTATATTTTTGAGTTTATAAATATGTTTCCCAGTTACTTTTGTTCTAGTTTCAGTTGGTAACACATTGTGTTGTTTGAACTATTTTAAGACACAGTTGAAAACTTTTCTGACAAGCATTAAGATCTAACATTTTCCTGTCGTAACTTGAAAGCCTACCTAAGTTATATGCAATTGCAAAAATTAACTATTTTGTAATACATCCATCGAAGAAAAAGATAGAGGAAGAATTGGCAACAAATTGGCACCTTTCTTAACAGATCATGTTTAGAATTTTCAACCATCACTATCTGTCACGTTAGACAATGGTTTTTGGTTAAACATTTATATTTTTCTATTTATAACTGTAAAAGTGAATAACTTTATTATAACTTCAAAATGGCCTATTCAAAGTCTGATTTTATTAATCTTTATTCTTCATGTTTTTGGAAAGAAAACTTAATACATCTTTAATACAGTACAAGGAATTCCTTTTTCTGATATTTGATTTGAAAGAAGGCTTAGTTTCTAAAAACATCTTGTGTCAGGCAAAAGTTTGAAGAAAATGAAATATAAATAAGTAAAAAGAAAAATTACAATATATAGCATAATTAGTGGTGACCTTGAACATGAAGTTGTAATGTAATTCTTATTATTATTAATGTCAATGACATTTACTAAAAGTGAATGATGTATTGAACCTAGTCATTAGATACGCTTAATTAGTATCAAGCTTTTGAACAAAACTACACGTAGAACAAGCTTCATAAGATTTCACATCGCATGATTTAGTATAGTAGTGAGGTTAAAGGGGTAAATTTTTTATTCTATTACACTACAGTGATCAGTACACTGATGAAATGGAACATTATATCATATTATATTGCCTGCTTATAGGTGAAATATAAGATTTGACATCCATCAGTGATTTTTAATGAATATATATTTTCCTGAAGCTAAAAGCTGAAAGAAATAAAAGTTCTGAGAACAAAGTTTCGGTAAAAATAAGAGTAATCATCAAATTAAAAAACAAACTAATTTAACTGGCTAAAAGTTTTACCAAATGAAACAAGAATGATGAAAGAGCTAAATTGCTAAAAACATGTAAAAAGCCTGCAATGTAATCGAAGTATATTTAACAGTAATCTCAACTCCCTTTATTTTTGCCAAACATCATACCCAGGCCACCTACAACTAGTCTGTATGGAATACAATTTGATATGAACTATAGGAATTGCTATAAAACTCAATTTGAAAAAAATTTGACTCTCAGAAACAAGCTAAAAACATAAATTTACACATGGTATGTACACTACCGCTACTTTATAAAAATGAGAGTTTATCCGTCATATAAACCAATAATAATATATTAATAAAGAACCATAAAGCATTGTTAGTAATCTCATAGGTTTACCACAGGTTGATAAAGGAAATAAAAGACGTTCACATCTATATAGTTAGTGGCTAATTAAGACCATAGCCTTATTTATTATTTTATTTATTCAACTTCTCACTAACACTGTTAGTGAAGGATCGGGACCAACAGGTGGTAAACACCTCTAAAACGGTCCAGTCCCAATTTCACAGTTTCTGTGTGTGACAAAGGTTCAACGCTTACTCGCTCCATGGTTCTGGTGGTAGGACGATTCTTCTCTAAGGATTCTAAGGACTTTAAACCGTAGGTCTAGTGTACACAAAATGCATGAACATGATGTGAAACTTGTAGCATGTAGTGAAAAGCGCAACATATAGCCTACAGTGATTTCACTACAATGATTGGTGGAATATTATTGTATTATTGTACTGTAGTTGTACACAAAACGGTACTATATAACTGTAGATTTTTACTCATTACTAAAAAATTATGTTTGTCGGCCTACTAACAAAATACTTCATTAGCACTGTACATGTGATGAATACGTTAAATGCTTAAAAACTTTATGTTTAATTCAGATACACTCTGTATGTCATGGGTTAATAGGAAAGGCCTTTACAACGAACTTATGGATTTAATGGCCATCATATAACCATTAAAAGCTAGTCTCTCCAGCTGCATCACACTATATAACCATTCATTTTGCAAACAGATTATAAATTGCCTCATCTCCAAACATCTCTAGGTTTATTATCAACAATTTCTTTTAAATGTTACATAAATAATCAATTAAATTATCAAATAAATTTTATGAGAATATATAAAAATGCTGTTCATAGATCATTGATCATCAAGATAATTATTGATCATTTATAAAATGATTCATTTTCAATGTTTTTTATTCATTATTTATATGAATGTATGAATGAATTGGAGGAATATTTCATGTTCTATTTGAACAGGGTGGAGTCATGAGGATGAAATTTAATTATCCCAATGCAATGAACACAGTACAAAACATTCATTATTTGTTTTGTTTACTTCTGTTTTAAAGTAAACTTTTATTTTATTCAAGTAATACAGTAGTTGATTCCATCTTTATTAATGTCGTACAAGGCTAGGCCATTCAAAAAGGCCGTGCTAAGATTTTGGTTTTTTTAAACTATTTATTTTGTCTTTTTCTGTGGAATAATTGTTATTAAATTTGAAAAATGGCCTATTCAAGGTCTGATTTTAATAATTTTCTTTTTTCAAGTTTTTGGGGGACAACAAATCATTAATTAGGTTAATCTCAGCACAATTTTAATATATTTTATTCTGGATTAGAATGGCGATGGGTAATTCTATTCGGTAGATTCCAATTTGTTTTCTCGGCCACTTGTATCAGGTTTTTAGAACATAAACCTCTTGGTCTAATTCTTATCTTAAGAGACATTAGAAAAGTGCAGATTACACTGGGAATAAATTACAAACTTATTCTTTGGCCTGATTGATTGCGATAAGTTTATCCTCAAATCCATGTCTTTATCAATGTTGAAGATATTGAATTTAGTCTAGTAAACATACTGATAGTATGATTTAACTAAACCTTACTAGTACAGTCAGTAATATTATCTCATGCAGTAGATTACCCTTAAATCGTGAGGCGTCGTCGTCGTGGCTTCCTTTTGTACTGTTTATTATAGTAGGCACACTTTTCACAAAAGGATAAGAAAACACAATAAACGAACCTGGATTGAAATTGAAAAAAAAAAAAACTTCTTAGATTATGTAATTGTTCGCTATGAAATATTAGATTTCTCAATCTGGATCTCAATGGTGATACAAAATTACATAAACAAAAAGCTAAATCAAAATGATAAAATAAAACAGCCACAACAAGTTGAAGAGCTTTCGGGCAACACCATTCCTTCTTCATTATACAAATTAATATTTTCATGAAGACTGGCCTTGATTTAATGATGTATTGTACCCCAAGACATAAAAAACAAGAGCAATCAGATTTTCCTGTGCTGATGACTTCCAAAATTACAAATGATTAAGCCTCGTTTTCAAATTTATATTGTTTAAAATACCGAATCAAGGTGTAGTATAGTAGTAAACCAAAGAATGTAATATTTATCATTAAAATTGTGTAATTTGCAACAACAAAAAACAATTTAATCATCATTGCACAAACTAAAAGCGATCCATAATTGGAATTCTGGTTTAGTATTGATTGGAGTCTTGTTGCAGGTATTATACCTTCCATAGGGTGGTGGTAAATGCGGAAAAGATCCATCTTGTAGCTTTGACGTATGACCTAAAATTAGTAAAACACTAAAAATGGTCCATAATTTGAATCCTGGTTCTGTATTGATTGGAGTCTTGTTGTAGATATTATACCTTTCATAGGGTGGTGGTAAATGTGGAAAAGATCCATCTTGTAGCTTTGATGTATGACCTAAATTTGTAAAACACTAAAAAGTGGTCCATAATTGGAATCCTGGTTCTGTATTGATTGGAGTCTTGTTGTAGATATTATACCTTTCATAGGGTGGTGGTAAATGTGGAAAAGATTCATCTTGTAGCTTTGACGTATGACCTAAATTTGTAAAACACTAAAAAGTGGTCCATAATTGGAATCCTGGTTCTGTATTGATTGGAGTCTTGTTGTAGATATTATATCTTTCATAGGGTGGTGGTAAATGTGGAAAAGATCCATCTTGTAGCTTTGATGTATGACCTAAATTTGTAAAACACTAAAAAGTGGTCCATAATTGGAATCCTGGTTCTGTATTGATTGGAGTCTTGTTGTAGATATTATACCTTTCATAGGGTGGTGGTAAATGTGGAAAAGATCCATCTTGTAGCTTTGACGTATGACCTAAATTTGTAAAACACTAAAAAGTGGTCCATAATTGGAATGCTGGTTCTATATTGATTGGAGTCTTGTTGTAGATATTATACCTTTCATAGGGTGGTGGTAAATGTGGAAAAGATCCATCTTGTAGCTTTGACGTATGACCTAAATTTGTAAAACACTAAAAAGTGCTCCAGAATTGGAATCCTGGTTCTGTATTGATTGGAGTCTTGTTGTAGATATTATATCTTTCATAGGGTGGTGGTAAATGTGGAAAAGATCCATCTTGTAGCTTTGATGTATGACCTAAATTTGTAAAACACTAAAAAGTGGTCCATAATTGGAATCCTGGTTCTGTATTGATTGGAGTCTTGTTGTAGATATTATACCTTTCATAGGGTGGTGGTAAATGTGGAAAAGATCCATCTTGTAGCTTTGACGTATGACCTAAATTTGTAAAACACTAAAAAGTGGTCCATAATTGGAATGCTGGTTCTATATTGATTGGAGTCTTGTTGTAGATATTATACCTTTCATAGGGTGGTGGTAAATGTGGAAAAGATCCATCTTGTAGCTTTGACGTATGACCTAAATTTGTAAAACACTAAAAAGTGCTCCAGAATTGGAATCCTTTGTCTGTATTGCCTCCAGAAGTTAATGGAGTCTTCTGTGACCATATCTATACTGTGGTTTAGATTTGGTAAAGATCTTTCTTTTAGTTTGATGTTATACTCAGCTGCTAAAACACACACAGACACTTGCAAACAAATATCACACAAACAATATAACCTCCTTGGTGGAGATAATAAAGATGATCATGATAATATAGTAGTTTTTATAAAAAGGAAAAATAAACTGTAAAATTTAACCAAAAACCTGAGAGACAATTGGCTTCTAGTTAATTAAATAACTTTTTAGTCAAAGTAAATAACTATAGTATAATATAATGTGACATTTAAAAAAAATTCTTTAAAGAACAAAATTATCTTTAAAATTCTTTTTAAAGGGAACAAAGTGGAACTTAATTATTCTAGATTAGTGAGACACCACAACACTACCATGATTCAAATAATCTTTAATTAAGATATAGATAGTTGTAGCAGTACGTAATTCTAGTTTAATCGATGTTTTTTAAATCTACATCAGTCCTTATCAAAATGATGAAAGAAAACCGCTACATATTATTTAAGCTAACTAAAAATTGATGACAATACAGATTTTCAGAAAGGATTTGATTCAAAGCCAATTTGTACTATACTAATCATGGGTTCTGAAAAAACTGTATTGTTTTCAGAATTTTACTAATTTTATTTTAATTTATAAACTAAACCAATGTTTATTAAACTTGAATCTGACGAGCAGAGTTCTCACGTATCCGCACAGTATAGGATATCACGACATACCCAGTAGTCCTTTGAGTGAACAGCGCCACCTACCGTTTCAAAATTTGTTATCCATTTTTTTGTCAAAATGAATAACTATTGAGTACAAGTTATTATATGAGAAAATTATAAACATAATGGTTTTTAGTTTAAATTTAATGAGAAGTTATTTATTTAGATATAACACTTGGGTTCATATACTTGGTTATGGTAGGGGAATATAAATTACAATGTTTACATTTAGTGACTAGGGGTTTTTGGGGTAAAAAACGTTAATAAGTAAATATACTGTAGTTTTTACTAGATTATTTGTAGGGTGGTTCAGGAAAGAGGTTTAAAAAGTTAAGTTTAGAAATACATAGGAAATAAATTTTAAAATGGCCTAATTATAATGTTTAAATCAGATTATGTAGGGTTAGGTTTAGTTAAAAAAGTTTGAGGTAGTTAGTATACTAATATTTTTGTATAGGAATGGTTAAAACATTTATTTCTTAAATATGACATGTAAGGAATGATTAAAATTGTTTGTTTTTTTTATAATTTGTGGGAAATATTTTATATTAAAGAAAGACTTAAACACAAGTTAATGTTTATATAATTAGGGATTTGATTTTAGGAATGATTAATTAGTGTTGAAAAGGAATGCGTAGGACAGAATCTTAGTTAAAATTTAAAATGTGATTGTAGTGATCAATAAAAATAGTAAATTAATGTCATTTAATATTGAGTGTTTATTCAATACTTTGTCTATAGTACAAAACATTTTTAATAGAAAAAATATAACTCAAAATGAATAAAGCTATAGAGTGTACTATTATGAAACTGTATAATATAATCTATTTTTAAATGTAAAAATGTCTACAAAAAATATTTAAAAAACAGAAAATTGTAGTAAACAGATAAACGATATTCAGTATAATTTTTAAAGATATTAAACCTTTAACTTAATACGTGTGATATGCTGTAAGGTAGTTATGTAATCTTTTACTTGTGCAACATATTTGTTTTGTATTTGTTGTAAGTTTTTGTGGTTAAATTGTTGGTTCTGTTTTATCAGTTGTTTTATCAAACATTGTTTTAATAAAAAAGGTTTGCTTATTATAATTATTACTGGTGACCTTTTTCTTTGGATTGTGTTTAAATTGTATCATACTGTATGTTTATTAATGAATTTAAGACTGTATCCTATCTCCTTTAATCCTAATGAAAAAAGGGTGGTAATGTGTTGAAATTCTTGCAAGATAGTAGATAGTAGATTGTATCAGTGTGATTCAGTTTTGATGATACTTTTAAATATTTCGGGGTTATGATTGGATGTTTTATAGATGTATGTATATTTTTGGTATGGTTTTTGATATATTGAGTAGTGTATTTTGTTTGTTGAAAGTGTTGTGTAGTTGATGGAAATGTGTGTGTCCAAATATATCATATTTGTGGTATTGAAAGTAAAGTTAAGTGGAATATTGTGTGGGTATATGTTGGAGATGGATTTAATGAGATTAGGAGAACTCATTTGAAGGTTTTTAATAAGTGCGTCTATGTACCGGGTGAATAAGAAGTTTGAAGGGTTAAATTCTTTTATTGGTGTCTTTGTACTTCTTAGTACTATCTTTTGTTTTTTCCTGTAATCTTTGGTATTCTTCTTTTATAGCATAGTTGATTTCTTCAAGTGCGTTGTTGTTGACGTTGGTAATTTCTCCTGTGTTAACGTCGATATTATAATTTTTATATTAACAAGTTTGTTGTCTACCATTCTGAACTGTACATTATTCCTGTTATTAAAAATAATTGTAGGACCGTTTGCAGCTTAAAATTTCCTTGTTGAAAGGATTCTTTTTTGTCATGGTGTATTCTTTATTCCATTCGTTGATTGACGCGATTTCGTTTATTTTGAAGTTAGAATGTATACCATGTTCTGTAAAGAATTTAGATTGTTGTTATTTATAAATGCAATGTATGTTGTGTTTAGTTGAAAAAAAATTTTTTTTTTCATTTAAATAAATTTTTAATATTAAATAAAAAATAAATTTATACAGATATCGTTCTTAAATAATGGATAGTAAATAATGTATATGGTAGATAAGAAAGGAAAAAAGATATGTAAATTTTGATAGATTTAGTGTGTGGGGTCAGGTTATAATATAGGTGTATATAGTTTTTGTAGGCTAGTAAATTCATAATGAATTAATATTTTATATATGTATTTCGCCTTATATGGAATAAGCTATCGTTACTATCTTTCTGGTCTTGTTTTTAAACTCATTATTACTTGTTGTCTGAAATAAGTAGTGTACTAACCGCTTGCTCCAGAAAGTCCATATGTGCGGCACTCATATTCATAATCACCAAAAGCGAAAATCTCTATTTTCTTTCCACTGAAAATATAAAAGTACAATATAAAAGTACAATATTTATTTATTTTAAAGATATGCTTTAAGTTTAAAACTCCCTGTTTTTGACGTGTGTATAAAAAAGTGATTTAGTTTAGTAAGGTAACATCTTGAATCATTCACTTACTTCCACACCATCTTTTTAAGTTCTTCAACTTGTTGCCGAATCCTTTCCATTCCTGTTTGCAAATTATATTTTCCTCCGATAACAAATGGTAACCGTGTTCTGTAGTGCATTTGGTCGTTCGACATTTGCAATTTGCAATATAAACTTGAATGTGCCAACCCCTTTGTACCCTCTAAGCTTTATCCAGATTTTATCTTCCGGAATCAACCAATCGTGCCATGTTAGCATGTTAAGACTGAAAGGAAATACATTTTCTTGTTTAGATGACTTGTTTTCTCTATTTTGGGAACGCTAAGATTATAAATACAACAATAAATATCAAATAATTATTGTCACCTTTCTTGTTTGTCTAACAGTTGACAAACCTTTCCTTTTAGGCTTCTAACAAATCCCAGTGGGACATCCGTCACCATCATAGCATTGGTTCTTTCAAGTCGTCTTAAAAATTGGTCAGCTCATGGCGCTGTTTCATCCTCAACAGCGTCCTCTTCCGCTCCACTGATTATCAACCTAAGTTGTTTAATCTGTAAGATTAACATATTATTTAAACACAATTTATTCAATTTATCTTGGGTTCACTGGTTACAAACTATAACTATATAAAATTATTTTATCTAAACAAAAATGTTACAAATTGATCTTCTTCTTTTGGTCTTATTCGATGCCACATTTGATGGCACTCGAACATTGGGAATTTGTAAATAATTGACAAGACAAAATAATAATAATAAATACTATTCAAAATATATTATTGAAAATGTTTATCTATATATAAATTTACGTAAGGGCAAAATTCGGTAAATCGCGCCTTACTTTTAGAATTTTTACTCGATGGTATGTAAAGTTGGTTCGTACTTTCGGTACTGATTTTAACCACCTGATGTAACCCTGTTTACTAATTAAATTGAGTTAGATAATTAGTTATTGACGATTAAAACGAATTTAGGTTCAACGATTTGCCCCAGATAGGGGTGTTTTCCGATCGTGGTAGGCCTATACACTGTCTAATGGATGTCCGTCTTGAAAAATACCCGCCACAAAAATGCGAGGAGGCTTCGCATTTTCCTATCTCCTCCTATGATAATTGTTTTTAATAGCTGAAAACCGGTTGAACAGCTCGAGTACAGTATCATAATGTTGAAGACAGGCCGATTTTCTTAAAAAAATACTATTTTGATAGATTTAATATACGTTTATACAAATGTATTGATTTGCGATGAATGGAACATTCCAATCTCTGTGTCGTTCCACAAGTGTCTATTCCCTCAGGCGTCGTAAAGGAAAGTACTGTATACTCATAACAGAAATTCGATCCATTTTTTTTTTCAATCTGTGCTGCAGAGGTTGGATACAATTTTTTTTAAACGGATAATGAGCTTTTTCAGTCGCCGTAATTTAATATTTATTACCGATTAAATCGAATTTATGATTTGCCCCGAATAGAGGTGGTTTTCATAAATTGTTTAACATTATATATAAACATACGTCGTAGTGTATCGTTACATGTACTGTACTATTTCAATCGACTACGACCGTGATAGTTTCAACAAAGTATTACATCGCAATGTTTTACTGTGTTTAGTGGTATATTATTTGTAAAACATGTTAATATTTCATTACAAAATAAAGAATATATTTAAAAATTGACATTCTAACTGACACAAGTTACAGCAACAGACAAATAACATTGCACAAATAGATATCTGGCAGTGCAGATATAGACTGATATGGCACATCAATCAACCAGGGAGGTATAAGATACCTCCCTGAACCAACTAAACAAGAAGGACAAGTCATAACACTAACATTGACAAAAAAGAGCTTAACACACATGTTACAAGCAACATGTTGACAAGGTAACACTACAGGACATGAACATATAACACATGAATGGACTCACAGAACCAATGATGCTGTAAGAATTGGAAATGTTGTCAATTGATGAGAAATGTGTGCCCATTGATCTATGTATGTGCCATCCTTCTCTTGCACTCCGGAGCCCCTAGTCCACTCTTAATTTTCTTTGGTCTTCCACCTTTGAAAACAAACAAGAAAATATTATTAATAATGATCATCTGGTAAGTTAAATGTTATTTTTGTTTCTTTCTTTATGTCGAGGACACCTTTGGAAACAAGCTTATAGGGTTATCCTCTCATCTTGTGTTATGTATATATTTGTATGTGATAAAGAGCAACAAATAAATAAATGAATAAAAACCTTTTTTAAACTCATCCTTGCATATCTCGCAATTTTCAGTGCGTTTGTTTGGAAGCCATGATTTAAGTGGAGCAGTTTTTTTCTGTGATACATTCTTCTTTCGGGTACGGCTTAACGATCCTTAAGGATCAAAACAAGCAGGATTTGTTTGATATTTAGTCTCTGATTTCAGGTGATATGTTTTTTAAGTGTTCCTTTAATGCTTCCTCGAAAGATTCACTTTCTTCAATGTTCTGTATATTTGGAGGTAGTTCGTTCCAGTCCCTAGTTGTTCTCGTCATATATGAGAACTTGTACGTATCAGTGCGTGTTTGGTGTTGGATAAATAGTCCGGTGGCAGGAGGGGGGAATCACCACCCGAAAGGGGACAAATTGCCATCCAACTTTTCTAGACTAGAATGTTCCGTAGATTACGAATATGGAAGGTAATCGATCAGGATAGGAAGCGTTTTCGAGATATATGAGGTCAAAGTTCAAAATTGACCAATTACAACAATGTATTATGTATATGTATTATAACAAATTTATTGAAGCACAATTTGGTCTTTTATTACATTTTTATGATTATAAGTGTCTATTCAATCACCTTATGAAAAAAAAAATCCTTTGTGATTAAGGGTCAAATGTCAATATTGACCAATCATAGAACGTACCTAAAAAACCAAATAAAAACTAATATTTAATAAAAATTGGATGTTTTCTCATTCTGTTAATCAATCATACGCATTGTAAAAGAGCGAATACATAATTTCATCAGTTGACATAAGGTCAATTTCATCAGTTGACATAAGGTCAAAGGTCAACATTTGAATACGCGTATTAGTTAACAAATAAATGCAAAGTTGTCCAAACTATGATATTGATGGTTTTACAAGTAATCAAATTATTTGATTAGTAAAGTGTAAATGTTATTTCATTATAATTTTGATTAATATAATTATAATACTGTATTTAATCAAATCAGACTTCGATCAGGATAGGAAGCGAATAGGAAGAAAAAAGGGGTCAAAGTTCAAAATTGACCAATTATAACAATGTATTATATACATATGTATTATAACCAGTTTATAAAAGTTCAATTTGGTCTTTTAATATATTTGTATGGTTATAGGTATTGTATGGTGTTATTCAGTCGCCTTATAAAACAAATACTTTGCAATTAATTAAAGGTCAAATGTCAATATTAACCAATCACACAATTTGCATTTAAAACCAAATAAAAACTAACATTTAAGACAAAATGTTATGTTTTATAATTCTGTTAAGACATCTATCAATCATACACAATCAAAAGAGCACATTTATCATTACACAAGTTGACATGGGTCAAAGGTCAACATTTGAACAAATGATATACTAAATAATGCAAAGTTATTCAAACTATGAGATCGATGTTCATAAATGTAATCACGTTATTTGATCAGTGAAGTTATGGTATTTTTATATTTTTTCTAGTGCGCATTATTTTAAATGTATTAATATAATACTGTAAAATAAATAATAAAATTAATATGACGATTAAAATGTTATGATGTTAAAATGTTGCGCTGACCTTCAATGCTTTGCCACTATACAGTTGCATTTATTAGGGCTACAATATTCGTCTTTGGAAAATAAACTACTATTCATCAGAACCAGAGAATACAAATTTGTAAGGAGAGGGCATAGGCAGATCCAGGTGGCCAAACTCAATCCACAACTCACTACACAGACAGACCACAATTTTTATATAGTTTGGCCCATACAGGAAAGGGTTTCCTGTATACAAAGGATTCTAAAATAACCCATGTGGATTTGCCCGAATGAACCCTCTAAGGACCCTTTTGGGATCTATATGTGTGCTATGGGTACCTGTGGGGTAAATAGTTCATAGATGAACTATGGAATAAAACTAAATGTGCACCCTCAATCTTTAAATAACATTTATGGATTTGCCCAAATGAACCCAAGGGCCGATCCTTCATGGACCTTTCGGGGTTCTCTATGTGGGGCTACAAGAGACCCTATATTGGAAATAATGTATGTGGTGTGAAAATGTGGGTTCATAGAGATATAATAAATATCCCTGTGCACCCTCGATCATCCATAAGGAACATTTTATGGATTTGCCCAAATTAACCCAAGGGCCGGTCGTTCTCCATGGATGGACATTAAGCCCCATAATGGAAATATAAGGGGTGACACTGTGAGTTCATATAGACAGGCGTGGCCCATGAATTAAGCTGCCTGTGCACTCTCGATCCTTAAGAAAAATTTATGGATTTGCCCAAATTAACCCAAGGGCCGGTCCTCCATGGATGGACATTAAGCCCCACAATGGAAATATAATGAGTGACACTGTGGGTTTATATAGACAGGCACATGGAATAAAGCCGCCTGTGCACTCTCGATCCTTAAGGAACACTTATGGATTTGCCCAAATTAACCCAAGGGCCGGTCATCCATGGACATTAAGCCTCATAATGGAAATATAAATATAAGGGGTGACAATGTGGGTTTATAGACAGGCACATGGAATAAAGTTGCCTGTGCACTCTCGATCCTTAAGGAACCGATTTGGATTTTGCCTAAAATGAAACAACAGCAGGTCATCTATTTAGACCCTTCTGTGGTTCTCTACTGTATGTTCAGTTCTACATTTGGCTCCTGTATCGGATCAATGCATTTGGCTACATAAGCTACTGTGTTAGAAATATATCGGGTAACTAAAACTGTAGGTTCCAATATTAAGCCATGGGAAAAGCCTGTCTGTGCACTCTCAATCCTTTTAAAAGGAACCCATATGGATTTGCCAAAATGAACCAAGTGTAACTTCTGAATTCTCTATGAGCCGTACATTCCGTTTATTGGAGATTCATGGATACCTGATTGAAATTGCTCAAATATTTCTGAAAGACATTGTACTGTATAGTAATAGTATTATTCCCCTTCCACACCTCTTTGAATTAAATCCGCCCTGATAGGCTCTTATGTACAGGATTTAAAGGCAATAATCACACTTGTATTTTTCAAACAGTATAATCTATTAGATTGAATAAAAATATCTATTATAAACAATTTGCCGTTAGAAATCTCTGTGCCATGTCGTTATTTAGATGAGAAAAACAGGTCAAAGGTTAAAAATACAGAAAAATAGGTGTTTCAGTCACTTTTTGAAAAAAAGTTTCATTATGGCAACTATAAACATATATATTGTGAACAATTTGACACCACAATTGGCTCCTTATGACAAATATTTATTAATTTATGTTTTTATAACCTTATTCAATTATGTCAAAGGTTAATAACCACACTTCCGGTCATTTTCAAGCAATATCATCTGTTATACTGAATATAAATGTATATCTTAGGAACAATTTGCTCCTATTTTTAATTCTCTCCGACCTGCCGTTACTTAGATATAGCAAAAAGGGGTCAAAGGTCAAAATTGCTAAAAATGGGGTTTCCGGCCAATTTTTCAAAGACATTTCTGTTAGAGCTAATATAAACATATACATTGTGAACAATTTGACACCAAAATTATCTCACTACGTCCAGAATTTCCAGAGATATAGCATTTTTTTATATTGGTCAATTTTGAACTTTGACCCCTTATATCTCGAAAACGCTTCCTATCCTGATCGATTACCTTCCATATTCGTAATCTACGGAAAATTCTGGTCTAGAAAAGTTGGATGGCAATTTGTCCCCTTTCGGGTGGTGATATCCCCCCTCCTGCCACCGGACTAAAATGATTTGCTGGTTGAAGATCGACGGGTTTGCCTTTGAGCCGGCGCCAGATAAGAATGGAGTGGCAGAGCCAGATGGTGTAGCAGAGATGACAGAAAAAGGGGGATATGTTTTCATCAATATCATCTCTGTTAACACAGTACTGCTCCACTAATTTGGCATGGGCACCATCTTTATTGATTTTTGCATTGCACACCATGCAGAGTTTCCATATCTGTAAAAAAAATTTAGCAATTTTTTAACAATTATTATCTATTATACATTGTTAAAAATAAATGTTAACAAAAACTTTTTGTGTAGTTTCATAGTATATAAAAAAGGTCTAATGCTGGTGAGCATGATATGCCTAACGTTATGTTACTCATTATATATGAACTCAAACTATACTTTGAAAGAAACGTACATACATATGTATATATATATATATGAAAAAAAATACTGAAAGATGAGGGCGTATCAATTTGATCTCTGTTGCGCGTGCGTACAACTGAGGACTAGTGCTGTTCCGCCGTACCACGCCGAGAATGTTAAAGAGTCGTTATCCAATCGAGTTCGAACAATACCATGAAAGCCCCAGTGGTCTAATGGTTAGGACATCTGCATATCAAGCAGGCGGTCCGAGTTCGAGTCTCGGTTGAAGCAACTTTTTCTCATTCTCACAGATTTCCTCATCTTTATCGTTTCAAATTAATTAATTAAATTTCAGTATATCACCGGGCGGTTTAGAATTAATGTTCTTTGCCTGATTTGTTTATATATATATATTAATGTTCATTGCCTGATGTGTTTATATATATATATATATATTTATATAAACAAATCAGGCAAAGAACATTAATTCTAAACCGCCCGGTGATACACTGAAATTTAATTAATTAATTAGAAACGATAAAGATGAGGAAATCTGTGAGAATGAGAAAAAGTCGCCCCAACCGAGACTCGAACTCGGACTGCCTGCTTGATATGCAGATGTCCTAACCATTAGACCACTGGGGATGGTATTGTTCGAACTCGATTGGATAGCGACTCTTTAACATTCTCAGCGTGAATATATATATATATAATTATTGTACATTCCTAACACTAGTAACAGGGTAGGTAGTGAAATTTTATATAACATAATTTCCGCCACTTACAGCTTGGTTTAACATATACAAGACAATTACAACAACCCAGAAACACTTAAATTATGACGAAACAGATAAAGATTGGAATTAAAAATGTCGATATGGGGATGGGCCTCATGGACTAAACTATTATAAGAAACTTAATCTACTGATGTCACCATTTTTAAGAACATTGACTCTACTAAAGGGAACACAAAGGATATTGTTATTTCTTAAATTACGGGTGGGAAAATGTGCAAATATGCCAATTTGTGAAAATAGGTTATAATAAATAAATTCAGTTACTTACTGTTATCTCGGTAAATCTAATTGGAATGAAATAGTGTTATTCTGTGCAAAAACGCCGGCAAAAATAAATTTCAAAACAAAGCGTGTCCGACACGTAGGCACAGTAATCCTGCCACTGGCGGCGCTATATTACCTGCTTCTGTAGTACGTGTTCCCAACTTGCTATTACCCTGTATTAATTTCTATAGGCCTAGTCTGGATAAAAAGATTACAAAATTCCGTAATAGAAAATGTGAGTAGTTTTTTACGTTGCTCCATGCTGTGAAATTGCGTCGCCCAGTTTAACCCTGTACTTCTAATCAATACTGCGTTTTGAATAAGCCTCAGATGAGCATTAGATTCTTGTGTTATAAGTTCTTTGCTATTATCAAGTACTAGGTTCTGGGCCTAGCCTAGGCCCAGCCTTAATCATTTTACTATTCACCATTGCCAAATAGGCCTTGTTAGATAAGGATTTTTGGGGATGCAATGGGTATGCAAATTGCAAAAGGTCTACATTTTAGGGTCTTTAAATATGTAAAATATTAAAAATGATATAGGCCTAGGCCAACTCTAGACTAGTCGTGTCGTCTAAGTCAAATGTAGGGGATAAGTTTATTACCTTAGACCTAGGCCTAGTTGAGAATTTTTATTACGATTTTCAATTCACACCATATATAGGGCTAGGCCTAGGCCCTGCCTAGACAGAGCCTAGCCTACTCTATTCAAACCTGAAACCTAGACAGTTAGTAATACATGGATGGATATGATGGTGTCCGGTGGGGGATAGTTTATTACATTTAGTTTAGCTATTAAGATCAAGAACTGTCAATATAGAATTTCATTAAACACATTTTTCATTTTGTTTTATATACATTTTTCTGTCATTTACGTCTCAACATTTTTAATAATAACTCCACACTCCAAACAAAACAAATCATGCTCCCTGGCCTGCCTGCCATGGCCTGGTGTGTGGGGTAGGCTCTAGACTAGGCCTAGGCCTAGGCCTACTAGCTAGTAGGCTAGTAGGCCTATCCACATGGAGTGGGGATATCATGTATTGTAGGCCTAGGCTATTTACCGAATTCTTTGTAGTCGCCCTTCTTTTCCACTTAAAATAATGATTTCTATAATAATGTATGTAAATACTTACAAAATTAAACTTCTAAAATACGTATAAAATAATAAGAGTTGGACGACCGACAACACCACCGCCGCCGCCATGCAGCGCAAACAATAATCAGAAAGAAAAATAGGTCAAAAAAAGTTTGGTTCTGAAAGAGGGCGCTATTATTATTTTATTATTTAGTTGAATTGTTCATTCATAAATTACTAATGAACAGTGAAATGGTGACGAAAACGTTGCGCAATGTTAAGCGTGATGCTGTTAGCCATCATTGGTACAATTTTTAAGTTGATACCAATGATGTTGACACCAGTCTACCACGATGAGGTAGCATCTCCGACTTCAGACTGGAAATTTTGTTTTCTTTCCAAATTAGCCAAATTGGTGAAAAAATATTTGAAAAGAACTGTTAGGACTACTTTTGCAATTTGAAATGTGATAATTTAATAATAGCTTTATAAATAATTAATAAGCCCAATAAACACTAATTTAATAATTATGTGTTTTCATTTAAAATTAACACGGTTTACGTTTAATTCAGTCAAATTTAGTGAAACTTATATAGGCCTATATTTGAAAATCAGATTTTGTAGTCTTGAAATATAACTATTAATATAGTTACTTAATGTTGTTTATTTTAGATTTTATTATTCTATTACAAAATAAGGAATGGTTGGTTATAATATTTAATAGACTAAAACTCGTCACTGATGACATATTGTTTTAACCAGGGATTTGTTAATTTGAAACAACTTCCTGGTAAAAAACTATAGATTTAAAACTACTTACGCAGTGGTACTTTTCTCATGCAACTCCGATTCTAGAGCAGTAAACATTTATTTTGGAATGAGAGAACACTGTCGTACAATCAGGATGGGGTGTTTAAAAAAATGCCTGGGTGGATGTTTCTTTAACCCATGCTTTAACAAACCAAGGGTTTCTTCAAATTTTATTTTAACTGGTGAACTCTATACACCAACAGCTGCGAAAAGTGTTATCATATGGAATGTATTTCAGCACATAGTGCATGGCACTGAACATTGTTTTTTTTTAAGCTTGGTTCCCACTAGGACGCAACGCAAGTAAACGCAAGTAAGTGTGTTGACCAATGACAAGCAATAGTTCGAATAATCCATCGCTTGTGATTGGTCAACTCACTTACGTTGCGTTACGTCCTTGTGTTGCGTCTCTAGTAAAAACTAAGCATTAAGGATGAGATAGGGGAGAGAATATGTACAGTATTCTATTGAAAGTGAGAGCCATGTTTTTTTAAACGCCTAACGTCCGATGTACGATTCCATCCATTGACCCTGTTAAGCACATGCCAGTGTTCATCGTACTACCCCAGTCTACACTCACTACTGGCGTCTTGTGGCCTACATGGATTCTAGTGGGTTAATAGCATAGTGACCCTTAAACGTCCATCCATTTTTGTATGACAAGATGAACGTCATTCCATTATGTCTGTGATCATTGGTATAGAGAATTCTAAGGTTAAAAGGTCAATTATTGAACTTTGATCTTTTGACCTTAGATTTGTTGTTTTAGTAGTATGTACAACAAATTATACAAATATATGTATTTTTTAATTTGATACTTTTCCTGCCATGGGGTGACTTCGTGGCACACTTCAATTTAAAGATATTATAAATTTTTTTTTTTTTTTGACTCGTCACAATTTCATGAGCATAGTGTGTGATACCACTACCAAAATTAACATCTGATAAAAGTGAGAGTAAAGCTTGGTTCCCACTAGGATGCAACGCAAGCGAGTTGACCAATGATAAGCTACACATTGTCATCAAATAATTTATCGCCTGTAACTGGTTAAATCCCATACGTTTCGTGTTGCGTCTCTAGTGGGAACCACGCATAAATATCACTTGGTCACAGTTTAGTACGTTGCAACCAAAATACTTTGAATAGGAGTGTTAAACACAAAATTTAAAAAGCAGAGGTGTTAACTGATGAGTATTTGACTGGGCTGTTTTGAGCAGATAATCAGCAGATCTAGCTCCTCAAACTCCTTGCTGTATATATGCCAACAGTGGGAGCAGATCACTGCAAGGTGTTTTTTAGTGTAAGTTAAATACATCTATTGAGTCAAATAAATATCTTAAAGGGTAGCTCCGAGTTTACAATTTATATTTTTAACAATAGGTCCTGTAACACCAATTTGTTACAAAACCTGATTCACCCTTTTCTGAAAATATAGGGTGTTATTATAAATATAATTATAAATCCTTATATTGTATATTAAGCAATATGAATTTGAAACCCAGAATTCCCCTTTAAAGGTAGAAACAAGTTTTTTCATTGTTTTATTGTACATATGGGGAATTCCCTTATACGCATACAATAAGCTTGGTTCCCACAAGGATAAAAGTAATTTGACCAATCATGATCATTCAAATTATTTTATTGTGATTGGTCATTTCACTGCGTTGCGTCCTAGTGAGAATCAAACTTTACAAGGGATTTTCCTAAAGTGATCGATTACGAATTTGATTTAAGAAGAAAGCAATTGATTGATTTTGTAAACGGAGGGTAATTATCTTTATATTATGAGTCGTATATATTTACATTTAATAATATTTTGCTACTTATTGCATATAAATATGCAATTCACTGTATATTGCTCTTTAGGAGTATGAGAATGGTACCAAGAAATGTATTTTCCAGAGCCTCTGTATTTATCATAGTCACTGGGATTTATTATACTCTTATCTCCAAATAAACAAAACATAAAATCTGGTAAATTATTATAATAATGTATTTATGATAAAATTTAGTTTTTTAAGTTTATTAAAATAACATTAAACTATAAGATATTTTTTTTGTTCTGTTTAATTTTGTGCCATTTGATTTTTGAATGACTCAAAAAAACAAAAATAAAATACTGTGAACCACGTTTTCCGAAGTGACAATTAAATATAGACTCTTAATTTTGATGTTGATCGATTGTGTTTTTTGTCAATAACTTACTGGTATGTAACCTAAATAAAATCACTTCAGCAGGACTCGAAACATTTGCTTTGGCAAAGAAGGTTATTTATATTTTATTGTTGGTTAAATTTGAATATAATAAGAAAACAATTTCAAACAAAAATCAACTTTAGTATTTGTTTACTATAGTTTAATTCATATATCATTTAGACTAAATTCTATATTTCAATTTAATTCAAGGTATTTCAATTAAATATACTGTAAATTGTAATTAATTTACAGTCAAAATGTCCATAAATCCCTAGGATTTTAATTAGAAGGTTAATAATACTTAATTTTCTTTTATTTTATTCCATTACTACAAACTGTATGCAATAACATTTTCGGTATTTTTATTGGATGAATAAGCCCACCACAACAATAACCAAACTAAATTCAAAATGTGCACATTCCTTAACTTGTAGAGTTTTGTCTGTGACTAAAGCTCTGTCTACACTATCAAACTAGTTTTGACAAAAAAAGTGTGACGTGCCCAAATATGGGAGTGATATGACATCATGTCCAAATATGGGCACATCACATTTTGTTGTCGCATACAGTGTGGTGGTTTAGACAAGGCTTAAGACTGTCCAACATAAAGGAGTTGGTTAACAGTATTTAAAGGTACGTTGTTAATGACATCTTTTGTACTTGTGCTTATTAGTTTTTCTCTAAGTTGATCCACACTCAAGTTTGGTTCTAGTTGCAGTAATATGCATGCTGCTCCTGTCAATAATAAAACATAATTGTTTAATATATTTTGGATGCTTTCCTCTTACTTTTAAGCTCTGTCTACACTATCAAACTAGTTTGACAACAAAAGTGTGATGTGCCCAAATACAGTAGTGACATGTCCAGATATGGTAGTGATACATCATAGTGATACAGACATCATCATGTCCATACACATAAAGTTTGATAGAGTAGACAGCTTTACAGTAGAACTGCTACTTTTTTGTTAATCAACTATACTTACCAGAAACGTGTGGACAAGCCATGGAAGTTCCAGAGGCAACGGCCGTTGCTGTGTTTGAGCCAATATATGCACTAGTAATGTCAACTCCAGGAGCAATCAGATCAACGCAGCTTCCAGTATTAGAAAAGCTTGCCCAATTGTCAGAATTGTCTGAAGCACTAACACCGAATGCCTAAGAATAGATTAAGATATCAAAGGCCACAGTTTGATACTGTATCGAAGGTACTGGGATGTATAATTTTCCCAGTATCATAGACAAATTGTGTGATACAGTGTCACGCATGTGTATGTGACACCAGTATCATAGGCAGATTCTGTGATACAGTCTTACATATGTACCATGGGCCATAAGGCTAACCATAACATAGTCCAGGCGCCATGTGTTACATATGTGACACTGTATTATATATTTTGCATGATACTGGGCATATTATGCCATATCTGGAGATAAAGAATGGGTAGACAGTAGAGGTCGTTTTATTTGCGTCTCATTAAACATACAAAGATTTCTTCATTCAACGGACACCTTTATTAAGGGGGAATGTACGCTGCAGTTTCGTGTTTATTGTGCCTTATTTGTGTTTATGTTGTTGATGGAATCATTACCTCTTCCGCGGATGCCGGTGACGTATTACATGCATCAATTTGTTCGTTTCCAGATGCTGCCACTAACAGTATACCCATGTCATATAATCCGCCGACTGCGGTATTAAGTGATATGGAGTATCCACCGCCTATCGACATATTGAAGCAACAGCAGGTTTTTGGGCATTTGCCGCAACCCAATCCATTCCTTTAAAATAAAATCAACATTCAATTTTTGTTAAACTGCAGGAGAAGGTCTTTCTAATAAAGAGGATCTATTATTCTTATTCTCAATGTTATATAAATCAAAAAATCAAAACTGTATAGCATGGCATAATCGTAGATCTTGAGTACACCAGCAGTGAAATCAACTGATACTAAGTATCCGTCAATGGCGGCCATTTTTCTTCAGAAGAAAACGGCTACAAGAACGGTAACAATAAAAGAACAGCCTATTGGATAGGAGAGCCTGAAATTGAGCTACCTTCTAAAACATCAGACGTCAGTCCAACTCCCTGGCAATTCAACACTCGAACCCCATGAATGTTCACTTTTTTGGCCACACCATACGTCTTCCCACCAGCAGTCCCGGCAGCATGGGTTCCATGTCCATTGCAATCTACACCCTTTAAGAAATTCACAACTATTTATATTCGGATTTTACTTATTCAGCTCTGTCTGCACAATCAAACTAGTGTTATGTTCCTAAATTTGGTAGTGATATGCCCAAATATGGTAGTGATATGACATCACTATGTCCATATATGGGCACATCACATTTTTTTTCTCACATAAAGATTGATAGTGCAGACAGAGCTTAATGAATGTTTTGAAATATTATTATCATCAAATTTCATTCTTAAAATGTTTAATGTGATAGGGGGAAGATAACTCAATAAATTTAAAAAACGTACATCACCGTCTAACGCATCATACGCTGCTTCAGCTCTATCCTCGAAGTCGACATGAGTGGCTAAGATACCAGTGTCAATTATGTATATATTTACTCCTTCTCCAGTTCCTAAAAATGTGAATATTTCAGAAATTATCTTGAGAGTAACATTGCATAGAGTATTCCTGGTATTGCATCTATAATTTGTATGTGACCCCAGTATCATAGGCCAATTCTATGATACAATGTCACATATGTATATACGGTAACAGTCTAAATTAATTTCTTACCTGAAGGTGTATATTGATTATCAAGTGGTAGGTTACGCTGATCAATGCGATCCAGTCCCCAAGATGCCACGTTTGAAATTAAAAACTCACTGTCCACCTCAACATGAGTGACCAACGTGAGTTCTCGTACCTGCAATATCATGTCAAGAAGTGCATCCAATGTTTTGCGTACAGTTTCCAAAATTAAATTATACTTTTAAAGCAAGCAACAGACAGATTATACATTGTTAAGAATTAAGAGTTACTTTTTTACCAGAGAGTTTTAAAATAAGTTTACAACTCTCTGAGTTTACTATGAGATGTTTCTACGGCTATAACATCACGAAAGAGGAAGTGGTTGATCACGTTAATAGAGCATGATAATTTGTAGACTGTACCTACCATCTTAAGAGCATCAGAATTCATGTTAGCAAGAAATCCTTTCAAAATCGTATTATAACTCAATGAGATTTGACAGTCGTTGTAGCGCAGTGCCTTGAATATTGATTTTACATTGTTTAGGAAAATTTCTGCATCAACGTTATTCTATATATTAATAATAAAAATAAGAAATGATATACAGTCAACTCTCCCAATACCAGACACCTTTTCTGAAAAGTCTTGTATTTGGAATGTCTTTCTAATGGTAAAAGTTAATTTAGGACATTTTAGACCTAAAAAAAGTTTGGTTTTGGGAGAGTTTCCAGTTTTCAGACAATCCGGTATTGGGAAAGTTGATTGTAATAACACACAAGATATAATTCATTAGTAATTGTGTATTCATTATTATAATAATAATCTTAATTGGATTCATACCTGCTACCTGCAACACAAACTGAACATGAATAACAAAACCAGAAAGGCAATAAGGATGGAATCTCATTACCAAACAAGCTGGTTTGCTAACAAATTGCTAGTCGAATTAAATTAATTAATATGAAGGAAAACCATTAGAATAAGATGATATATGAATACTAGTCATTTATTCAATATATAATAATTTTGAGACTGATGAATAGAATACAATAATGAGACCTAGTGTCAAAAGCTGGTATTGCGTATATCACGTAAATTTGTAATATATTTCTTGATACATTGGGCAATTTCTTTGTCAAAACTATGCTAGGCCTATAATAAATTTAACGATCCAATGATTGATTTTTTAGTTTTGCTTATATTTCATGCCTTCATTACGTAACTTTAATAGCATATCCACTTTACTGTGAGTACCATAGACCTATCCTTTTATCAAGGCCACCCAACAGGATGCTGAGCTCCGGAGATGAAAGGGGTATCTGTGGCTCCACATGATCAGTTCCACACCCCTTACCAGACACCGCGCATGTTCGAAGTATGTACATAGTACATAGTACAGTACTGTTGGTATTTGTTGCAGCCAGACATAAGATCAAAGTACTGATTACAAGTTCCTATCTTGGCAAGGCGAGCCCAGTGTCCTGTTGTTAGATTGCCTTGCTTTTACTTATTACAAACTGCGTTATATATAGAATCACAAGAAGCATGTGTTTGAAACTAAATTTCACTCTGATAGGAAGCTACACAATATGTAGATCTGCATATAAATGTACAACAAATTCTACATATTATTAATGAATTGTTATTACCTGTAACTTCACAATATATTGGTTTTCCACCCGACGATGATTTAAGCTTGAGTATAGGGGAGCAAGCCGTTTAGTTGTACTCCCAGATCCTATGCACATTATATTAAGGCTATAAGTAAACTAAATACTTGATGTACCATGGTTAAAGATTTCCTACTGTGTCCCGGCTAAAGTATATAATTGACTACACCCGGAGTGTTGTAGTTAGTCTATGCATTTATTTTTGAATTAACAATGTCCCCAACAACCAGCAACTTTAACTATCATATCACACTGTGTAATTTGTAATATAATAAAACAGACAATTCATGAATAAACTTAACTGCTGGTACAACATGTTAGTGACGTACAAACACTGGTAGCTCAATAGGGATACAAGATTTTACACTAGAAATAGTGTACACAAACACACACACATAAAACAAATTTCACCACTAAGTTTACTTCATATATTAAATTATACTTTATTCTGATATCTCTTCAAGTTATACATAATTATAACTGTTATTATAAAATATATAGTAATTGAAACCAATTGATGTACACAATATGTGTAACACAATTATGTAAGAATATTAAGTATATAGAGAGTTATCAGCATCAGGAATTTCATCAAGTGATGGTGGTGTGTTGTGTATGTTAAGACACACTCTAGAGCTATGTAAGGGTGTTGGCGTTATGACGGTACTACAGCTCTCATTAACCCTCTTACGCGGCACCTTTCTTCGGCAACTCCGATCAGCATCAAGCATGTCATCTACTGACGGCAGTTCGGGTGTGTCATGAATGCTGAAACACATTCGTTTTGTGCTTTTGGTAGAAATTGTTGGCCTAACACTATTGTCATTCCAGAGCTTATCAATGCTACCAATTTCAAAACGTACCTCTTTGGTTCCCGACTTTTTGCAGTGAGGAGATGGATACTTACCAACCATCCTTTCAACATTAAACTCAGCACTGTCTTTAAATACTACTCAACAACGTACGCATCAACTTTCTGTTTGGTTTGGTACCAGCCACATGATGTCTTAGCAAGCTCCAGTACGGTGAGTTAGTCTTTAAACATTTCTTCGACTTCTGGATGGAGTGGATGGTTCTATTATAGCGTTTCTTGCAACGCGAAGCACAAGAGAGTGGCAATAAAGATCTGTAATAAAAAGTAAGATGAACTATATTTGTAATTATTATATTATCCTTTTTGATATTTAAATTGTTACCATCATAAAGACTCTTAGCTGGTGAACGAAAGCAGGGACATGAATTGGTATCCCTTTCGTCTCTGTAGACAACACCCGTCTTTTCTTTATGGATACCTAAAATAAAACACATTGACATAATTTGTTTAAATGGCATGGTCGTAAAACAGGCCAAAGTTACACATGGGAGACGAATTTGTATCGGAAATTGGATTAGTGCTGTGATACAAATATCCTAAATTTCTATGATTTGAAAAGAAACAATGCCATTACAAGACGAAGTTAATCAGATTGTATTTAAGCAAAAATTGGTAGAAAACAAGTTACATGAGAGACGAAATTTGATTTGGACAGCCAAACAAAATATGCTAAATGACCATGATTTAAAAAGAAAAACAAAGTTATTGCTAATACAGTAGGCCGAGGGCTGATTGTATTTAAGAAGAATAATTTTATAAATATATTATATTTATACATTTAGAAATATATACTTGGTATGAAATACAGTTTACATTAGTTAGATTCTTTACTGTAACTTACTGTCAGAGTGTTGTGGAAAGTCCATATTGTAAAAAGCTGCGCGGTACATCTTTATAGCTTCTTCAACAACAACATGAGTTATCGATTCTTTTTTCTACAATAAACAAAGTATTTTCTATTGAAAAATTACCTTTAATTTAAATTAACTATAACACATATAAAAACTATAAAAAATGGAATTACATCAGGAAAAGAGCACAACAATTAACATTAACAGTCTAACCCTATCTTAAAAATTGGCTAACGAGGTCCAAATTTGGGAATTGTATGCTGTATAACATTTCTATAAAATACACAATGCTAAAAACCATTCACCTTCAGTTTAGTTTTAGAGCTTTTTAGTTCATTAGTAAAACATTTGCTTTCCCGCAATGGTCGTTTGATCTTGATTGGACCTGTGTGGGGTTTGTCTGATGTTGGCTTTAAGTTTTGCCATTTTCGCTTCTTTCTGACAGAATCTGTCACATGTCAAGGTATCAAATATTTATAAATGTTTAGGCCTAATGTAGCTTACGTAGGCCAGGCTAATTAAACATTTTATTTATATGAATTAGAATCCTGAAACCCCCAACTTACGAATAATATAATAATAATCAATGTCACTATTACAATTTTGAATTGATAACTGGAGTAATTTTAGTAGTATACAACATGTAGGCCAAGGGGAAGGCTGTCTGTGGGTAAAGGGGTGTATTTGATTTATATGAGGAAGAGGTACTAAAAGTTATTGAATCTCTCGATTCAAACAAAGCCCCCGGATTTGATGACATTTCAGCAAAAGTTGTAAAGGAAGTAAAATACAATATTTTAAAGCCGCTGACATATATTTTTAATTTATCACTTCAAACTGGACTAATACCAGGGAAATTGAAAATTTCCAAAGTAGTTCCCATACATAAAAAAGGGGACCGCCATTTGGCCTCAAACTATCGTCCCATATCGCTGTTGCCCATTTTTTCGAAAGTTTTTGAAAAGATTATCCATAATCAATTATACAATTATCTTACAAAATGTAAAGTGTTAAGCAACAATCAATATGGATTTAGAAACAAACACTCAACTTCTCATGCTATGATCGACTTGGTCTATAAAATATTAAATGCATTTGAAAAAAAGGAATATGCACTTACTACCTTTATGGATTTGTCAAAAGCGTTTGACATTATCGATCACAGTATTCTGTTGAGCAAATTGGCGCATTATGATATAAGAGGCATCGTTTTAATGTGGTTTAGAAACTATTAAGTGGCCGCAAACAATATGTTTATGCCAACGGTAGATCATCATGTTTAAAAGACACCAATATAGGGGTGCCACAGGGTTCTGTTTTAGGACCACTTTTGTTTTTAATTTACATCAATGATATAAGTCGAGCAAGTAGTAAAATAGATATAATTAGTTTTGCTGACGACACAACTTGTATAACAAGGGGAGATGACCCTACAATGTTAAACCATACTATGAATATTGAACTAGAAAAAATAAACGTATGGCTTAAAGCAAATAAGCTGTTACTGAATGTCAGCAAAACTAATTACGTTGTTTTTAGAACTAGCCAAAAGAACTTTGACAAAAACCAGTTTAAAATAAAAATGAATAATGTGTTATTACATAGAAAAGAAAATGTGACATTTCTAGGTGTAATTTTAAACATTTTGAAACATCACATACAGCTTATTAGAAAAAAAATGTCTAGGGCAATTGGTATACTTTTAAAAGTAAGAGAATTCTTTCCTCATAAAGTCCGTATTAGTCTTTATAACACCTTAGTATTACCTCACCTTCAGTATGGTAACTTAATATGGGGAAATACATACAAGAGCACGTTAGAAGTAATACTAAAACTCCAAAAGAGAGCTGTAAAATGCATTACCTTCTCTAAATCCAGACAAGCCTCAGAGCCACTGTTTAAGAAACTAAAAATATTAAACGTTTATGATATTTACAAAGTAAACGTCATAGGATTTATGGCAAACGTAAAATTCAATGAATTACCACATCACATTTTAAATATTTTTAATTACTGTGACAGTATTAGGCCTACTCATAACCTCAGAACAGAAACTGAATTCGAAATTCCCTTCACAAGACTAACTTGCAGTCAACAGTTTATACACATATATGGACCAAAATTGTGGAAAGAATTCACTTGTAATGGTGGTAATAAACCGGTTATCTTAAAGAAACAAAATAAATGTATAAAAAAACAGGTTAAAAAATACTTTTTATCACTATATGCTGATTAACAACACCTTTGTTTATTTAAGTTCTATATACTTGTTCTTATGTAAAAGGGTCCTACAAAAAAATGAAGCTACAGCTTTTTTATGCAGGATCCCTGTTCTCAGTTGTACTGTAATTATGATGTACTGTAATTGATGACTAAATAAATGTGGAATAAATGTGAAATTTGGTTGTGCGGGCGTAAGTTTGTGTGCCAACGGTACGTATGAACCGATGTTGGAAATCATACCCAGTGTGGTGGCTTACTATACACACGTAATACGGTGGCCCACAACTGTCACGCACACTATAACACAGAATCACACAATTAAAGAAGGAATTACACAGTTAAAGAAAGAATCACACAATTAAAGAAGAAATCGCACAATTAAAGAAGAAATCGCATATAAACAATAGAAAGCATGAAAATATAAAACGAAATGCACAAATAAAAAAGAAACGCGCAATTAAAGAAGAGCTAAGCACAATTAAAGAAGCCCGCAACAAATTCGAAAGCTCCTCGCACAATTAAAGAAGTCCGCAACAAATTCGAAAGCTCCTCGCACAAATCACAATTAAAGAAGTTCGCAAGAAATTCCAAAGTTCTCGCACAACTAAAGTACAGTAGTCAGTATGGAACGCCATCGCTGCCTCCGGCAGCAAACTTTAATTCTATTCGGCTCTTTTACCATTACGTTCGGCTCTTTTAGCATTCGGCGCATTTCTATTCGGCCCATTTACCATTACGTTCGGCTCTTTCAGCATTCGGCGCATTTCTATTTGGCCCATTTACCATTACGTTCGGCTCTTTCAGCATTCGGCTTTTTTTTATTCGGCCCATTTACCATTACGTTCGGCTCTTTCAGCATTCGGCTCTTTTTTTTCGGCCCATTTACCATTACGTTCGGCTCTTTTTTATTCGGCTTTTCTGCATTACGTTTCTGCATTACGTTCGGCTCTTTTTGATTTGGCACTTTTTACAAAGATTGTATAGCGCCGCTACGCGGCGCAAGATAGGTAACTGGGTGAGACCTTTGTAATCCATGGACGCCATTCCGGCGGACAAGTTTGAACCGGAATAAAGTCGTTGTCAAGGCAATACCCACGATGTTTTGGTTAAAGAACGAAGTTGTCTAACCAAACATATCAATGTAAACACACAGAATTAATCGGAAAGTGTCCAGATCCCAAAGAAACTTTTATTTTACTTTGTTTACATAATTTCTTCCCTTTTCCAAGAATCAATCATAAAGATGGTTAACCACAGATACTTCGAGGCGGACCGCAAACTTTAAACCATTTACATTTAAATCACAATAATAACCTGTCCGCCCGAATGGCGTCCATGGATTTACTGGGCGCGTAGTGTTATAAGATAGGAGCTTGGCAACAGTTACCTATCTTGCGCCGCGTAGCGGCGCTATAATAATCTTTGCTTTTTATACGGCGCAATTAAATTCTAACCTTTTACGCGCTCTACCATAACACCATAGATATAGAATAAACGTCACAATGCATTACGCGAGTGTAAGTACGCGCTATTGCTATGGTGATACTACAGATAATGCGCTCTTCTTTCTCTCATGTTCAGACAGTATAGAAAAAGCAACACGTTGTTCTGCAACTGGTGGTCTACCTGTTTGTTAGGCATTGCAGATTGTATTTTCAACAAAGCAAACGTACGTAGGCAAAAAGAAACTCCTTATAACGTCGAAGATTTGATTTAACTACTTACTATATAGGTTTATAGTGAGATAGTCGATCATAATAAATTACCAACAAAGTGCATTGTTTTCTAAATGATATGTTGGTTGTATTTATCATCTTCTTGATATAGTTGGCAAATATGTAAAATGATCAGGGCCAATGTCTAAAAAAATTTATTGGACCTTTGTGGGTTTTGTCTGATGTTGTCTTTAAGTGTTTTCATTTCCGCTTTCTCCTGTTGGTGGTGGCACTAGGATGTGACTTTCCATCAACCGTTGAATGAACATCATAGACTCCAGAATCTGTCACATGTCAAAGTATCAAATATTTGAGATCTTGCATAATGGTCCTGCTTGTGTAATAAATGAGTTATTATGTTATAATTTATACTGAATAAGAAGAATTCCATGAACTTTTACTTTTAAATATTAGGATAATAATACTTTCTCTGCGCTGGACATAAGGGAAGCGAAAGAAACACTCCATGTACAGTATGTCTATATAGTCCATGGGATTTAGCTAAAAAATGACCCTTTTCTCACACAAATTGCAAGAAAAGGTTTTTTTGATGAAGTGTGTTCTTTAGACCCTGCTGAACACATTTATCAACGTTAGGACATTTTTCGACAACGGGAAGTAGCCTAATTTGCATAATTAAAAATGGCCGCCATTTTTAATAACGTAATCTGTATCTTGGAAACCGCTAGTCACAGATACTTAATTATGGTGTCAAAATCATTAGAATATATGTTTTTATATTCACTTTAATGAAAAAGTTTGTCCAAAAATGAATGGAAGTGCTATTTCTAACATTATTGACCTTTGACCTTGATTTATCATATCTCAGCAACCACTAATCGGAGATATACAAATTAGGGCTTAAATTGTTCAGAAACAACACATTTATATCCAGTCTAATGGCATGTTTTTGCAAAAAATGGCGGATTCTAACATTATTGACCTTTGACCTTGATTTATCATATCTTAGCAACCACTAATCTGAGAGACACACAATATGGCTCAAACTGTTCAGAAACTACATATTTATATTTAGTCTAATGGCATGTTTTTGCAAAAAATGGCCGATTCTAACATTATTGACCTTTGAACTTTGCACTACATAAAATCGCATAACTTTGAAAATATTGTACATATGAAATTATTTTTAGTTTCAAATTATTCAGAACATAAATGTTTCTATAGAGTCCAATGACATTATGTCCAATAATGACCTATTGTATTTGAAAAGGATTTTTAAACCCGGAATCTTCTTCATGTAGTTAGGCATTCATTAGAACATGTGATTTGGCACTACTTGTTAATTAATATGTTAATGAAGAAGGTAACCTAAAATAATGACTAATGATATTTTTACATATTTAGTCAATGCTGATATAACGTGTCTACCTATGGTCTCCAGCAACTGGTATCTCAAGAGAATGATTATATTTAAATATTTTTGTATGCGTTTCTGTATTCGTACTTGTAAACTGGAAGGTAATTTCCATTACTTTTTGGTAAAAAACTTGTTTATGTTGAGGAAGGTACCTATCTTGGCCATATTCTTATGTGTGATTGCAGTGATGAGGCCAATATTCAAAGGCAGTACAGGTCTTCGTATATTAGAAGCAACTCACTCAATCGCAAATTTATGAAATGCTTTACTAATGTTAAATGTTTCCTCTTTAGATCTTATTGTATTAATCTATAATGTGCTGCCCTTTGGAGTGACTACAGTATCGTATGAAGACAATTAGATCACTTAATATATATGCTACAATAATGCTCTGCGCTGTACAGTATGATGCTTATTGAACATGGTTTCCCTTCTTTTATTGTGTATATGTGAAAATCTATCTATAGTTTCATGCAACGTATGTTCTTTTTCAATTCAATTCGTTTATTCAATATTCAATAATTTCAGTAAATAATCTCCACATATAAAAATTCATAAAGAATAATTATATAAACACGTAAGATAATAATTAATAAAACTTAGTATGTGTGTAAGGAAACATATGCCTATATAAGTATAAAACTTTAAGCCTAGGCTTCCAGAAAAAAAGTAACAAAAAAGTTGGAAAAAAAAGATTCAAAATACGATATATTCTAATAAAAAAAGGAAGGAGAAAGCCTAAGCGAAAAAACACCAGACAGTCAAAGATATTCGGGAAAGAACATTAAATGAAAAAGGTAATTTTCAAAGAATGCAATACCGACGATGGAGTTTAAAAAAGATAAAAATATGAGAAAATATTCAAGCACATGTATATGTGAACTTTATTCAATCAATCGTACATTTGTTATAATGGTAACCACAATAAGATATAATATTACAGTAGATTTTTACAAAAAAACAAGACCAATATAAATATTAATTATAAAATATATACAATGATTATTTACAGTAATGATAATAATAAAAATTAATTGTTTATATTGAATATTATTGGAAACAGAAGTTGAATAATAAAATACTGGAAAGTTTAATTAGAGGTTTACAATCAATGGAAAAGATGAAAACATATGATATTGTAAGTATTAAAAGTAGCAGTGTTTAGGGAGATTACTGTATATTGGCAACGGCACACAGTTGAACATGGTTTTAAGCAAAAGTAATATATTGATTGATTGAATCGGGCATCACTATAAGCAAAGCTTTAAAATGTGATGTCCTATGTAACAATTAAAAATTGGAAAAAATAAATAAATAAATAAATTACAATAAAAACAATAACAATTAGAAAAGCAATAGAAAACATATTTTTAAACAAAATTTTTAGTCGCCATATACCGAGATCAAGGTATTTTTAAGGTTGTATTTAAAACTAAAAATTGATGGTTTGTTTGTGAAAGATGATGGAAGTAAGTACCAAGATCTGGGACCGCAATATAAGATGAAGTGACGTCTAAGATTTGAGGTGGTAAGCAGAAGTGTTGTGACTGTGAAGAGAGAAAATAGTGAAGCGATTTGAGAGCGTAACAGAGACCAACGTAAACGGAACATAAAAAGGCAAATTTGAAACTTATTTAAATCGTAAATATTAAGAACATTATATTCCAGAAATAAGGGTTTAGTATTGGATTTAAAAGAAGTAGAAGCACAAATTCTTTTTTTAAGTCTAGACAGTTTGTCAATGTGAATTGTTTCATAACCTTACTTTTAAAATGTGTTTATAATACCTATGTTTCTAGCAGCAATCACGATACTAATTCGATGTATATGGGCTTCCACGTAAATTTAAAATCGATAGTGGCACCCAAAAAATTGGTTTCGTTAATATGCACAATTTCATTCTCATCGATAAAAATACGAAAGCCGTCAGAAGAGTTAGATTTAGGTAAAATATATATATATATATATATAATTAGTCTTAGAAACTTATTAACATTAAACCAATTGGAAACTTTAACAAGCTCGGAATTAAAAATTTGTAAGTGTGTTGCTTTATTGCTATGGGAAAAATAGATATTAGAATCATCGGCAAAGAGAACACAATTTAAAATGTTTGAAAAATTTGGTAAATCATTCAAATAAAGTAAGAAAAGTGGTCTGTGGAAGTTAAAATTCGTACTGTGAAATAGGTAATTAGAATTCAGTTGAAGAGGAAGGTCTCTGATACCATAGGAATGTAGTTTTTGATAAGTATATCATGGTTAATGGTACCTCACTTAATTCTAAAAAGATACCTATTGTATATTATTTCGTTTGTAAAGAATAAGTTAACTTTTACGTTTATAAATAAAAGGTTTAAGGAGCTTAGAACAACATAATTAATAATGAAATGGGTCTATAATTGCTTTAAAAAAAACGGAGGGTCATCTTTTTTATGAATAGGAATTACTTTTGCTTTTTAATCAGGAAAGATACCATTAAGAAAAGAAATATTATGATATGACAGAGAAGTTTAGAAATCGAGTGGCCCACACCTTTTATAACTTTATTAGATAGATTGTCAAACCCACAGCTCTTCTTTCCTTTAAAAGGTTAGTTAGGTCAGTAATTTCAAATTCAAGAATGGGATTAAAAAAAAGAATTTTGAATTCGGGAAGAAAAAATGAAAAGTCAACATTTGTGCTGGGGCCAATGTTATTAAGCGTAGAACCAATGACGGTAAAGTAATCATTAAACTTATTGGATATAAGTAAAGGGTCTGTTAGTTTGGTAATGTGGGAGGATCTTTATTTTTTCTTTTTGCCTAGTAGTCAATATATTTTATTAATATTGTTTTTAAATAAATTAAAATGATTTTTGGAAATAGTTCTTTTTTAAAGTTGAAAGTAAGGCAGTTAACGTGTTTTTGTATAATTTTGTACGTTTGTCATTACAGTTTTGTAAGCAAGGTTAGGGTCATAGGTAATATTGTGCTTTACTCTCATTGCCTCGTCCTTCGGATGGGATGTAAAGCCGTTGGTGATCCTCTGTAGTAAACTATGTTCAATAGTTGTAATACTATTATTCTTGTTGCTTTTGTTTGCAAACACATGCTCCATAACTAAAATTGTAGATTGAGAAGTATCCTAGGCCTATATATATAAGCTTAGAGTTTGCGAATTGTTGATTGGTTTGTTGATATGGATGAAATTTTTCTATTGTCAACAATGACAATGCCAAAATAAATACCAATTTCGAAAATTGATAATTGAAACAAATATGTAATGGAGAGTAGTAGTTTTGGAATGCATCTAGGCTATGTAGTAACACATCTAGGCCGATGTAAATGTTGGAGGGTAGAGATATGGCTGTGGGTTAGCGGTGTATTTGGTGGTCACGAAGGGCGTTAGAGTGGCGTGGTGGTACGTATGAACCGATGTTGGAAATCATACTCAATCATGCTCAATGGTGGCTTACAAAAAGTGTATAATAAATTAGTAATTTAAGATATTGTTCACTACCTTTTGAAGTAGTTGTGTCATTGTCTTTTTAGTCGCGTGGAAGTTCACTATGTCGGTCGGTCGGTCTGTCTGTCTGTCGGTCTGTCTGTCTGTCTGTCGGTCCGGTATCACTATGCGTTTTATCGCTTTCTGACCTTATCTTGATATCAGTTTAATCTAGCTAGGTCAATTTTTCACAGTATATTCCTTATGGCCAGGAATCAATGTGGTTATGTTTTCACGGTGCGCAATAAAAAATTACGCGGTCTACGCACGATTTAACGAAATCACATTTGTAATCATATCTTCACAACCATGAATCACAATTAAATAAAATTTGACCATGAGTGCGCATATTTTTGCGCGCGCACTGCGCGTTAAATGTTATTGCGCACTCTTTTTGCCCGATTTCTGTTTTCTTGACTTACTTTTCAACTCGAAATTACGTTATACGAGCACGTAGAAAGTGACAGGCTACGCACGTGTAAATTAAAAAAATATAAATGTTTTTAAACATTTCAACATTTTTAAACATGTTCAGTAATTTCGGTCAGTATAGTTCACTATGTCGGTCGGTCTGTCGGTCTGTCGGTCTGTCTGTCGGTCTGTCTGTCGGTCTATCGGTCTGTATGTCGGTCCGGTATCACTATGCATTGTAGCACGCGACTTAATGGCTGTTGGCCTTGTTCTTGTTACATCCGATCATATTCCTTAATATATGATATTAAAAATGTATACCGATTTTTCCAAATAATTTAAGAACTTTTCTGAAACGAGCTTTCTGTGATAAATATCTAATAGAAAATGACGTCCGTTTATTCTATCGCGAGTGTAAGTACGCGCAAAGAACTTATAAGTTCTTTGGTACGCGTTATTGCTATGGTGGTCCTATAGATAACGCGCTCTTCTTTCTCATGTTCAGATAGTAGAAAGCAACACGTTGTTGCTGTTTGTTAGCCGGTTTTTTCAACAAAGCAAACGTGCGTAGGCAAAAATAAAACTCCTTATAATTCTAGTTAACACATCGGGTATTTGGTTTTAGTTACTAGGTTCCAATCTCGAACCGTAGAACACAATGTTGTAAAAATAAGTTCCTTCATATTTTACAGCAGTCGGGCAGCAAAGTGGTTGACCTCGCGAATTATTACCAAATCAAAATTTGAATTGCCGCCATCTTGGAATCGCGATAAAGCAAGTAGTGCGGAATTACAAAATGCAGCAAAAAAAATTTTCAATAACATTTAAATAGCATATACATACAATTAAATTTATATTAATAAAATTCAACAAAGGAGTTTACGAAAGATAGGCTACTTAAGAAATACTGCCGAGATCGGTTCCCCCACACGGCGTAGGGTACCGCAGTGCTAAGGGGCCTAGGTAGGAAAAAATATGATTTTACCTATTAAACATGCTTGAACCAAGGCCATTTCAATATATATTATCCAGATTATATATCAAAACAAACTGATAAAAGGATTTGTTGATTTGCTTCTGATGAGAAAAGTGCCGGATTCATTTCGTTGACGGCGAATGAATACACGAATTTTCGCCATTTTCTAGCATTAGCCTTGAGTACCCAGACAGCTGATAACGATTATATTCGATTGTCCAGACGTCTCTGCTACTGGTGCTCAATACTACAGTATGTACCATGGACCTATAGGTCCATGGTATTACTGTACATATAGTACTGTATGTTTAGTTTTTGCTTTCTTTATGGCAAAATAAATATTTAATTTTTATTATTGCTTATTTTCCTTTAACTTTATCCAAGAAGAAGTACATATTATTATATATATGCATATTACAGTCAAGTTGCAACTGCCACGAATCCACTCCACTTTGGTTACTAACTAAATAATTAATACTAATAGTATAACACCATAACTAAAACAAATTAACAAGTTAATAAATTAACCACCATTAAATAATTTTATTTACACAAAAGTATTTTACATACATGTAATATCTTGTTTACATCGAAGTAAAATATGCCTATCAAACTATCTTGCTCAGGCTAAAATATCAAGTTACATATGTCAATATTCGAGTTAAATCATCGCGATAATAAATTTAATTTTTTTTTTATTTTTAAAGACATCGGTTGCGTACATCAATTTACAAATATCAAAATAGCATTGTTTTTGCAGCACAAGATGAATCACAAGTCGGATAGTTTATTCTTAGAAACCTGAAAGAAAAAAAAACACCAATAATGAGCTATTCATAGTTAAATAATTTTAATGTCAACTTTAGTCATCCTAAATTTTGTCGCCATGATCACCTGTGTATATATATATATATCATACTATGTACGACCATCCAAATTACCTCATCCTACCTACAGTCCTTCCTAGCCTAGGCTACATTATTGTCATTATATATTTACAAACCTCCAACAGCCACAACGTATTTTCTTTTCTTTGGCAAAGCATTTCCCGTAATATAGTCCTAAATTAATTAAATAAATTGAAAGGTCTAGGCCTTTCTTTAAATATCCGACGATATATATCTATAATTCAGTGGATATAAATTCAACATTTTAAACATAATATGGCTTCACATTGATTATAATAAGTCGGCGATATGCCACTAAAAACTAGCCTGCGGCCCTCTCTATCCCTACAAATAGCACTGGGTTTCCGTCTAATGGGCTAGGCCTAGGCCTAGATAATACAAGTTGGGTAAATTTTTTTACAACCAAATAATCTACAATTATATTGCAATATTTACCAAACTAGCACCAAATCCAAAATAATAAAGCTACTAATAACCTATTTTGGTATATTAACTGGTTTAAAAACGGATTGCACATAGTGATTTTGAAGGATTGAAATTACTCAACCACACGGCCTGTACTAAACATACGAATCCAAGATGGAGTCTGCTTAGAATATATCCCCAGTTTTGAACGGATATTGAATCCGTCCCACAAGCTGAACCAAGCTTAAACTTTCAGAAAAGATAGATTAATAACCTAATAACCAACCACTAAGTTTTTATAAAGGTTCCGTGCTGATGAGAAAAGTGCCGGATTCCCTACGAAACCAAACAAATAAATCATGTAGCCTACCTCAACGCACACCTCCATCTGCACATATTTCTTCAATAAGGTCTGTCGTCATTTCCTGGGCTTTTTATACCAAAATTTTGTGGCAGGAATAATCTTCCATATTAGGAATAACAATTTCCAAATATAGAAAGATATAATTTAACCCGGATGGTGGAAATTGCAGCAGATTTGTAAGGGTATTCCCATGCAAAATGCTTGCCGCGAAGTGAAAAGCGAACCGGAAGTCACTATAACTAGTTAAAAAACAGCGTTTTAACGGTTAAATGAGCACTTTGCTGCTCGACTGACAGCATTGTGTTCCATGGGTACCAGTTTTGGAACCATAAAACACAAAATAAGTAACGTGCGCATGATCTGTCATTACCAAACAACCACGTTACCAATATATAATACAATTTGTCCTTCAGGTCAAAGGTTAAACATTATTGCATTTATCCGATAATTATCTGATTTTAGTAAGACATTATCAATTAATTTTTCTTGAGTGGAAGTCCCCTATTCCATATGAACATTAACGGTTGATTCTCGGTGTAGTTATCGGTTGTATTTTGACTGCGGAAGCACGTACAGCCTCTCTGACGATGAACATATACAATTAATTACAATAATAAATGTATAGGTTATACAGTCTGGTGTTCTATCTGTCAATACAATCTTTCTCATAAATTATAATCTCAATGACAATTTGCTCGAGTTTTGCAACAACCCTGCTTGTTGAACACCAATCCACCAGCTTATCTTATTCATAGTAGGCATAGTTGTCTTCTCGTCTCAATGCAAATCCAGAATTTCTGAAACGGATGCTTAAACTTGGGTTAAATAGTTTACCATTAATTTTAATTTTCTTAAAATGTATTATAAAAGTATGACTATGTGCCTATTTCTATTTAAAAAAAGTAAGATGAACAGTTAATAACATAATGTTGATTTCAGATGTGTCAAAAATTCAACGCAAACCATGGATGCTATATTAAATTAGCAACTCGCCAAAAGATTGTCTAAACGAAAATTTAGGTTGCTAAATAAAGTAGTATTACGTATAACCATAGGTATATAAGGAAGATATTCGGATCTTGTGCTTGACAGACTACAGATCTGAACACTCCTAAATAATAAAACACTTTATAATAACTAAAACTAGTTATTTATCTAGTTTATGGGGTCTGTGCATTAGTAAACATTGAACAGATAAATCAGTGATTAAATCGTTTTAGTAAATACAATTTCATAAACGGTTAGATTGTTATAGGGGCAATATATATATAACATTAACAATGTGATTGTAAACAAATTAATAAATGTCAAGTATGCCATACAATGATCAGGAATAAGTGGTGTAATAAACCCACTGATGGTTTGTCAAGTCTATTATCAGTATAAAAGTAAACACAAGAAAACATAAATCAAAAAATTATAGAAAATGTAGTCCGGTATGGCAATTATGATTGTAAAATTTCAATTTTGACTGATAACCAACAACAAATAAAAAGGTCGCAATTTAGTATCTTCCTTAATTTTCATGTTTTAAAAACAACGTCCAGACGTATTAGGAAAGCTGTACAACGATTCAAAAAGGTAATTTTTATCAATTATTTCCAATAACTACACAGGTTTATACATAATTTTTGCTTTCAAAATAAATTAAAAAACAAGAAAGCAAAAAGATTTTTTATTTTATTAATGCTGTAATTTTAAGAAGGAATTGTGACAAGAATGCTTTTGGAAATGGATTTTAAATTAATCAATCTATTCAAAAACTAAAGATCTTTTATGCATGTTTTACAAACAATACAACGAGAAACTATTGGAATATTATTATTATTTCTATCATAGAGTAATAATAGTAGCCATAGTCAACATTTAGTATATTGATTTTTGTATGTAATTTTTAAAAATAGGTATGCAGACATTTTATAAGACATTATTTTTTAAATAAAAAATTTCAATTTTTAATTAGTTAGTGAAATACGAATGAAACAAAACTATCTCACAGAGGGTAATTATATAGTTCATCGAATTTATCATTGGAGAATGACTATAATCATTTTTGAATTATTTATCTTTATGTTTCTTGTAAACTTTATTCAATCAAACAATCAATCAGTAAACAAACATTGTATGTTTGGAAAGGAGCCTAAATAAGTTATAACAACTTTACGCAGGCTCCCAAAAATAAACAAAGTAACAATAGTTGAGCAGAAAGAGACATGATAATACTATACTATTACTGTAATAAAAATAAGGTAAAGGAGAAACGCATATTGGACAGACGAAATCTATTCAGACAGATGATATGAAAAGAAACATTTTCAAGGAATAAGAAACCAGAAATTATTAAATTAGTTCACTATGTCGGTCGGTCGGTAAACACTAACTTTTATCTTTGTCTTGATATCACTTTCATCTAGCTAAGTCAATTTTTCACAGTATGTTCCTTATGGCCAGGAAAGGATGTGGTTATGTTTTCACGGTGCGCAATCAAAAATTACGCGGTCTACGCACGATTTAACGAAATCACGTTTGTAATCGCAATTAAATAAAATTTCAGGGCATAAATCATCATATGGCAATACAATTACGTTCGTAGCGCATGTAACGCATGCGTACGCGCGCTTAAAAATTTCAAAATTTATTTTCGATGAAATAAGAGTAGGCCTACGTTTCAGGCCATTTTAAGCGTTCAAAAAATTGCCATGAGTGCGCAGATTTTTGTACGCGCATTGCGCGGTAAATGTTATTATGCACTCTTTTTGCCCGATTTCTGTTTACAACCTTTCTTTAATAATATCATCATATTTGATTCACTTTTCAACTCGAAATTACGTTATACAAGTGACAGGCTACGCACGTACGTGTGAGTTAACAAAATGGTGAAAATATGTTAAATTTTAAAATTAATATAGATCGTCAGAATGCACCTAACAGCTATTTTGCATTTCATTTTCTTAAAGTTTATCCTATGTATGATTCATTATGAAATTAAGAGAACAAAAGTTGATTAAGTCATCATTAAATTTAAAAAAAATAATTTCGGCAATCAAACAAATTATGAAATTTTCATAGGCCGAAATAACAAACATAACATTAACTTTCTTTCTTAAAATGTTCATATAGGCCTATTAAATTTAATAGTATATAGTTTATTTATTTATTTTTTCAATTTCTGCCATATACATAACAAAGAAGACAAAACAATTATAAAAGGAGGCACGGAAAGACCAAACAGGTGCTAAACACCTATGCTAGTTGGTCAACCCAGAACAGAGAAAAATAAATAAATTACCTTCTACAATAAAAGCATCGACAAGAAAGCGACCAACTACACACATTTTCAATATCAAAATTATTTAAAAAATAAATATTGAGATAATTAAGTAATTTGGTTTTAAAAGAACTAACAGTGCATCATTTTTTTAATATTTTTAAAGAGTTCATCATAGTAAAAAGTTATAATTCATTGCGGTATGTAATAATCTATGTACACCAAAGTGGTTACTGCATAGTAAATACACGGAGGAATCTTTCTACAACTTTTATCAGTTGTGGTACCGAGATCGAGTCTCACCTTGGGAAACGAAACGAAATAAGAAGCTTAGAGACATAACAGCTTCCTCAAAATGTGTGCTGTTTCCAGGATGGCCAACATCTGAGCTCTTAACTTTTCATGCCATTTTTTTTTTGCACTCTAAAGCTCACAATGTCGGTCGGTTGGTCGGTCGGTCGGTAAACACTACCTTGAGCACGCGACTGCAGCCATCTACATGGTCTTGTTAATATTGTGTTTGAAACCCAAAATAGATAGTCTGTTTGTGAGAGATGATGGAAGTAGGCCTCTAAATGGCGGTAAGATTTGGGAGGGTAATATTAAATGGATTGACGTTTAAGATTAGAAATGGTAGGTAAAATAGAAATGTAGGTTTTGGGAGGGAGAGAATTTATATTTCTATATAAGTAAATAATATCCATAATTTAACATTCTTGACGACCTCATGCATGTGCGAACATTTGAAAATAATTACTATCGAAATAAAATGGAAGAAATATAAACAACTAACATTATATTTACTGTATCGACAGCCTGGTTCAAATACTGACCTTTTGAAAGTATAGACGATAATATACAACAATCTATACTGAATAAAAACAATATTTATTATTATGAGGATCTAAATTGCGATACATTGTCAGAAAATCTCCATTATTATACAAATAGATTATTAAGTTATTGATATATGTACACATTTCCATCTCGAAAGAAATATTTCTTACAAAAAACGCAGCTCAACTTTTTGACGTAACAGCTATAATTATTCTTTCTTCATTAAAAAAAAATCGATATTCTATTAAATAATTTAAGAAATAATGATTTATTATTTAGTTTACAGTAAATATTCTTTGTAATCTGAAGTCTGAAATAATGCTCTATTTAATATTTTTATTTATATTTTATCCGATAATTATCTCATTTTAATAAGAAATGATCAGTGGAAATCCCCTATTCCACATGAACATTAACGGTTAATTATCGATGTAGTTATCGGTTATATTTTGACTGCGGAAACACGTACAGCCTCTCACGCGTATTGGCGATGAACATATAAAATTAATTACAATAAAAAATGTACAGGTTCATGCAGTCTGGTGTTCTATCTGTCAATACAATCTTTCCCATAACAAATTATAATCTCAATGACAATTTGCTCGAGTTTTGCAACAACCCTGCTTGTTGAACACCAATCCACCAGCTTATCTTATTCATAGTAGGCATAGTTGTCTTCTCGTCTCAATGCAAATCCAGAATTTCTGAAACGGATGCTTAAACTTGGGTTAAATAGTTTACCATTAATTTTAATTTTCTTAAAATGTATTATAAAAGTATGACTATGTGCCTATTTCTATTTAAAAAAAGTAAGATGAACAGTTAATAACATAATGTTGATTTCAGATGTGTCAAAAATTCAACGCAAACCATGGATGCTATATTAAATTAGCAACTCGCCAAAAGATTGTCTAAACGAAAATTTAGGTTGCTAAATAAAGTAGTATTACGTATTAACCATAGGTATATAAGGAAGATATTCGGATCTTGTGCTTGACAGACTACAGATCTGAACACTCCTAAATAATAAAACACTTTATAATAACTAAAACTAGTTATTTATCTAGTTTATGGGGTCTGTGCATTAGTAAACATTGAACAGATAAATCAGTGATTAAATCGTTTTAGTAAATACAATTTCATAAACGGTTAGATTGTTATAGGGGCAATATATATATAACATTAACAATGTGATTGTAAACAAATTAATAAATGTCAAGTATGCCATACAATGATCAGGAATAAGTGGTGTAATAAACCCACTGATGGTTTGTCAAGTCTATTATCAGTATAAAAGTAAACACAAGAAAACATAAATCAAAAAATTATAGAAAATGTAGTCCGGTATGGCAATTATGATTGTAAAATTTCAATTTTGACTGATAACCAACAACAAATAAAAAGGTCGCAATTTAGTATCTTCCTTAATTTTCATGTTTTAAAAACAACGTCCAGACGTATTAGGAAAGCTGTACAACGATTCAAAAAGGTAATTTTTATCAATTATTTCCAATAACTACACAGGTTTATACATAATTTTTGCTTTCAAAATAAATTAAAAAACAAGAAAGCAAAAAGATTTTTTATTTTATTAATGCTGTAATTTTAAGAAGGAATTGTGACAAGAATGCTTTTGGAAATGGATTTTAAATTAATCAATCTATTCAAAAACTAAAGATCTTTTATGCATGTTTTACAAACAATACAACGAGAAACTATTGGAATATTATTATTATTTCTATCATAGAGTAATAATAGTAGCCATAGTCAACATTTAGTATATTGATTTTTGTATGTAATTTTTAAAAATAGGTATGCAGACATTTTATAAGACATTATTTTTTAAATAAAAAATTTCAATTTTTAATTAGTTAGTGAAATACGAATGAAACAAAACTATCTCACAGAGGGTAATTATATAGTTCATCGAATTTATCATTGGAGAATGACTATAATCATTTTTGAATTATTTATCTTTATGTTTCTTGTAAACTTTATTCAATCAAACAATCAATCAGTAAACAAACATTGTATGTTTGGAAAGGAGCCTAAATAAGTTATAACAACTTTACGCAGGCTCCCAAAAATAAACAAAGTAACAATAGTTGAGCAGAAAGAGACATGATAATACTATACTATTACTGTAATAAAAATAAGGTAAAGGAGAAACGCATATTGGACAGACGAAATCTATTCAGACAGATGATATGAAAAGAAACATTTTCAAGGAATAAGAAACCAGAAATTATTAAATTAGTTCACTATGTCGGTCGGTCGGTAAACACTAACTTTTATCTTTGTCTTGATATCACTTTCATCTAGCTAAGTCAATTTTTCACAGTATGTTCCTTATGGCCAGGAAAGGATGTGGTTATGTTTTCACGGTGCGCAATCAAAAATTACGCGGTCTACGCACGATTTAACGAAATCACGTTTGTAATCGCAATTAAATAAAATTTCAGGGCATAAATCATCATATGGCAATACAATTACGTTCGTAGCGCATGTAACGCATGCGTACGCGCGCTTAAAAATTTCAAAATTTATTTTCGATGAAATAAGAGTAGGCCTACGTTTCAGGCCATTTTAAGCGTTCAAAAAATTGCCATGAGTGCGCAGATTTTTGTACGCGCATTGCGCGGTAAATGTTATTATGCACTCTTTTTGCCCGATTTCTGTTTACAACCTTTCTTTAATAATATCATCATATTTGATTCACTTTTCAACTCGAAATTACGTTATACAAGTGACAGGCTACGCACGTACGTGTGAGTTAACAAAATGGTGAAAATATGTTAAATTTTAAAATTAATATAGATCGTCAGAATGCACCTAACAGCTATTTTGCATTTCATTTTCTTAAAGTTTATCCTATGTATGATTCATTATGAAATTAAGAGAACAAAAGTTGATTAAGTCATCATTAAATTTAAAAAAAATAATTTCGGCAATCAAACAAATTATGAAATTTTCATAGGCCGAAATAACAAACATAACATTAACTTTCTTTCTTAAAATGTTCATATAGGCCTATTAAATTTAATAGTATATAGTTTATTTATTTATTTTTTCAATTTCTGCCATATACATAACAAAGAAGACAAAACAATTATAAAAGGAGGCACGGAAAGACCAAACAGGTGCTAAACACCTATGCTAGTTGGTCAACCCAGAACAGAGAAAAATAAATAAATTACCTTCTACAATAAAAGCATCGACAAGAAAGCGACCAACTACACACATTTTCAATATCAAAATTATTTAAAAAATAAATATTGAGATAATTAAGTAATTTGGTTTTAAAAGAACTAACAGTGCATCATTTTTTTAATATTTTTAAAGAGTTCATCATAGTAAAAAGTTATAATTCATTGCGGTATGTAATAATCTATGTACACCAAAGTGGTTACTGCATAGTAAATACACGGAGGAATCTTTCTACAACTTTTATCAGTTGTGGTACCGAGATCGAGTCTCACCTTGGGAAACGAAACGAAATAAGAAGCTTAGAGACATAACAGCTTCCTCAAAATGTGTGCTGTTTCCAGGATGGCCAACATCTGAGCTCTTAACTTTTCATGCCATTTTTTTTTTGCACTCTAAAGCTCACAATGTCGGTCGGTTGGTCGGTCGGTCGGTAAACACTACCTTGAGCACGCGACTGCAGCCATCTACATGGTCTTGTTAATATTGTGTTTGAAACCCAAAATAGATAGTCTGTTTGTGAGAGATGATGGAAGTAGGCCTCTAAATGGCGGTAAGATTTGGGAGGGTAATATTAAATGGATTGACGTTTAAGATTAGAAATGGTAGGTAAAATAGAAATGTAGGTTTTGGGAGGGAGAGAATTTATATTTCTATATAAGTAAATAATATCCATAATTTAACATTCTTGACGACCTCATGCATGTGCGAACATTTGAAAATAATTACTATCGAAATAAAATGGAAGAAATATAAACAACTAACATTATATTTACTGTATCGACAGCCTGGTTCAAATACTGACCTTTTGAAAGTATAGACGATAATATACAACAATCTATACTGAATAAAAACAATATTTATTATTATGAGGATCTAAATTGCGATACATTGTCAGAAAATCTCCATTATTATACAAATAGATTATTAAGTTATTGATATATGTACACATTTCCATCTCGAAAGAAATATTTCTTACAAAAAACGCAGCTCAACTTTTTGACGTAACAGCTATAATTATTCTTTCTTCATTAAAAAAAAATCGATATTCTATTAAATAATTTAAGAAATAATGATTTATTATTTAGTTTACAGTAAATATTCTTTGTAATCTGAAGTCTGAAATAATGCTCTATTTAATATTTTTATTTATATTTTATCCGATAATTATCTCATTTTAATAAGAAATGATCAGTGGAAATCCCCTATTCCACATGAACATTAACGGTTAATTATCGATGTAGTTATCGGTTATATTTTGACTGCGGAAACACGTACAGCCTCTCACGCGTATTGGCGATGAACATATAAAATTAATTACAATAAAAAATGTACAGGTTCATGCAGTCTGGTGTTCTATCTGTCAATACAATCTTTCCCATAACAAATTATAATCTCAATGACAATTTGCTCGAGTTTTGCAACAACCCTGCTTGTTGAACACCAATCCACCAGCTTATCTTATTCATAGTAGGCATAGTTGTCTTCTCGTCTCAATGCAAATCCAGAATTTCTGAAACGGATGCTTAAACTTGGGTTAAATAGTTTACCATTAATTTTAATTTTCTTAAAATGTATTATAAAAGTATGACTATGTGCCTATTTCTATTTAAAAAAAGTAAGATGAACAGTTAATAACATAATGTTGATTTCAGATGTGTCAAAAATTCAACGCAAACCATGGATGCTATATTAAATTAGCAACTCGCCAAAAGATTGTCTAAACGAAAATTTAGGTTGCTAAATAAAGTAGTATTACGTATTAACCATAGGTATATAAGGAAGATATTCGGATCTTGTGCTTGACAGACTACAGATCTGAACACTCCTAAATAATAAAACACTTTATAATAACTAAAACTAGTTATTTATCTAGTTTATGGGGTCTGTGCATTAGTAAACATTGAACAGATAAATCAGTGATTAAATCGTTTTAGTAAATACAATTTCATAAACGGTTAGATTGTTATAGGGGCAATATATATATAACATTAACAATGTGATTGTAAACAAATTAATAAATGTCAAGTATGCCATACAATGATCAGGAATAAGTGGTGTAATAAACCCACTGATGGTTTGTCAAGTCTATTATCAGTATAAAAGTAAACACAAGAAAACATAAATCAAAAAATTATAGAAAATGTAGTCCGGTATGGCAATTATGATTGTAAAATTTCAATTTTGACTGATAACCAACAACAAATAAAAAGGTCGCAATTTAGTATCTTCCTTAATTTTCATGTTTTAAAAACAACGTCCAGACGTATTAGGAAAGCTGTACAACGATTCAAAAAGGTAATTTTTATCAATTATTTCCAATAACTACACAGGTTTATACATAATTTTTGCTTTCAAAATAAATTAAAAAACAAGAAAGCAAAAAGATTTTTTATTTTATTAATGCTGTAATTTTAAGAAGGAATTGTGACAAGAATGCTTTTGGAAATGGATTTTAAATTAATCAATCTATTCAAAAACTAAAGATCTTTTATGCATGTTTTACAAACAATACAACGAGAAACTATTGGAATATTATTATTATTTCTATCATAGAGTAATAATAGTAGCCATAGTCAACATTTAGTATATTGATTTTTGTATGTAATTTTTAAAAATAGGTATGCAGACATTTTATAAGACATTATTTTTTAAATAAAAAATTTCAATTTTTAATTAGTTAGTGAAATACGAATGAAACAAAACTATCTCACAGAGGGTAATTATATAGTTCATCGAATTTATCATTGGAGAATGACTATAATCATTTTTGAATTATTTATCTTTATGTTTCTTGTAAACTTTATTCAATCAAACAATCAATCAGTAAACAAACATTGTATGTTTGGAAAGGAGCCTAAATAAGTTATAACAACTTTACGCAGGCTCCCAAAAATAAACAAAGTAACAATAGTTGAGCAGAAAGAGACATGATAATACTATACTATTACTGTAATAAAAATAAGGTAAAGGAGAAACGCATATTGGACAGACGAAATCTATTCAGACAGATGATATGAAAAGAAACATTTTCAAGGAATAAGAAACCAGAAATTATTAAATTAGTTCACTATGTCGGTCGGTCGGTAAACACTAACTTTTATCTTTGTCTTGATATCACTTTCATCTAGCTAAGTCAATTTTTCACAGTATGTTCCTTATGGCCAGGAAAGGATGTGGTTATGTTTTCACGGTGCGCAATCAAAAATTACGCGGTCTACGCACGATTTAACGAAATCACGTTTGTAATCGCAATTAAATAAAATTTCAGGGCATAAATCATCATATGGCAATACAATTACGTTCGTAGCGCATGTAACGCATGCGTACGCGCGCTTAAAAATTTCAAAATTTATTTTCGATGAAATAAGAGTAGGCCTACGTTTCAGGCCATTTTAAGCGTTCAAAAAATTGCCATGAGTGCGCAGATTTTTGTACGCGCATTGCGCGGTAAATGTTATTATGCACTCTTTTTGCCCGATTTCTGTTTACAACCTTTCTTTAATAATATCATCATATTTGATTCACTTTTCAACTCGAAATTACGTTATACAAGTGACAGGCTACGCACGTACGTGTGAGTTAACAAAATGGTGAAAATATGTTAAATTTTAAAATTAATATAGATCGTCAGAATGCACCTAACAGCTATTTTGCATTTCATTTTCTTAAAGTTTATCCTATGTATGATTCATTATGAAATTAAGAGAACAAAAGTTGATTAAGTCATCATTAAATTTAAAAAAAATAATTTCGGCAATCAAACAAATTATGAAATTTTCATAGGCCGAAATAACAAACATAACATTAACTTTCTTTCTTAAAATGTTCATATAGGCCTATTAAATTTAATAGTATATAGTTTATTTATTTATTTTTTCAATTTCTGCCATATACATAACAAAGAAGACAAAACAATTATAAAAGGAGGCACGGAAAGACCAAACAGGTGCTAAACACCTATGCTAGTTGGTCAACCCAGAACAGAGAAAAATAAATAAATTACCTTCTACAATAAAAGCATCGACAAGAAAGCGACCAACTACACACATTTTCAATATCAAAATTATTTAAAAAATAAATATTGAGATAATTAAGTAATTTGGTTTTAAAAGAACTAACAGTGCATCATTTTTTTAATATTTTTAAAGAGTTCATCATAGTAAAAAGTTATAATTCATTGCGGTATGTAATAATCTATGTACACCAAAGTGGTTACTGCATAGTAAATACACGGAGGAATCTTTCTACAACTTTTATCAGTTGTGGTACCGAGATCGAGTCTCACCTTGGGAAACGAAACGAAATAAGAAGCTTAGAGACATAACAGCTTCCTCAAAATGTGTGCTGTTTCCAGGATGGCCAACATCTGAGCTCTTAACTTTTCATGCCATTTTTTTTTTGCACTCTAAAGCTCACAATGTCGGTCGGTTGGTCGGTCGGTCGGTAAACACTACCTTGAGCACGCGACTGCAGCCATCTACATGGTCTTGTTAATATTGTGTTTGAAACCCAAAATAGATAGTCTGTTTGTGAGAGATGATGGAAGTAGGCCTCTAAATGGCGGTAAGATTTGGGAGGGTAATATTAAATGGATTGACGTTTAAGATTAGAAATGGTAGGTAAAATAGAAATGTAGGTTTTGGGAGGGAGAGAATTTATATTTCTATATAAGTAAATAATATCCATAATTTAACATTCTTGACGACCTCATGCATGTGCGAACATTTGAAAATAATTACTATCGAAATAAAATGGAAGAAATATAAACAACTAACATTATATTTACTGTATCGACAGCCTGGTTCAAATACTGACCTTTTGAAAGTATAGACGATAATATACAACAATCTATACTGAATAAAAACAATATTTATTATTATGAGGATCTAAATTGCGATACATTGTCAGAAAATCTCCATTATTATACAAATAGATTATTAAGTTATTGATATATGTACACATTTCCATCTCGAAAGAAATATTTCTTACAAAAAACGCAGCTCAACTTTTTGACGTAACAGCTATAATTATTCTTTCTTCATTAAAAAAAAATCGATATTCTATTAAATAATTTAAGAAATAATGATTTATTATTTAGTTTACAGTAAATATTCTTTGTAATCTGAAGTCTGAAATAATGCTCTATTTAATATTTTTATTTATATTTTATCCGATAATTATCTCATTTTAATAAGAAATGATCAGTGGAAATCCCCTATTCCACATGAACATTAACGGTTAATTATCGATGTAGTTATCGGTTATATTTTGACTGCGGAAACACATACAGCCTCTCACGCGTATTGGCGATGAACATATAAAATTAATTACAATAAAAAATGTACAGGTTCATGCAGTCTGGTGTTCTATCTGTCAATACAATCTTTCCCATAACAAATTATAATCTCAATGACAATTTGCTCGAGTTTTGCAACAACCCTGCTTGTTGAACACCAATCCACCAGCTTATCTTATTCATAGTAGGCATAGTTGTCTTCTCGTCTCAATGCAAATCCAGAATTTCTGAAACGGATGCTTAAACTTGGGTTAAATAGTTTACCATTAATTTTAATTTTCTTAAAATGTATTATAAAAGTATGGCTATGTGCCTATTTCTATTTAAAAAAAGTAAGATGAACAGTTAATAACATAATGTTGATTTCAGATGTGTCAAAAATTCAACGCAAACCATGGATGCTATATTACATCAGCAACTCGCCAAAAGATTGTCTAAACGAAAATTTAGGTTGCTAAATAAAGTAGTATTACGTATTAACCATAGGTATATAAGGAAGATATTCGGATCTTGTGCTTGACAGACTACAGATCTGAACACTCCTAAATAATAAAACACTTTATAATAACTAAAACTAGTTATTTATCTAGTTTATGGGGTCTGTGCATTAGTAAAAATTGAACAGATAAATCAGTGATTAAATCGTTTTAGTAAATAAAATTTCATGAACGATTAGATTGTTATAGGGGCAATATATATATAACATTAACAATGTGATTGTAAACAAATTAATACATGTCAAGTATGCCATACAATGATCAGGAATAAGTGGTGTAATAAACCCACTGATGGTTTGTCAAGTCTATTATCAGTATAAAAGTAAACACAAGAAAACATAAATCAAGTAATAACAAAATTATAGAAAATGTAGTCCGGTATGGCAATTATGATTGTAAAATTTCAATTTTGACTGATAACCAACAACAAATAAAAAGGTCGCAATTTAGTATCTTCCTTAATTTTCATGTTTTAAAAACAACGTCCAGACGTGTTAGGAAAGCTGTACAACGATTCAAAAAGGTAATTTTTATCAATTATTTCCAATAACTACACAGGTTTATACATAATTTTTGCTTTCAAAATAAATTAAAAAACAAGAAAGCAAAAAGATTTTTTATTTTATTAATGCTGTAATTTTAAGAAGGAATTGTTGTGACAAGAATGCTTTTGGAAATGGATTTTAAATTAATCAATCTATTCAAAAAGTATAGATCTTTTATGCATGTTTTACAAACAATACAATGAGAAACTATTGGAATATTATTATTATTTCTATCATAGAGTAATAATAGTAGCCATAGTCAACATTTAGTATATTGATTTTTGTATGTAATTTTTAAAAATAGGTATGCAGACATTTTATAAGACATTATTTTTTAAATAAAAAATTTCAATTTTTAATTAGTTAGTGAAATACGAATGAAACAAAACTATCTCACAGAGGGTAATTATATAGTTCATAGAATTTATCATTGGAGAATGACTGTAATCATTTTTGAATTATTTATCTTTATGTTTCTTGTAAACTTTATTCAATCAATCAATCAATCAATAAACAAACATTTTATGTTTGGAAGGGAGCCTAAATAAGTTGGGCAGGTAGACCCATGATACTACTATACTATTACTATAATAAAAATAAGGTAAAGGAGAAACGCACATTAAACAGACGAAATCTATTCAGACAGATGATATGAAAAGAAACATTTTCAAAGAATGAGAAACCAGAAATTATTAAATTAGATTAGGAAAACAAGAAGAAAAAAAATAGTCGCCATATAGCCCTACCGGGATCAGGGAATTTTTAATATTGTCTTTGAAACTCAAAACAGATAGTGTTTGTGAGAGATGATGGAAGTAGGCCTCTAAATGGCGGTAAGATTTGGGAGGGCATAGGATAGATTGACGTCTAAGATTAGAAATGGTAGGTAAAATAGCAATGTAGGTTTTGGGAGTGAGAGAATTTATATTCCTATATAAGTAAATAATATCTATAATTTAACATTCTTGACGACCTCATGTGCGAACATTTGGAAATAATTACTATCGAAAAAAAATGGAAGAAATATAAACCACTAACATTATATTTACTGTATCGACAGCCTTGTTCAAATACTGACCTTTTTGAAAGTATAGACGATAATATACAACAATGTAAACTGAATGAAAAGAATATTTATTATTATGAGGATCTAAATTGCGATACATTGTCAGAAAATCGCCATTATTATACAAATAGATTATTAAGTTATTGATATATGTACAGATTTCAATCTCGAAAGAAATATTTCTTACAAAAAACGCCGCTCAACTTTTTGACGTAACAACTATAATTATTGTTCTTTTTTCATTCTTTTTTTTAAATCGATATTCTATTAAATAATTTAGGAAATAATGATTAATTATTTAGTTTACAGTAAACATTTGTTGTAAAGTAAAATAGAGTCTGAAATAATGATCTATTTAATCCCAAAGCAGAACCTATCGGGTATTAAATACTATTTACACCATAGAGGAAGGATTATTCATGATAAATACCTACGCTGACTGCCAGACTAACTGCCTACATACATCTCATAGACTATCTTCTCCCAGACGTAATGTAGGGTTTGAGTATGCCCAGTTTGAGTTTCCAAATACTCATTTTTGAGCCGTAGTAAACAATAAGCTACCGTATGATAACTGTTTCCTAATGATTCCGTTCTCTTGGATATAACTGCCTAAAGGCGCGGCGCGAAAAACCCACATGTATAACTAAAGATTCTTCCACATACCATTATCGCATCAAATCCCTCAATATTTTCTTATAAGCTGACATTGTTATTGGTATCACCAACCGTTCAATGATTTATGCAATATTTAGAAAACAAAAATCACTAAAACAAATTTCAAACAACAGAAACACAATATAAATTGTTAGGCTCCTATAGGCTACAAATATTAATGAAAATTATTTCCTAAAATATTTTTTATTCAAATAATTGATAAACACGAGCTAATGAAAAAAAAAAGAATCCGTAAAGGTACCGTACTACTCCTCCGTGGCTCAATTCAATTCAATAAATATTTATTATCCCAAACTCTAGGGAAATTCATTTGGTAATACAATTTCATAAAAACGTTTAAAAAGTACACAAAAGACAAGCACAAGCACAACAATCATAATAAAAATCTAAAATATGATTAGAAAAAAAAAACACAAAAAAAACACAGGTTCATATTACACAGCATAATTATCTTTTTTAGAGTACCATTGTAGGATCTAACTGCAGAAGGAATAAATGATTTTATTTTATAGCGCTCAATATTTATTTTTTGTCTCATGATCAGTAATCTGCAGCTACAATGGTATTAAACTAATGCGTAAAAGAGATTGCAATTCATCTAATAATAATTGTCACTCTGGATTTCATATAAAAAATATAGAATTGACTGTAATAAACAATTCGAGACAATAACCTTTACTATACCCGCAATAGTATAAATTAAAGCAACATAATGTAAAGAAATATAAGATACTTTATTCCATTTAAAAAAAAAAATTGCACATATATGCCTACAACAAATTAAAATTAATACTAAGGTAGCTACGAATTATAAATAAATAAATTGAAATTACTTTAAAATTTTGCAAAAATTGAGGCTCAAATTTAACTGAAATCATGAATATACCCAATACTCACAAATTCAAATATAAAAGTAAAAATAGAAGAGCTGGTTGGTCTTATCTTTTATCTTTCTTTTTTCAGTTTCTAGATTTTAAAATTCTAATTAGGTTTTCCATTTCTTCATTCATGTTTTCCAATTTAAACCATTTTATAGATTCCACCCTTCCATCTTATTTTCTCTACATGCAATATATTTTTCAATTGTAGGCCTACTTTTAATTTCCTTTGGAGAAAATTAAAGCGGTTAGAATTTATATATCATTTGTTTAGCCAATATTAAACGAGCATTTAAAAGTATTTGAAAAGCTGAAAAGTAATACATTGTGTTTATAACTGTTTCAATCACAATCAGGTTCGGAGACAAAGTTGTCATAGCGATGATTTATCAACCATTCAGACAGGTAACACCCCAGTGTAAGGAGATGAACTGACCCCCGAACTAACCATTACCCTGTATAAGCAAACGATAATCAATTCGATGAGGTCACGTTTTCTGGAACAAATTATTTTGAACAGTTGATATATCGGATCATGCTTCAAGTTGTTGAAGTTGTATACATAGTAGGTCTACTGTGTACAAAATGATACCGTAAAACCTCCAAGGGGGCTTCTTCTCAAAATCAAGCCCACTGAGCTTCTTTTCAATATTATAGAATGGACTTATTTTTGAGATAAACTGTATTTGTCAACTAAAAGGAATAAAAATGTGTATGATTATGTTTATCATATCAATATGTTACTGGCCTTATTAACCTTAATTAGCTTCGCTCGCGTACCATCCTGGTCGTGCCCACAGATGGACGTTCTCGAATACACAGTAATTTCAGCTTAAAAAAACTTGCGATTTCAAATGTACGTATACCACAGGACTATAATACGTTGTCGTTTACAGAAACGAATATTAAAATAGACACGATGATTTATGCAGTCAACCAAAATTAGCACCCTGGGAACAAACCCAATTTGTGTTTGTATGTAACATTAAGGTTGATGGAAGGTACAAAGACGAACAATTTTTAAATATATTCTTTATCCAATCAGCAACCAAATATATTTTTATGTTTTATAGGCCTATAGATAATATACCACTAAATACAGTAAAACATTTGCGATTTAATACTTTGTTAAAACTGTCCCTGTCATAGTCGATTGAAATAGTAAAGTACATAAATGTGACGATACACCGCTACGACGTTTATATTTTTGTAATTATTAATTAATACAAACGTTAAGATGCAACTGTCAGTAATATGGTTTATTTGTGTATTATGTGTTTATAATCTAACAGTAGGGACTGCCCACACTCACAGTAATACAGTTTATTTGTATATATGTTTATATTATATCTAACAGTACCAACACTCACAGAAAGAAATTGGTGATTCAAATTGGGATCAAAAGTGGTTAATACCTATTTATCAGTAGTGGTTAATAGGTATTTACAGTTTGTATAGTATTGCAATACTATAAGTTTTAAGTTTATTCTCTAAAGGCCCATACATTTATCTACTTGTGTTAAACCATGAAGGTATACCTCCATGGTTAAACCAAATAATTTTGAATGATCCATTCATCGAAAATCAATACATTTGTATAAACGTATATTAAATCTAAAATAGTAGTTTTTAATGAAAATCGGCCTGTCTTCAACATTATGATGCTGTACTCGAACTGTTCAACCGGTTTTCAGCCATTAAAATCTATTATCGTAGCAGGAGATAGGAAAATGCGAAGCATCCTCGTATTATTGTGTACGGGTATTTTTCAAGATGGACATCCATTAGACAGTGTATACCACGATCGGAAAACACCACTATTTGGGTCAAATCGTTGAACCTAAATTCATTTTAATTGTCAATAACTAATTATCTAACTCAATTTAATTAGTAAATAGGGTTACATCACGTGGTTAAAATCAGTACCGAAAGTACGAACCAACTTTATATACCTCTAGAAGTAAGGCGCGGATTATTGAATTTTGCCCTTACGTAAATGTATATAGGCCTATAGATAAAATGTTACACTTTACTGTTTTCCAAATAGTACTTTGATTACATCTTTTATCTTCTTCTTGGCTGCTTCTTTGGGAAAATATGTAACATTGGCAAGGGAAAAATTCCTATTACTGTAGTAGCAATTCACAACATTTACAACATTCATTTAAAAAAGAAGCCCTTTCTTCAGTAATAACCAAAATTAGTTTATGGGGCCTATACTGTACATTGGTAAACATTGAGCAGATGAATCAGTGATTCAATCGTTTTAGCAAATACAAGTTCATGAAAGGTTAGATTGTTATAGAGACAATGTCAATGTCAAGTAGGTCATACGATGATCATAAATAAGTGGTGTAATAAACCCGCTGATGGTTTGTCAAGTCTATTATCAGTATATAGGCCTATAGGTAAACACAACGAACATAAATCAAGTAATAAATACTGGAAAATATAGTCCATATGACATCGCTTCAATTTTGACAAAATAACATAACAAATAAAAATAAAAAGGTCGCAGTACAGTTCTTTGCCTATTGTGTGTATATATATATATATATATATATATATATAAATCAAAGAGCTGCATAGGCAGGATATAGAAAAAAATCAAGATCAAATAAGTTAAAACTGCCTCAATATAGATTTATTTTAACGACATGTTTCGGGCATAGCCCATCATCAGGTGAAAAGAATTGTAACAAAGGATAACATATAAGTCACAAAATTACATAATAAAACAAATCAACCAATCAAAGATGTTAACAAACAAAAGGCATAGTTATAAAGGCACGCCTCCAAAAGCTATGGTGTACAAAGCAGGAATGGTTGCTTATAAAGCAGGAAATTTAAAACAAAGACAAAACCTTCAAGTGTAAATAATTGTTAATATGTGAATGTCTCTGGCAAAATTAATGTTTAAAGGATCTAAATTGTACATTTATGCCGGTAGGGGCAAGAGTGCCAAGCTTTACAATTATTCTTTCTTCTATAATTCTACGAGATGTCTCAGAACCATTACATACTTTAACACCAGAAATAGTAATATCCGAAAGGGAATGCTCATTATTACAAAAATGGGTGGCTACAGGTAATCCGGGAGTCTTTAGTTTAATAGACCTTAAATGTTCTACAAACCTATCACCTAACCTGCGTTTAGTTTCACCAATATAAAGCATATTACATTTAGTACACGAAATACAATAAACTAGATTTCCAGTGGTGCACGTAATACGATCTGTGATCACATAATTACCAGAAGGTCCTACTATTTGGTTTGAACATGAAACGTAATTACATGTCGAACATCTATTTCTATTACATTTGAATGTTCCAATTGATTCATTACCTTTGTTTTGTAATTTAGATTTAACTAAAGTGTCTTTAATGCTTTGATCACGTCTGTAAGCTATCATGGGTGGTTCTTGAAAAATATCTTTTGTAGCGGATTTATCTTCAGTCAAAATTGAAAAGTTATCGCGAACAATGTTAATAACCTTCTTATTCATAGGATGATACGTGAGGACTAGAGGTATGCGGTCACAAGCATTTGTATTATGTGTAGGTTGCAATGTGTTCTCGTGCGTTAACTGGCAAACTTTTCTTAGAGATTTCACAGTAATGTCAGATGGATATTCGCGTGCATTGAAAAAATCGATCATCTCAGATGCTTTGATGTTAAAGTCATCATCATCGCTACATAAACGTCGAAGTCTAACAAGTTGCGAATACGGTATAGCATTCTTACAAGCTGGAGGATGCGAAGAGTTGTAATTTAGATAAGTGTGCGCGTCAGTATCTTTGTAGTGGACGGATGTAGAAAGACCAGGTTTATCAATAGATAAACTAATATCAAGGAAAGGCACACACTTGTCAGAAATTTCATGAGTAAACTTTATAGCAGGATGAAAATTGTTCACAAAGTTAATGAACTCATTAAGTTCATCTAAAGTTCCCGACATAACACCAACACAATCATCAATATACCGTTTGAATAAATCTGGTTTTTTTCCCTTATAATCTCGTAACACATTCTGCTCAAAATACCCCATAAAGAGGCAAGCAAAGTTAGGTCCCAATTTTGTACCCATGCTTATCCCAGAATATATATATATATATATAAATACAAAGGCAAATTACTGAAAAAATGACAATGCTGTGGGTATCAGTGGCTGGATCTCAATGGAGATACAAAATAAAGCGAAAAGCTAAATCAAAACGAGAAGTAAAACAGCCAGAAAAGTTAGCCCCAACCGAGACTCGTGGTACGGCGGAACAGTATTAGTCCTCAGTTGTACAACTGAGGACTAATACTGTTCCGTCGTACCACGCCGAGAATGTTAAAGAGTCGCTATCCAATTGAGTTTGAACAATACCATGAAAGCCCCAGTGGTCTAATGGTTAGGACATCTGCATATCAAGCAGGCAGTCGGAGTTCAAGTCTCGGTTGGGACGACTTTTTCTCATTCTCACAGATTTCCTCATCTTTATCGTTTCAAATTAATTAATTAAATTTCATTATATCACCGGGCGGTTTCGAATTAATGTCCTAATGTGTTTTTTGTATAAACAAATTAGGCAATGAATATTAATTCGAAACCGCCCGGTGATATACTGATATTTAATTAATTAATTTGAAACGATAATATATATATATATAAATCCAAAGGCAAATTACTGAAAAAATGACAATGCTGTGGGTATCAGTGGCTGGATCTCAATGGAGATACAAAAAAAAGAGCGAAAAGCTAAATCAAAACGATAAAGTAAACAGCCAGAAAAGTTAGCAGAGCTTTCGGGCAACACTAGCCCTTCAATAGATGAGGGTGTATCAATTTGATCTCTGGTGCGCGTGCGTACAATTTAGGACTAGTGCTACGCCGAGAATGTTAAAGAGTTGCTATTTAATCGAGTTTGAACAATACCACTGTTAGGACAACTGCATATCAAGCAGACGGTCCGAGTTCGAATCTCACAGATTTCCTCATCTTTATCGTTTCAAATTAATTAATTATAATATATTATACATATTAAGTTATTTTTTTAATTGCAGGATGGCTAGCAACATCAATAAGAAAGAGTGCAGCCTTCAGAATCGGGTTCAGTCTGACAATAGAAAGTCTCACAATCTGGCACAAATTACAGATCTTAACAATCTCTTGGGAAGCATCAGACTACATGAAAACAAAGATGAAAATGTTGCGCTGTGCCCCTCTCATGCTAAACCATTAAAGATGTATTGCACAAAATGTAAAGTACCAATATGCATTGAATGCACAGAAATAAAACACGCAGCAGGGGACGGAAAACATGAACTAATTAACATTCTAACAGCATTTGATAAATTTAAGGACACCTCAGAAGAATTTAAGCAATCTGCAAATGAATTCAAAAGAAAAACAGAAAATGTACTCAAACTCGTCGTAAAGAATTCTACAGAACTAGAACAAAGTAAAAAAACAAGTCTCACAAAAATTGATAACCAAGTTCAAGAAATGGTACAAATAATCCATATAAAAGGAGATGAAATGAAGAAAGAAGTTGAAGAACATTATGAAAATGAAAAGAAAGTTAATGACACACAGCTTACGAAATTAACAAAAATCACTTCTGAAGTAAATACAACTATTAGTTCCCTAAATCAGTTACTAATGAGTGAACCAACAACTGCTATGAAATCAAGTGAGATTGTATTAAATATGATGGAAGAATTTAATCAATCTGAAGAAATCAAACAAAAGGACAGCAGACAAATTAACTTCATCAGAAACCAACATCCAATTGATTTACTGAAAGAAAATAGCATTGGAAATGTGGTATTCAAACCCCTTCCTATCAATGTAAGTGGAAAGCTTAGAGGTTTAGTAAAGTGTGATGATGATTGCTTTCTTGTTTCATCTTGGACAAATGAAATTTACAAGTACAACCTATCAGGAGAACATATAAGCAAGATTACACTGCCAGAAGATATGAGAGTTAACAGAATGTACAGAATGAAGAATGGAAACATAGCATTCAGTGATGGCAATAATAAATGCATTCAAGTATGCGATGTGAATGGTAATGTGATCAAATCCATTGGTAAGGGTGCATTGGAATCTCCATGGGGTTTTCACATAGATGAGTCAACTAATGTTGTATATGTAGCAGATGTGATAATTGAACGTGTGTTTATGTTTAACCTCAATAGTGGTAAGACTTTAAAGATAATAGGAGCACAAAGGAATGGATTACATGGATACTGTGATGTTGCTCTTACAAAAACTAGAAACATACTTATGACAGATGAAGGAAGCAATCAAGTATTATTGTATGATAACAAGGACAAGTCACTAAAAGTACTTATCAATGAAGGAAATGAAGATGGATATGTTATAGGGCCAAAAGGAGTTGTAGTTGATGTGGATGATAACATCATCATAGCAAGTAAAAACAAGCTACAACTATTTAGTTGTGACGGATATTTTATCAAAAGAATTGATCAACAAGAAGATGGAATTAATCATCCACGTCAGTTGTGTATTGTTTCATGTAACCCACACATGGTTGCTGTACTCAACCTTGGTGACAGAATAATTAAAATCTTCAATTATTAAAATTTTACAAGAAAAACTCCTCCCCTGTATATAAACTGTATTTATTGTATTCCCTACATTGTAAATGTATATGCATACATTGAAATTTAAAACAAAATCAAATTATCAATTAATTTATAAATTAATCTTTTGTATACTTAAGACGTTGCGCAGTAATCAAAGGCAAATACGAGAACACTAAATTGAATTCCTTATGTAAAGGAAAATCGAGGTAATCATGAAAATTCCTTGTAGAGCCTCTCTATTGACCGACACGTCACCCGGAGCTACAAATTGGAAGAAGAGGAAATTAATGTTCTATCATCACTGGTCATTCTATATTAAATTTTCGTCGAAATTGTGTTTCTTTTTCTGTTTTTGGCCCCATTGAAAAATGTAATTTTCGGGGGCGACGTCATATACAACAATGGCATCCAATGAATTACGACATTGTTTTCCGCTTACTAATTACACATCGCTGGCGTAACACTTACTACAAGGGAGCAACAACTCAGGGGAGCATACAACCTGAAGAACACGCCGCGGAATTGTCATTCGTTTCCATTTCAGTACACGCGAATATAACTTTCAACCTAAATTCTCTATCTCATAGCCTATTATTTCATCTCTCATGACAATCAATCTTCTTACACACAGTACTATATATAAAAAATTTGGGCCAAGAAACATTATTGAAAAAATATCTAAACACGATAATGTTTTCCCAGCGTCAAAAAGCGCCTTTCTTTTAGTAATACAAACAATGAAATGTCGAGATGATGAATGGTGTTTGATGCACCCTGCAATTCCGAACTTAGACTACATTCCATTTTTTTTATGCTGGCCACAAATTATGGCAATTTATTTCCAATTTAAACTTAGATAAAACATCAGTAAATACCTTTAAGCGTGCGTTTAAACTGTCTCTGATCTCGATATATGGTGAGTAAATACCACTCTACTTATTTATTATTTATTATATATCATACTATATTATATGAAACATGAAATAATTTCTTTTTTTGTATACTGCCTTACTTATTTACTCAATGCTTTTATGTTTATTGTAATTATTATTATAGTCTAAGGTTGCTTACTAGCTTAAAGATCTATGCTCTGCACAGATCTTTATACATGCATCCTCCATGTACAGTACTAGGTTGTAGTAGTTGTGTAGTATGTGGAAAATAAATTGAATTGAATGTTATACGTATGAAGGTTGATCATGGAGCTAATTGTATAGCTTTATGATTTTATCTTACCGAAAATGATCGTAAACATACCAAACGCTGATGTGCGGCTTCGATCTCGATGTATTATGTAAAATATTGTGTCAACTGTGACGCAAACCCGGTGACATGCGTCACAGAAACACTACGCGCACACTCTCTCACTCACACATTTATGTGTAACATACCGGAATATTATATCGACCCAATATTGTAATAAATAACGTTATTCTCAATGTTTTATAAATCTTAAAAATAAAATCAAAGTGTATATAGCATGGTATAAACGTAGATCTCGAGCACACCACCAGCAGTGAAGTCAACCGATAATGATAGTATCCATCAATGACGTGCCATATTAGGTAATCAGCCATATATTAAAAAAAAACAACTTTCAATACTTCAATAGATACAACAATTGTATTATTACACTTATAGGAGAAAGGAAAGGATTTATATGTATATTTTATATGTATATAACAATTAGTTGATCGCAATTTGTGATAAGTGATTTTTGCACACCTCTGAGTTTAATAAATAAAATAATCTGTAAAAGAAATCCATTAAGTTTCTTATTTATTTTAAAGAATGATAATTCCTAATTTGACAACAGAAACGTTTCGTGTGGTTAAATTAAGGCATTTTTTGTTATTTGATAAGAGAAATCAAATCATTGGATTGATTATGGGCGAGTCAGACATATATTGAACTTATCATCGTTATAGGAAACGCAACAAAACGCGTAGGTATATCCATGGATTAATGAATAGAATCCATGGTATATCCATATATTATCTATAAACAATAAAGAAACTATCAACATCAACAATCAATTCAACGAGTTTAAATTCATTACACTTCATGATACCATATGCCAGTCCAGGGTCAGACATAAGCCGGATGCTTTTACGTTTAGGCCGCGACTAATGGATTGAGAAAATGGAGCAGAGATCGGCCGCATTATTTTTTTCCTATTAGGTTAAGGCAGAAATTATAGAGGACTTGAATCCAGGCATGAGTATTCATGATGTGACGGCAAACTCTGGAAATAGTTTTCACGCGGTAACCGAAAATGATCTCTCGTTGCATTACATTGGTAACGTTGTTCAAACGACTATGGCGACGTTAAATCAACGAACATTTTTCAAATTGCCAACGTTGCGACGATGTTTGAATTTTGACAGTTTTTTTACAACTTTTATGTAGATGACGTTAGACAGCACTTATGTATGGGGCGCCATACGCAGCAAAAGTTTCACCCAAAAATACAAGTGGAAATTTTAAGACGTACTATGTAATTTTTAAAATACAAATGAACATTTTCAAATACTATGTCTGATTTTTTTAAATCGTACTGTATAATTTTTAAAATACAGGTCTGATTTTCGCCACAAACGTACGGTCTAAATTAAATTTAAAATGCGATTAGTCACGCTCAGTTAGACATCTCTAACTGAGTGTGACGGGTCATTCCATTTTTTGCTGGGAAGGCAATAGGTAAATTAAACATAGGTACTACTACTATCTAGCAGGCTGGGTCTAGCCTGCGCCTACAGTAGGCTTAAAGATCATCCTTCCTCAACGCGCACTTGGTAATAATCCACGTACCATACACCCCTACCACATGTGCGTTTGCGACGTATGTTTAATTTACCTATTGCCTCCCCAAAAAAAATGGAATGAACCGTCACGCTCAGTTACAGATGTCTAACCGAGCGTGACGAATCGCATTTTAAACATTGCATTTAGACCTTACGTTTGAGGCGAAAATCAGACCTGAATTTTAATAGTGAAATTAGACCGTACGTTTGTACGAAAGCCCGTTCGGGCCACAAGTTAACTATATTTTAAAAGCTGTTATCTGGCGGCCGCCACTTAATTATCTGGCGGCCGCCACTTAATTATCTGGCGGCCGCCACTTAATTATCTGGCGGCCGCCACTTAATCATCTGGCGGCCGCCACTTAATTATCTGGCGGCCGCCACTTAATTATCTGGCGGCCGCCACTTAATTATCTGGAGGCCGCCACTTAATTATCTGGCGGCCGCCACTTAATAATTATTACATGTCCCGTCACGTGACATGTACGTGCATTGGATCAGAGGCGATGTTGCATATGGAACGCCATCGCTGCCTCCGGCAGCAAACTTTAATTCTATTCGGCTCTTTTACAACCATTACGTTCGGCTCTTTTAGCATTTGGCGCATTTCTATTCGGCCCATTTACCATATTTACGATTAAAGATGTGTTGAATAACCTAAAATTAATTCATCTTTTTACAAATTTTGAGAGAGAAAGGGTAAATTATTATTGTTAAAACTTAGGCTGACACTAGACTAGGTCTAGCTAGCCTAGGCCATAAATCAAACCTTTTCTCTTTCAAAATAGTCAATAAGGTGGGACAATTGCAAGTTCTCTAACACATTAATCATGTCAATAAAATGATTAGTCATATTGAAATAGCCTTCAAATTCATTTAATTCAACCAACCAAACATTTTACATGCTGCATCTGTATGTTTTGTAAACTTTTCATAGACTCATTTCCAGCCGTTGATTTTCTTCCATTTGACCCCATGTAAAAGGTTAGAATTTAATTGCGCCGTATAAAAAAATAAAAAAGAGCCGAACGTAATGGTAAATGGGCCGAATAAAAAAGAGCCGAATGCTGAAAGAGCCGAACGTAATGGTAAATGGGCCGAATAGAAATGCGCCGAATGGTAAAAGAGCCGAATAGAATTAAAGTTTGCTGCCGGAGGCAGCGATGGCGTTCCATATGCAACATCGCCTCTGATCCAATGCACGTACATGTCATGTCACGTGACGGGACATGTACTAATTATTAAGTGGCGGCCGCCAGATAATTAAGTGGCGGCCGCCAGATAACAGCTTTTAAAATATAGTTATCTTGTGGCCCGAACGGGCTTCCGTACGTTTGAGTGGGGTACAATAGACCTGTGTTTTAAAAATTACACAGTACGTTTTAAGAAATCAGACATAGTATTTGGAAATGTTTATTTGTATTTAAAAAATCACACAGTACGTTTTAAGAAATCAGACAGTATTTTAAAATATTAATTTGTATTTTAACAATTACACAGCACGTTTTAAAATTTCAACTTTAGTAGAAATAGGCAAAACGCGAGCCTTTTTTGGAATGGGTTAAGCGTGATGCTGTTAGCCATCATTGGTACACTTTTTAAGTTGATACCAATGATGTTGACACCAGTCTACCACGGTGAGGTAGCATCTCCGACTTCAGACTGGAAATTTTGTTTTCTTTCCAAATTGGCCAAATTAGTGAGATAATAATTATTTGAAAAGAACTGTTACGCCTACTTTTGCAATTTGAAATGTGATCATTTAATAATAGTCACAAACATAATTTATGTTTACAGTAAGTAAAAAACAAAATCAGTAAAGAATTATAGTATGCGTTTATTAGTAGGCCCTAATCAATAACCTTGAATTACTGTAGGCCTATATACATAGATTTAAGAAAAACATATAATTTAGTATTCGTTACAGTAATGTAAGACCTAAGTATGCTGATTATACTTAATAATCACATGATAGTAGGCCTTCACCTGTCTGTATAAACACGAAAGTTTCTTCAAGTTTTTGGTTGCCTTCCATTTGACATGGCTACCCTTGACCTTGAAGACCTATAATTTATTTTATAATATGGCCATTAGTATTAAAAGTAAGATTTAAATGATTTTATTTTTCAAACTACTTACGCAGTGGCACTTTTCTCCTGCAACTCCGATCAGTATCAAGCAATTCTTTAACTGACGGTAGCTCTGGTGCATCGTGAATGTTAAGACACACTCGTTTAGATCTTCTAGAGCTATGTAAGGGTGTTGGCATTGTGACGGTACTACAGCTTCCAATAACCCTCTTACGCAGTGGCACTTTTCTCTTGCAACTCCGATCAGCATCAAGTATGTCATCTACTGACGGCAGTTCTGGTGTGTCATGAATGCTGAAACATATCCGTTTGGATCTCCTGGTAGGGCTACTAGAAACTGTTTCCTGTCTATCACTGTTATCATTACAGAGCACATCAATGTTACCAATGTTTAAACCTACCTCTTTGGTTTCCGATTTCCAGTGAGGAGATGGATACTTACCAACCATCCTTTCAGCATTAACCTTAGCACTGTCTTTAATACTACTCAGCAACGTACGTATGGACTTTCTGTTTGGTTTTGTACCAGCCACATGATGTCTTAGCCAGCTCCAGTACGGTGAGTTAGTCTTTAAACATTTCTTCGACTTCTGGATGGAGCGCATGGTTCTATCATATCGTTTCTTGCAACGCGATGTTCGAGAGAGTGGCGATAAAGATCTGTAATAAAAAGTAAGATGAACTATATTTGTAATTATTATATTGTTATTATCTTTTACATTCAAATTGTTACCACCATAAAGACTCTTAGCTGGTGAACGAAAGAAAGCACATGAATTGGTAACACTTCCGTAGGTACTTGTCTTCTCTTGGATAGGCCTACCTAAAAATAAACACAATTTAAAAAAATGGCATGGTCGTAAAACAAGTTACAAGAGATACGAGATTGTATCGGGGTTGCCAAAAAGATCCTAAATTACCATGATTTAAAAAAGGAAAACATCGAAATTGGCTAATATACAGCAGGGATGATTGCATTTAAACAATGACGAAGAATTATAAATAACTAAATAAATTGACACGATGATTAATGTAGTAAACAAAAATAAAACATTCTAGAAATAACGCGCGATTTACCGAATTTTGCCCTTACGTAAATTTATATATAGCTATATCTATAATGTATATATTTACTTCGTATATTGTTATGAAATACAGTTTATCAGTTTTGACTCTTTACTATAACTTACGGTTAGAGAGTTGCGAAAAGTCAATATTGCAAGAAGCTGCGCGGTACATCTTCAATACTTCTTCAACACCAAGAGTTATCGACTTTTGTTTCTATAATAATAATAAAAAGGATTTTCTCTTGAACACATATAAAAACTATAAGAGAAACAATCGAAATACTTCATGAAAAGAATGCAAACATTAAAGATGTATAGTCCCCTGAAAAATATTTCTTTAAAATGTTTTTGTAGGATATGCCATTTTAATTTCCAAAAATTTGACCGAAAAAAAATGTATTTACCTGAAGAAAAAAATAGTTTAAAGCAAAAAAAAAAAGAAGTCAAATTTGCTGCCATAAATAATAAACTATAATCTTATGATACAATATATCATTTTATCATTATTATACAGAACCTCAATTTTTAATACTGAATGTAAATCTTTATCCTATACCGTGTAAGGCTCTGTGATATAAATTGTCTCTGTATATTCAATTGTTTTATCATATTTAGATTTTAACACAATACCATCATATTATCTATAATCTATTACGGTACCATATTGACCTGTGTAATGTCATTTATCCATTGTTTATCATATGTGCAATAAAAGTGGACTGTCCCCACAAAAGAGAAAAAATTAGGCTGCCCAGCCAATGGATTTTTGGTTAGATTTTAAGACAATTTTTTTTCTACGGAAGAGATTACCTTTATTAAAACTACAAAATTACCTATTCAAAGTCTGATTTAATTAATCTTTATTTTTCATGTTTTAACAATCTAACAGTATCTTAAAATGTGGCCAATGAGGTCCACATTTAGCAAAAATTCTTATGTCGATTTCGAAACAATACTAAAGACCACTCACCTTCGGTTTAGTTGTTGAACTTTCATTGGTAATGTTGCTTTCCCGCCATGGTCGTTTGATCTTGATTGGACCTTTGTGGGGTTTGTCTGATGTTGGCTTTAAGTTTTGCCATTTTCGCTTCCTTCTTTTGATGACATTAATAGAAGGATGTGACTTTCTATCAACTGTTGAATGAACATCACATCCTCCAGAATCTGTTACATGTTAAAATACCAAAAGCTTGTAAATGTTTAGGCCTAGGCCTAACTACGTACGTAGGCCTGGCCAGGCTAATTAAACATCTAATTTATATGAATTACACACTGAAACCCCAACCTTGCGATGAATAATCAATGTCAATAAATTAACGGCGATAAATTAAATGGCAATGCCAACATAAATTAATGATACAAATTTTGAGTAATTTTTGTAGGCCTAGCCTATGCATCATATCAGTATACAACAGGCCAATGTAAATGTGGGAGAGCGGGGTAATGGCTGTCCAGTGTCTCTAGAAGTGGGTGGTGAGTAAGAAGTTTGTGAGTAGAGTTTTGGTGCCAACCCAGCCACGAAGGGTGGCGCGGTGGTGTGTATGAACCGATGTTGGAATCATAATCAGTACAGTGCAGTGGTGGCCTACATAAATTGAAATCTAAAATTTGCAATTTAAGATATTGTTCACTACCTTTTGAAGTAGTTGTGCCATCAAAGATGTTCTGTATCTGTTTCTTGTTACTTCTGATCATATTTCGTAATATGATAGTAAAAATGTATCGATATTATATTCAAATTATTTAAGAGCTTTTTTGAAATGAGCTTTCTGTGAGAAATATCAAACTGAAAATGGCGTCCGTTTATTCCACGCTACCATAGAATAAACGTCACAATGCATTATTTACGCGAGCGTAATTGCGCGTTATTGCTGTGATACCCAGTTAGAGATTATGCGCACTCTTTCTTTTTCTTTTCATGTGTATGTACGGCGTTTTTCTTATAGGAAGTTTAGATTGTATTCGTGTGAAACTTCTTTCTTTTTTACTACTTTATATCAATCGACAATGTGACTATAGATAAAATAAGTACATTTGTGTTCATTTTTTTCGGCGCAAGTGAATTTTACTTCATAATTTTTGTATGTGGGGAACAAGAATATTTAAACGAAAAAGTAATGAACTAATTAAACCTCATAAATTGCCATGTATAGAAGACATAATGAAAGAGTACAATGATATAATACTATTAAGTGCTTATTTATAAACCGATCATTTATATGATGCCTGTGTGTATTTCCTCGAAAAGCAGAAAGTGCCGTAATTAATATCAAATGCCACCATAGACTATAATACATTGATACTATTGAGTGAGTGCTGCAAGATTTACGTGTTTGGAAGATTCAATAATGTCTAATATATCAAATTCTACTCAATATCGTATCAGACCCTAGTTTTACAGCGCAGTTGCTTAAGCTACAGACCTTTCTCAACTCTGCGCGCAATACACCAGTTCGCATACGTGATCGCCACCAACGCATGTTTCCTAGGCCTAGTAACATAATAACATATTTTTTATCGAAAAGTAACACATTTGCACTCTGCAGTTTATTATTGAAAGAAAAGTTAGTGCAAGTAATTACGATAATAAAGTTCAAGTTTTTGAGGAAGAAGATTCAATTCTGGTGGAATTTTAAGCATGTTTAATTGAAAAACCTAAAATGTTAAAATTAAGATAAATATGACTCATATAATTTGGCGTTTAAGAGCCATTGTCTGTAAGAATCAAAGAAATATCAAAAATAGTGGCAGACTCAAAAAATGGATTTCTTTCAAATTTTGCACATGGCTATATATGTATTGAGAGAAATCAAATATGAAGTATTTTTTATTTCACACACATATTTCCATGGCAACGGCCAAATTTGTGTTTTTGACCAATTTTGTCCTTTTTAAAGTTTTTTTAAAATGGATATTGGTACTACTTTGATGAACGATATTTTTGTTTTGTTCATTTAATTATAAAAAATAGTTAGTGTATGCATATTAACAATGCATTGTGTACCTGTTTCATATTTTTTTAAAATTTTTGATTTCATACTTTGGGAGATACCATTTATTTAGAAAGAGGTGTTTTTCATTTTTTTTAAATTGTTAAATGCAACTAAACTTCACTTCACCATAACGCCCAAAGTGGTGTATTTTTTTAGCTGATTTATTACAAATAGGTAGTTCTAATGTTTAATAATTGATTTCTAAAATAAAATACTGGGGTAATTTAAAAATCTACAAGCAGTGTTGCGAGAAACATAGGCATTTTTATAAAAAAAAACATGGTATATTAGTAAAAACATTTTATTTTCTTTGATTATCTGATTTTAAACTCATTGGTCAGAAAAATTCGTTTTATATAGTTCTAGTTGTGTTGTGAGAAAAAAAATCAATATTTTTAATTATAGATTCTGTAATTCCCAGTTTTAATGTCATTTTATAGGTTATATCCTCTGAAAATTTGAATAAATTATCAGATCGTTGTCTTTGCAACAGATTACTCCTCTCTTATTTTGAAGCTCCTCTTTCATTTTTTTACTTCTTTTATTTGCTAACCAAAGCAGATCCCACATGCCCATCCACCACCACTTTCGACTAACACCAGCACCCCCCCCTACCCCGACAATAAACACAAAAAGATAAACTGCAACACTTTTGTCGATCATCCACTATAGAGTGTCAAATGCATGCATTCAAGCATCACCCACACTGCCGCTACTATCGCCCCAACCAATAGACGGATTCAAACTCCTCCATCTCACCCCCTCCCCTTTCTCCAAGCCCCCACCCACCCCAAGTTAAAAATTGCAATGCAAAAGATAGGACATCAAGTTAAGTTTTTAGACCCTCGCCTCCAACCCCCTAACTATTTCAAACTCCTGGATCCACCACCTTCCCCTCCCCAAAATTGAACCAATCAAAAGTCAATGATATACTCAGGTATGTTAATGCTACTTAACAAATATTGAAGTCCTGATGTGAAATTTCATTTCATTTAAGGTCAGCATATAAAATATCAAACTTTATAAAAATATTGGTTTTAAATTCTATATTTTTTTACTGTGATGGTTGGATTCAGTATTAATTATTAATTGATAATTATCTGATAATTATTTAATTTCCCTTAGTTATGCATAGCAACAGTTACTATGGTAACTAAAATTGAGAAATTCTTTAGATTTTTCATAGTGTACTTATCTTATACAAATTTAAATTTGTAGATTATTAGCAGGCATGCCTTATTTGTATTTTCAAATTACCGTTTCACAAGGCGGTCGACATATTCGTAAGGACTTTCTTCTGTGATTATTTTTATTCATGAAAACCCCATATTTTATTTACAGCGGGCACCTCCCGTAAGCGGTCACCTCCCTTAACGGACGCTCTTTGAAAAGCCTGTTTGTTCTTCCTATCTAATTAGTGCATTTGGTACCTACCGTAATCGGCCACGTCCCGTAAGCAGCTGCGGGCACCTTTTTAAACTAAAAATGAGATTTTTTGTATGATAAATGACCTCCCATAAGCGGTCACCCGAAAAATGTGATACTTATTGCATGGACCTATGAATTAGAGGTCCATGTTTATTGTATTTCTTTATAGGCCTATATTAGCTTTATTTCGAAGCGGTTTTAAAAACATTACTGTGAAGAGATGAGAAAACTACACAGATTTTGACCGACCATTTTTCATATGATAAAAGCTTTTAAAATTTGTCTGAAAATGCTAAAAAATACTAAGCCATCTGATTATAAATAATAATACAATTAGCTGGAAAATTGAGAGGCTCGTTTCGTTAAGAATATCGTGCATAGCCATAATACGTGATTTTGGCCCTTTATCTGCAGAACCTCCCGTAAGGGGTCACCGCCCGTAAGCGGCCACTTTTCCAGGTCCCGAGCGTGGCCACTTATGGGAAGTTCAACTGTATTTAAAAAATCAATTAGCCTTAGTTACGCATAGAAACAGATTCTAAGATAACATAAATGTATTAATACATTTGACCCAACAAATGACCCTTTCACAAGGTCAGACATTTTCTGGGATTCAGTAGATAAGTAAATTTGGGAAAAAGTAGTAGAGCTATGTAATCAATTGTTTGTAGTCATGAAACCCCATATTAAAAATATTGTACTTAGTTACGTATAGAAACAGTTGCTACAATACACTATAGGTAAAATGTTGATGTAATTTGACCTCAATATGTAAAATATAATTTTTTTTTATGAAAACTCCATATTTTATTTTAACAAAATTATCCTTAGTTACGTAAACAGGTTTAAGATAAAACTAAAGGTCAATTTTTTACCTTTATTCAGATTTGTCAAGACTTTCTTTCTGAGATTATTAGGATTGACTCAGTATTTAAAATAAATTTGGCAAAAAGTAGAAAGGTAAAACTATGTAGAAAAAATGTTTTGTATTTATGAAAAACCCCTTATTTAAAAAATATTTTCGCATAGAAACAGTTACTGTGGTAAAATGTTGACCTCATTTGACCTCAAAATGAATGAATTTACAAGGTCAAGTTTGTCATCACTTTAAGATTATTAGAATGCAGTAGAAGTAAAATTGAGAAAAATTACAAATGCCATCAATTCTTTGTATTCACAAAAACACAATTTTTTATATTTAAAGGGGGATTCTGGGTTTAAAATTGCTTTTAAATATCGTTTATTTATTAAATAAAAAATATTATAACAATATAGACATTTCAGAATGAAGAAGTAATAACGAGAAATTTAAAAAATTAAATTTCATATACATTTTAGGGTAAATTCATGGAAAGTCTGTTTTTTAGCAGCTTAGGGAAGCTCATTAATATTCATGAGATATTCACAAAATCACGTCACCAGTGGATTCCAAACTCGCGACGTCATGTACGTTGTGTTTGTCAACTAATTTACATCTCTCTCCCCTGTCAAACGACGACCACCATTGTGATCATTGTGAAATACATTTTTTTGTAGATTTTCTAAGCTAGGCCTAAAGTGTAATAATAACAGTAGTAGCATATATTTATTTGACATTTAATGAAATACAAAATTTAGTACAGATACGGAGTCATAAATTATACTATTTTTATACCTCTATAGTACAGATCGTATTATCGGCTTCACGTACAATACTACTCTGAATACAGATCACTCCGGCCGCGCTTCACTCCGGCCGCGCTTCAAATCCGGCCGCGATTCATTCCGGCCGCGATTCATTCCGGCCGCAGCTATGGAGCGCCCAATGAGTCTTTTACAACCGAGACACGTTTTTTGTAGAGAATCAAAATAAACATTTGTAATAATACAGTATATTTTTTCTCTTTCAGGATCACAACAACATCGCAAGTGTTTTAAATTAGGTCTAATGCTAGAACAAAATAATTTATGTGTTTTATCCAATGTAATAGGCTAGTATATTAATTGTAATGTGATTAATTAATGTAATTTATTGCAATGTACCCTATATGTCATATTATTTTTATCATATATAAATTAAAATATAAAATCATTGTAAATTGGACTGTACAAAAATGATATATTAATTCTTGATACAATTCCAGGTAACATTAATTAGACGGATATTTGATTATTTGAAATAAATTAATTAATATTGTAAATATTGTTATTAACTATAATTAGTAAGTATGGGTACTGGCAAGATAAAGTGTTATAAAAATAAGGGTTTTAACTAATTTTTAATGTTAATAAATGTAAAGCTATAAAAATAAATGTACATAGAAAGAAATTAAATATTGTTATTCAAGCATTAATTAGACGGGTATTTGATTATTATTTTATTATTGAATTTAATTAAGTTAAGTTTAGTTTGAAAGAAAAAGCAGTTCCAACTTCTTTGAATGTTATTGTTAATGAAACAAGTAAAATTGTTGCTAATAAATATTCAACTAGTTCCATTTAAATTCACCAAGAATTTGTTATAACACTGAACAGTATAGAAAACGTAGATATGGGCGCTCCATACTAACGGCCCCTTTGCACAGGAAGTCGAATTGAATAGCGGCCGGAGTGCATAACATCGCGCTAAACTGATACGGCGGCCGGAGTGAAGCGCGGCCGGAGTGATCGGCTACCTACTACTCTAGGCCTAGCCTAATAATAATATGGGCGAGAGCCATTCTGACTAGGGATTCCATGCCACGATGGCTACGTTAAAACAATGGGGCCCATGGGCCTAGCTAGCCTACTACTAGACGATTGGCCCATAAATAAATAACAAAACCCATCCTATCAACCAAACTCCTAAACAATCTAAACCTAAAACATTCTACAAAATCGGTTGTAAATATTGAAGCAAAACAAGGTCCGATCGCCGTCCACACGTATGGTGTCCCGATCGTCTAAGTAGGCCTAAAATAAATAGGTTTAGTTTACTCTCCAAAAAAGCGGATACTCATGCATCAAGCAAGTAGACCAGGTAGTAGGAAGGAGACCTAGCCGATCCGGCCCAGTTAAAAATTGAGCTAGCTAGTGTAGTAGACCCTATGTGAATTGATACTACCAGGCCTTTTACTATAGGCTGCACTACACAAATATTCCAACTCTCTCATTCGAGCTATATTATCTATACCATTCCGGTAGGTCGAGTCGACCTTCAATCAAATACTGTACATCGTTCATGTTGTGATTATAGACGGGGTATACTCGACCCGACCAGTTTGGTATTGTTGTATCTGCTTATCACGTGACGATGCCAGGCATGGGCAGCAGAGAGAGCACGTGTATCGTCGTCTCGCTCGATCCTCAGCAGGAATGTACAGTATACGTTACGCTTCATTGATTTTGATTTTTCCCTAAGTCGGTGCGAAAATCGGCAAACGTAAAGTGCAAACATATCTAATTTTTCACTGTTTTGATGAATTTTCATAAAAAATTGACTTTATAAATGGGAAGACTTACTAAAATTACATCAGGTAAGTATAATTTTACAAAAGTAATTGATATGGTTTATGATAACGAGTCGTCGGAAGATGGACCATTTCACGAATTTCCTATTTTGTAACCACAGTGTGATTTTGCCGTAGCTGCACTTGTAATCTGGCCTGATTTCACAGCCTTCGTTCTGCTTTACTGGACGCTTATATAAATTGAAACTTTTACCGTTCAAGAGACAAACAAATATATTTTACATTTTTTACTATTCATTTTAAACCCGGAACCCCCTTTAAAACAAAATTACTTTTCTTAGTTACACATAGAAATGGTTGCTAAGGTAACACTAAAGGTAAAAAATGAAAATTGTTGATAATTTTTATGAACTATCTTGTAAATTTTGATTAAACATTAATAGTTGTAGTAAAGTGGGGACCTGTCCTGTTTTGCATTCTGACCACTTTTGACCTCAAATGACCTATTTACAAGGTCAGATTTTGTTTCGAGGTCTTTCTATATCTCTTTACACAAAATAGATGTAAAAATTTATAAAAACCATCGACGCAATTATTTTCCATCAACTAAATATTTCAATGCAAAATAATGTTTTTCTGGCAATTAATTGAAATAAACCTGGCAACACATTCTCCTATTTAATTTTTTTTACTATTCGTATGACTCTAGTAACATTATGACAAGCCACATATACATTTTATTATTGGATTAGCCATATTTAAATTGTGTTTCATGTGTTTTGTTTGTTGATATTTTGTTTGTATTTTTTTGTATTTTTTGTATTTTCCTGGCAACACAAAACCTATGTACGAAATTTACCCCAGTGTTTTTTTTGTGGTTGTTGTTGACAAACCTATTGAATATCAAATTACAAAACCTCATTAATATAAAAACACCACTTTGGAAGTTATAGGTACGTTTATGGGGTGTACTTTTATAAAAAAAATATTTTTTAAAAACACCCCTTTTTAAAATAGTGGTATCAACCAAACTCCATTTTTGTAATTTTTTTTTTTTCTACATTAAATGGAACTCAATACATGCTGTTTACACTGCTATAAACAAAAACTGTATACTGTAAGTATTTTTGGTTAAAATAAGTATTCAAGTTTGTACTTTTTCACTATAGAAAATCTTTGAAAAATGGCAAAAACATCAAAATTTGGATAATTGACCGTTGTCATGGCAACGGAAGCTAAAAATTAAAATGAATGTTGTAGATATGCTTTTTTTTAAATGTCTATTCATGGTAAAAATTTGAGAGAATCCATATTTTTACATCTGCCACCAAATCTTTGATTTTTACAGACAATGGCTCTTACAGTAAATGTGTAAACAGGTGAAAATGCAAATTACAGGTAGGCCTATGCGTTATAAAGCGAGGAAGAGAAAATCATACGTTGCTGATTTTGTTTATTAAGCCTCTGAGCCACATTTTCAACCATGGAGCAAAAGACTCACTATTTTCATTACATTTCGTTAACCTTCTGATTATTGCAGTTAGGCTTAAATTGCCTTTTTAAGATATTAAAATAATAGTATTACGATTATAGGTAACAAAAACACCAACTCAAAAGCGAAATGGCTTCTTGAAGAATAATGTAATATAATAACTAGATAGGCCTATCGCATTTTGATAATATTTTCATTTTTCGTTAAAACATATCCACATGTTCTAATTGCTTATAGCAAATAGCGTCAGAAAGATTAAAAAAGGGCGTGACTACACAAAGCTTACTAGTTGATGTGAAACGTTCAAATACATTATTGGTATCTTAAGTGCCAATATCGTCAGAATAAGATACGAGGAAATAAACATTATGAGGATGGTAAGCTTATGCTTTGGAAAACTCTACTGTACTATACTCTAGATAAGCATTTGACTATAAAGATTTGCAAACGCAGTGCCGACGTAGATATAAGATTATCCACATTATGGTGTGACTAATGTAATAATCGCTGATTTTAACTGCAGATTTACGGAAATGGGTCAAACTCATTAAGATATATGCCACACTCAATTGTACATAGATTCTGGTATTATTGAAAGTAAAGTTGACGTTATAAGTAGGCCTGGAAGTCGTTGGCACCATGTTGGAAGTAAAACTGAAATGATGTAGTGTGTGCCTTGAAGGTTTACCGATTCTCTCTCAAATCACGTCAGATAGCAATCGCATTACTGGTACCTGAATTCCAATTAAACATCAGTCATTATTACACGATGATTTACGTTTTAATCTTACTATTTGTTGTGATTGGTTTAACCAGATCATTAGCATAGTATATGCCAAAGTCCTGACACTGATTTGTTGAAGAACTTTACATGTTTTAGTAAAAGCCACAGAAGGTAATTGTATACTATAGTTTAATTTCTGGACTTAAATACAATTTTCTTTCAATCTTTCTGGCAAAATGCTACTAGTGGAAAAACACTCAATAATACTTTCTCCGATTTATGTGGTGTTTGCAACATTGGATCAAAAGTAACATTTGGGTTAATAGGGTAACCCGTTAAAAAATTAATAAAAGACTACTCCTTCCACAAATTAGATCCAGTATTTAGTTCGAAATCTTAGTAAACCAATAAATAAATTGGCACTTATGGCGTTTCATACGTATAATACTTGAGCTCACAATTTTTGCATTTTTCAGACAAACATCAAACGACGACTGGTGGACTAACATGAAAAAAAAAAAAAATACAGACTTGGGACAAGAGTCTAGATACAGTATAGTACAGTTTTGTCATTCGATCGTATGTATTACAGTATTGTGATACAGAGTTTAATTAAAGGGTCTTCTTAAATGTGATCTGTAAGACTGCGCCCCTCTCCATCCCATTTATGATATCTCTCAATTTTGCCACTGCCACAATTTGAGAAATAACTAGGTTCATGTTCTATTGAACACGTCTCTGTGTATAACCTTTTCTAGACTTGCCCCAAGTCTGTATTTATTGTCTTTTTTTTAATTTATTTGTTTTTATTTCGACCGCGATTTTTGTCTGAAAGTATCAAGTAATACACGTATGAAACGCCATATGTGCAAAAATATTTATATTTTTACAAAACTCCGTCTGGAGCCCAGACTAAACCTTTTCAGTCGTGGCTGATGATGTAGCATTTTGTAAACCAAATAAATAAAAACAGAAACATATTTGATTTAATAAAATTTAATTTCAATTTTCAAAAGATTAAAAAACACATTTATTATCTAAAATTTCCACTATTTTAGTTACCAAAACTGACATTAACATGTTTCTAACTGATAATCCTAAAACATTATTCTGTTTCTATAATCTTTGGTGGACAACTTTTCACTACATTTTAACATTGTTAGAATACATTATATAATTTGTCCAGTATCATAGGGAAATATAGTGTCATATATCATATGTGACACCACCTGTATCACAGTCCATAAGCTTATTGATACAAGTGTCGCATGCAATACATATGTTACACTGTATTTCAGAATTAGCATATCATATGATACTGGACAGATAATCTCATGTGGAGATGCAGTACAGAAAATTAGTGAATTAAAGGACATAATATTACTCACAGTTTATAAAAACACCATTAAAAAGAAGACTTTTTTACATGATTAAAATTTAAAATACTGATTTTAAAATGTTAAAAAAAGTTGAAAATAGAATACAGAGAGCATCAGATTTTTGACAACAGTGTTTTCATAAGTAAGTCAATCAAATGGATTTTGAATGAATGCCTCAAGGCTCCATATTAAATTGGTAGCTCTTAAAATGATAAAGTGAAGTGCTGAACCTAGCTCTTGTATCGCAATGTTTTAATTTAGAGGAACCCGTGCCGGCTGACTGACCCCTGTATATATGATATAATACTATCTGTTCAAAAACTGTGCCAACAAGCAAAATGAGTATAGCCTAGACAAGCCTTAACCTACTGTAAATTCTAGTTTAATACCTGTTCCTAATAGAGGTTTCAAATAGTTAACGGACGGTATAGGAAATAGCACAATGGTGAGGTTCGTTGGGTTGGTTGCTGGGGGTGAGGTTAGGTTCGATGAAGGCCTTAAAAACAGCCTTAGGCTGGGTACATAATATACTAATACAGTACAAAGAAATCATAATGTGCACTTTCATAATATGCAAAGCAGCACAACTATATTACACAGCTATTGCTGTATGTAATCATTTAATAATCTTTTAGACATTTCATATTGTACCAGATTCCTGTGAACTATAATCACTTGTGTCATCCATCATTTCCATGTTGACAATAGCAACCACCTGTCTCATTAAACATGTCTCATTAAAATGGGTCAATGCTTGCTCAAATTCTCTTTCTAAAGTAGATAAAAAAAAGTACAAATTTCAATACACATTTTGTATTATTTTATTTTATTTTCAATCTTTCTACATAAAAAAAAACACATAAGTATAACAGGGGAGTAGTGGAAAAGCAAAAGTAATAAAACTGTCATCTTGTGATGTGCTTAACCAGCCCCTGTCAACTAGGACGATACAATAAAACCGAGATTTAATCAATTTAGAAAAATAGATAGAAAAATATGCTATAATAAAAAATTTATTTGAATGAGACTTCTAGATTTAAACAAAAGTACACAAATTTAATTTAACCCGATTTACAAGTGAACAACATTTTGTAATTTCAATACACATTTTGTTTTAAAGGGGACTTCTAGATAAAAATAAGTACACATTTAAAAGTGCATTTCGAATTTTCAATCACATACATAAATTTTGTACAGAATTCGAAATGCATTATACAATGCACTATGCCATATATACATTTTCCAAAATGTTTTATCCGACCACACTTTACACATGAATCTGGGTTCAGTGTGAATGTTAACCATGAAGAAGAGTACTGCATTGAAAACACCAGTTGAAAAAACTTTGTACCTAATGTAGCACTTAAAAAACAATGGTCTGAACATTTCCCACATGGTCTGAATAACTTACCATACAATTCTGACATAGGCAAGATTTGTAGTATGCTTTGGTGTCTTTCATTTGATGATAACATGGAGCTATACAGTGTTTCAAGATACTAAGAAAAAAAAAGTATTTAAATTAATATCTCATCTTCCACGGACATTTTAAATCTTACTCAGGTTTGTCATATGTGTTTAAATGACTTCTATCTACATTGAACTAGGGTTGTAGTGTAGGAAAAAAAAAAAACTTGGAGAAATGAAATCTGGAGACTTAAAACATGGCCAAAACCCATAGAGGTTTAAAAAAAAAGGAATGAATGAAATTTGCACATCTAATCTAACAATATGCTGATGTGCCTAAGTGCAGTGGCAAAGCAATCGGTGCCTTGCAGTAGAACATGAACAGTAAATTTATTCATTATTGAAATGTTTTTTTGTATATTCAAAACAATTGGGAGAAATTGAACCTTTAGCAGGAGTTAGCAGATCACTCAAGGTCTGCAAAGTTGTATAGAATCTATATACTACTTGCAGTGAACTTGAAACCCAGCATGTAATACAAGTCTGGTGTGGTAAGAGATGGTCAGCATTATTTTTTAATAAAGATAAATAAACCATAAAATAAATTAAATTATACACACCGATATCATGCGTCCTTGGCAACCTCTGTAGCATTTACAAATTATCAAACAGGATGAACTGATAGTGGAATTGGCTTGAAGATTGCATACATAAACCTACACATTAAATTTAATAAAGATATTAAAATGTTCACTACATTAATTCATTATAAAGATATCATCGATAAAAATGAAAACATTTAAAAAACAAGCAACAATTGAATATGATTAAAAACTCAGAAGCTGAGCCAAATACTTTTCAACATGCAGAGAGACGGAGGGTGAACTATTAAATATTTCAGCCCATATTAAAGATAAATGATGACGATGAGGAAATCTGTGAGAATGAGAAACAGTTTCCCAACCGAGATTCGAACACAGAATCTTCCCGACCATTCAACCACTGGAGCTTTCACAGTATTGTTCAAATTTCTGGCATGGTCTGTTGTAAAGTGTGGACATTGCAAAACAAGCAAATTACATAAGTACATAAACACAGAGGTTTGGTGTTGTTTAGAGACCAATACAACATAGAAATAAGTGAACAAAATACTTACAGTGTCAAATATCTTATATAAAATATACAGAAATCCTGCATTGAATCTTGTAAGAAGATTGTTCACTTGTAGAATAATACAGCCACCATTGGAAACATACTGTGGATGAATCAATATTGCAGCGACATTAATAGTTTTTTTGTTTTGATGCGATTATTATCAAGACATTTATTTATTTCCTTCAAATATGGCCCTAGGCCAAAATAAAATATTTTAAACAAGTTAATGAGAAAGATGATCCTTTCTACAATTGAATGCAGAATAAGGAAACTGAAAATGATGTCAATATTTTTAGTATATAACAGTTAGTGAATTAACGCTGATATTTGAACATTTTATAACTTTAATATATTAAATAAATATGTTAAGGGTATAACATGTTCAAATATCAGCGTAACAAGCATTATTAATGTAAAGTTTAGTTTAAGTGCAAGTTTAAATTATCCTATCATACTAGGTAAAAAAAGACTCATAAAACATTCCAATACAGTTTCGTCAAACCACTCAACTTGACTTCTTAGTTGTTTTATCAATCTATTTTGCCTAGTATATACACTGAAACCATATGAAATTCTTTTATTTTTCATTATCCTATCATATTTTCATAAAATAAAAATCACTAAAAAACATACTAAATTATACCTTAAGTGCTGTCAAAATACTGGAAACTAACTCCATCTTAGTTCCTTTGTCATAGCCTTCTGTCTGATGGCCAACAAGACTAAAGACTCCATGAACCCTGTATGTTAAACAAAAGTATTATTATATGGCCAACTAAAAATGGCTTAATTCTCTAATTTTTTATGTGTAAGCGGAGGTCCATGAGTTGTTTAGAGAGCGCTACCCCTCGATATGCAGTAATGTTTAATAAAATTTTGATTGCGTTACGAAGAATAATAGGTTTGTGATATGAAATGGCAGGCATTTTTTACGCCATCGTGGATTTGAGGAAGACCGCAGTAAATTTGCAACGGTACACCTCTTAATTATTTTTCCTAAGGGTCTACATAGGCTAACAAAAAAACTTGTGTGTGCTTAGTGTGTAGAGAGGTGGCAATGGGACACCTTAACGAAGATCTTTTTGGCACTTTGGGCCTCCGATCAGACAAACCATTATTAACTAAATACTAATAGTATTAATGCTCCAAATGTCTAAAAGTGCTTTTCTATATAAAGCTGCATTTTAGATGTTACCTTTTTTGGACAGCCAGTATTGAGAGTTGTGTATCTATAGATAATGTGCAATGTGTAGATAGGTTGTCAAAAACGTCGTTTTAGAGAGAATAGCATTTTTTGTAGTAATTATTGCTTCATATCTCTGCAAAACCTGAATGCTTACTTATTATATGTCTGTTGTAGCTGGTTGGTGATACTGCAATCAAGGCCTGTCTTTTCTTCTTTTGCCAGCTCTGTTATTGCACATCTAGAAATCTAAATATGTAAAATGATGTTGGTAAAGTGTTCCATGAATCTAACACCACTATTCAAAGGACATCCCTATTCAGAGGACACTCTTGTGAAACAAGGCGTAGTAATGTATGTATAACACTAAAAAGAGATTTTTGTTTAAAAAAGTTTATTTTAAATTTAATTTTTTTAAAGGTGGGGGTGTAGAAATGATCTGTATGGTCAACAAATATTTGTGGCTAAAATACAATGCCTTATTATTACCATGACACAACCATGTTCTTCTAATATCTTTAACACAGGATTTGGTTCTTCAGAACTAGATGAGCAGTTACAGATAATTGTCTGTGAATCTTGTGAAATCTATAGTTAAAAAAAGAATATTGGGTCAATTGGTGTGCATAATGTTACTGGTATTGGTCCTGGGAGAACAATCATAAATCATACTGATAAAGTGAGTCAAATGGCCGAACGGTTGTTATCCATCAGACAATAGGCCAAGACAAAGGAACTAGGATGGAGTTAGTTTCCAGTATTTTAACAACACTAAAGAGCCAACTATATCGACATAGGTTTGAGGCTGACTCGCTTCTAGTTCTGGTGGTGGAGTCTTCTTCTCAGATAAGGACTATAAACCATAGGTCCAGTGTACACAGTTTATCTGTGTGCACTTTGAAGAACCATATTACATTTCGAGTAGGGGGGTTACTCCGGTGACCTGGTTCACAAAATAACCCCTGGGGGATTATCACCTGATGATTGAACAGTGATTAATTTACCATTGGCCTAAAGACATAAATGATAAATAATCAAAATAATAAATGAAGTCACACAGTGTAGAGAATTAAATAATAGTCCAACAGCACTTTTGCAGACATTAGGTAAAAAGAACTTTTAAAGTGAGTGAAGTGTGCCGTGAGTGAGAAATTATTTTTGTCACGTGAAGGGAAAGTATAAAATCACTTTGTAAAGATATCATACTATTGTAAAACTGTACGTACCCCAGAAAGAGACTTTAAAGCAGATTCAATGTAGGATACAATATCAGGTGTCACTTTACATTCTTCGCTCAATGTTTCTGTTAACTGTGAAATACAGATAATATTTCATAACATTCATGGTAATAATACATTGTAATATTATTATCTTTAGCAATGACTTTATTGTTAAATGGGTATGAAATTATAAAGTGCAAAAACTAAAAAGTTCTGTAAAAAACAATGAAAAATTAAGATATTTTGTCATTTTTGTATACTTAATTGTTACTGTTTCATTTTTATCAACTTTTTAGTGGAGGTTTTCATCTCTGTCGATTGATTTAAAATAAATAATAAAAAAAAAAAAAAGAAAAAGGAGAAAATGAAAGTCAATGTTGTCACACAAACCTATGTGGGGATTTGTTGCTAACCAGTGTTCAAACCAATAAATTCTGACAGTCGAGTTTCTGTATTTTCAATATAGTAAAAGCTATAGAAACTGGCAAGAATAAATGAAAATCAAAGACTAAACTGACAAAAATAAATGGGTCTTAAGCCATTCTTTAAAAATTCAAGAACTTTAATCACAAATAAAAAATGTAAGCGAGTTCCACTACATCTTCGCAGCAACTATAAATTATAGTGCCAATTTTTCTGGAGACTTAGTACATTTTTATAAACCCACTTCAAAATAATAATTTGAGAGATTCTGAACTGGATTGCCGAGACCTGACTTGGCAAATCATTATTCTATTTTTCAAACGTTACCTTTGAATTGGCATGTGCATCTATCCAGTGGCTTATGACATGACTGGAACAGAATGGAGAGTTAAGCAATTTCTGTATCTCTTTACCACACGTTTCCTTCCAGTTACAGACATTATTCTCGCATAACTCTCTTGTGTTCTAAAAAAAATTCATCAATATTCTATTTGTTGATAACATTCAAAGATATATTTGTTTTAGAATATTTCTTGGTGCAAAGTTTGATAATAGACAGAGCTTTAAGCTCTGTCTACTATCAAACTACAGTACCATATTTGGGCAAATCACACTTTTTTTGTCAAACTAGTTTGATAGTGTAGAAAAAGTTTTAGACAAGTCTTAGGACCCTAGGATCAATAGCCAGGCATCTTTACCACCAAGGTACAACTTCACGCCCATATACTTTCATAATTACTGTACTGATCTTCACACTATTTTTGTTCAAATATCACTTTAAAAAAGTCTTGTTTCACCTGAAGTTCCAAAACTGTTGGTTCATCAACAAGCTGCATTTCTAATTGGGATATTTCTTGTTTCAATCCCAACATCTTTTGGTGCCATGACAACTGCTGCTTTTGCATTCTCTCATTAAACGTTCCCTGAAGTCGTTGTTGCAGTGTTTTGCTATACATACACGATTTGACATTTGAACTCTATGAATTAAAATTGAATTTCATAAACATTTTTATGGTTAACTTGCAGGATGTTACAGGACAATGCATGTAAAATGGCACATATTTCCCTAGATCATGACATAATTGATGGTAATTTGCACATACTCTCTAGATGCAGACCTGGTGTATGCAATGATACTCTCATTTGTATTCAAACAACATAAAACAATCATAATATATGTGTGGGAATATGTGCCATAAAACTTGGCTTACATTGTCACAAGATTGAATGCAAAGAAGAAGTGCAGACCAAAGTACATTCCAATGAGGCTATCTGTGTGCGACCTCTTTTAGGTTGTCCATAATATGAAAAGGATATGAAAAAAAATTTGCCGAACAAGCTTTTCACTAATTAACAATACCTCACATAATTATATCTCAAAGTATACATCATACTACATATACTATATTTTTTTCTATGACCTAGCAATAGTCAAGAAAAATTAAAAAAACGTCATATTAAAAGTAAAAATATAACATAATATAATAATTTCCATTTTAAAGATGTATTGTCCCCAAAAAACATGAAAAATGAAGATTAATAAAAAACAGACTTTGACCATTTCGCAGTTTTAATAAAATGTTTTCACTTGTAAAAAGACTATTATAAATGGTTACTTACATTCAATTTGACTATTTTTTGCTTTAAATTACTTTTTTTCCAGGTTTTTTTTTCCATCCAATTTTTGGTCAAAGTGAATAACTATTTTGTGACATTAAAATGGCATTCAACAAAAACATAAACAAAAAATTATATATTTTTAGGGGAATAATATATCTTTAAGTATAATAATTACCGTTACTAGATTATTTTTTACAATCTTCTTTTTTCTTTGCAACATCTGTATTTGACATTTTTCAACAAAGAGTTCAGTACAGCAGTCTCTGACATCCTCTGCATACTCTTCGTCGCTGTCGGTCATGTTCTCATACAAGTTTATATTGTTTGTTATCGCTTCTACTTGATGGTCTTTGAAGAACTTGCAGCAGTCGATTAACTTTTGGATAAATGATGGCGGCAGTGATGGAAATAGAGGACGGTCTGGAGAAGCAGAAGCTAAATACGAAGATGGTGGATTAATTTGAGATCAATTGTTTCTTAATGCTGTTCAACAAAATGTATTTTTTAGTTTTCGACAGCTAAACGTGGCATATATGGCTAAAAATGCAGTGGATATGTTCACCGCAACGCGAAATAAAAAAAATATAATATCACAAATTATTGAAGAATTTCCTTTAAATGGTATTCATTTAGATAGGGAAATGATTTATATCATAATATATACTATTTTGCTATTGGTAAACATACAGGTTGGGGTTGGGAGTGAAAGATGGCTTGTAGCTGAATACATTATCTTTAATAATATGGAATTAAGTATCAAGGTAGGTAATGGCTGACTGAAAACATACCGCATCACCAAGGTAGTTCGGAATACTTCAGGATATAATTACGCATTTCTGCAGCCTACACATCTCTACATTTTTTAGTAGAATATTAATAAACAAAATTATTCATTTTACTCCAGTAAGTTAGTTCATCTAAGTAAAATATTCATAACTAGAGGGTACTCCGAGAGTACAAACCTCCGCCTACTGTAAAATTCCCCTACATAAAATGCCCCCTGAATATTTTTTTTTTACATTTTTTTTTATTAGTTCTAAGTGTAAATATGTTAACTGCACACTACAAAGTTGTGGATGACAGTGTGGTGTAATGGTTATGTATCCAGCCTCTCACAGTTGAGATCGCTGGTTCAAGTCCCACTGAGGGTTTTTTTTTTTTTTTTTTTATTTCTTTTTTTTTTTTGGTGGACCTTGATCTTTGACCCTGACCCTTCAAAATGTAACCACAATTATATGATGTGTCATTGATCATTGTGGCTAAGTTTGGTGAGAATCGGATCAAAACTGTGGTCTCTAGGCAGTAAAATAGTTTTTTGTTAGTTGTGACCTTGACCTATGACCTTTCCCCCTCAAATTCGAACTCGTCCGAGCTTTTTGGGCATAGATCATTGTGTCCAAATTTGGTTAGAATCGGATACAAACTGTGGCCTCCAGGCTGTTCACAGACACACACACAAACACACAAACATACAGGGGTGAAAACATAACCTCCTTGGCGGAGGTAATAAAAGAGGTTTCTTACAGAATGCTTGTAAGAGGACAGGAAAGTATTGGTCCAGCCAACTTCGTCCTTTGTAATTCAAGCAAATGACGTACACTTCAGAATTGCCAGCTTTGCTTGTTGATGGTTTGAAAACATGTACCTTGGGAAAGCAAATCAGATATTCAAGTAAATAAATATATGAGTATTTAAAACTCAAACTTGTTAGATAAAAAACTATTGCAAAAGGTATTTTCCACAATGATTGAAAAATATGTAATTTAAATGGTACCGAGTATCAGGATCATCTAGCATTTCTGCTCTCAATCAGTGGCTGCTTTTGTGTTTTTTTTTTGCTAACAAGATGAGTATAGATTATTTTAATTATTATTTTTAATCTTCTATTTTTAGGCTCTACAGCTCACTATGTCGGTCGGTTAGTAAACACTAACTTGAGCACGCGACTGCAGCCATGTGTATGGCCTTGTTTACTTTATTTGTTTACAGGTAATATTAAATACATGTTATATTTGCTTGTCATGTACTTTTCTAGTTTCTAATTATTTGCAACTATGACTTTTGTTTGCGTTTTACTTATCGAGTAAAGTCAACACTCCAAATACTGCTCCAAATGCTGGGCTAATAATTATGTCTGGTGTTCATTATTCTAAATGTGTTTTTAATTGCAAAATAGAATTTGGGACCATTTGGTCTGGTATTGGGAGAGATCCCAGTTTCCAGAAAGTCTGGTATTTCAAGATTTGACTGTGTTCATTATTACAACAATACTCACCTCCTTGAAACTACAATTCAGTAAAAACATCAGGTTAGCTGTACATGACTCAAACATAGTAAACATCTTGATAACAAATGAACCACCCTCAGAAAGAATATAGAGGGCGGTAATCATCTCGGAATAATGAAGCTGGGAAACGAAGGTTTCTTGCTCACCTGGATCATTCTGACAATTAATACTGCCATCTGCTGTTACCTTTATTAGTAATTGATTAAAAATAAGTTGTTACTCTTACTTTTACTACCAAAAAAAAAAAACATTTTGAGAAAGCAATATGGAATTGTATAGAAATAATGAATGTTTATGAGTGCAATAGGGCAAATAATGAGGTAAAAGGTGGTTATATTTTCAAAGTGAAATAGAACATTTCATCTTGCACCAAATGAAATTAACTCAATTCTGATATCTTGCCACAAATAAATTGTGAATTAGTTTACCAAATGTATTTCATCCATTTCTGCTATCTGAGTACGGGTGAGCAGACCTTCTAAGTTTTCTCTCTGCATCAAATCTCCGCTATCATCCACACCGAAGAACCAATTTGGTAAAGTCTCCTGAATAAACCTATCATCGGCTATCATACATCCTAGACTGTTTCCTTCGTAGTAAGGATTCAACGTGGTGCCAACCCAACGCCACTGCAAGTACGTATAATCAGGGCGACTTTTGCAAAAGTGGTTAAGACTGGTGATGAACGCCCCAGGGGCTTCACAGAGATGGACAGAATTGAGAAATCCTGAAGTGTGTACAGTGTTTGGGATTACAGGATAGAATGTCAAAATCTCGTGGAACTTACACCAGGCCTGTGTGCACAGTTCTACATGATAGTTACGTCGTAGATGATGCATGGTTTTACCTCCACAGTGTAAAGATGTTGTGTGTGAGTGCCATTGGCGGATTTCTTTATCACTGAGAGAATTTTTAACATCGTTCAGTTCTGTTTTAAGTTGAAGTAAATCACTGTTTACCTCCTGTGGTAGAAAAGAAAAAATGATTCAACAGAATGATTAAAAAGCCATTATCTCCAGTTAAAGTGTCATTCCTCTACTGAAGGTGAATACAGAATTTTGAAATAGAATATAGGGCATAAAAATGGAATATCGATTAAGCAAATCAAAGTGAATGACAAACGGAAATGACACTGCCATGTAGTGTGCTTTGTATCAGCAAAACGATCATACCGTTTCTGCAAGTAAACAAGCGTGTTCTGTGTTGGAACATGCCCATCGTTTGATCGTTCAAGAACTTTGTGTTTTGATTTGCGCTTTCAATGCAAACGTCAAGGAAAACCGGCATTGAAGCCTTGCACTTTCAATATAATTTATTTACTCATAAAATTTAGGGTCTGTGCGTCCCAACCACACGCTTTGGTCCGCCACTGTACTATACTGTATGAAAACATTTTAAAAATGACTCATGGTAAAAGTACAGATACTACATTACTGAAACAAAAAGCGAATAACAAAAATAAAACAATTACCTGAATTTTACCTTCAGCAAACATATCAGAGGGGTGGGGTAAAATACATGGGTTTTCGTCTTCAAAAGAAAACTTTTTTTCAAACTGGGCAGACGCAGCTAAATTTACACGATCAGAGAAGATCTTTGATGGGGAAGGGTGGTGATTATAACGTGGGCGTTTGGCCTTGTTCTTGACATGATGGCGGTAATGAAATGGTTCACTCCTAGGCCTAGTAGTAGAATAATGATTAACCTCTGTCATGATTTTGTTGTCATATCTTGTCAAATAAAATCTAAAAAAATAACGAAGTTACTTATTAGTATTACTATGCCGTGATTTGATGCTGTTTTATTCGATTAGGAACTTCTTTTGACTTTGATCAACAAACAAATCTTTTACATTTTATTGGTGACAAAAAATGAAAACTTATTTACTTAACGTTTGAAATTCTATGTTGTAAATTAAATAATTACACTAATTGAAAATAACAGTAGGACTACTCTACTCAACAAAAATTCCAAATCAAATATGCCAAATTTGAATTGTTATGGATTGCTACATTCAGCTTTCTGCTGCATCTCTGTTGTGACTGTGAGGAGGCTAGGCCTACTAGTAGGAGGCTAGAGTACTTAGGCTAGCCAGTAGGTAGTACTAGCTAGGGTACTAGTAGTAGGCCTAGCTAGGGCCTACTCTCTAGTCTAGGTAGGCCTAGCTAGGAGGCCTAGCTAGGGCCTAGCCTACCTAGGCCTAGCTTTAGCTAGGAGGCCGAGGCCTTCTATAGTATAGGGAATGCTAGGCTAGGCCTACTAGGCTAGGCCAGGCCTCACTTTATTATCAACCTGATTAGGCCTATATAAAATAATGTTTTAAATATAATACCATAGTCTTCTACCATATAGGCCTAGGCTAGGCCTAGATACAGTAACACAGCTAGGAAGATCGGAAGATCAGGGAGTTAACAACTCCCTGGGAAGATCAACAACAAGCTAAGAGGGGAAAATCCCGTTGCGGCTGTTGTGCAGCGCAAGCGCAGTACAATTTGTTATTATAAGTAAACTGCGTTACTATGCGTTACATTTTCCTACAGTTGCGTCAGAAAAACAATCGTAGGCCTGATTTAAAAAAAGGCAACGGCCAAAGTCCATAATTGTCTGTCCAGGCATCTCAGACAAAAGGTTTTTGTTAAATTTATCATTATGATTTTGTCTTTCATATAGCCCAATGTGAAATTATTTTCCTGATGAATAGGCCTAATGAACCAAAAACAAATGTTTTACCGCTACAAATAGGCTACCGGCACACTACTAGTACTAGCCTAGGCCTTATATAGTAGGCCTACAACAAAATAATTTTATACAGAAATATAGATGTTGAGTAGAAAAGCAAACTATGACTTTTAGAAGAAACTTGCTAATTAATTTAAAGCTAACTATCTTCCAATATAACAAAAAAAGAAAGGATATTATAGAAAATGAAAAAAGAAATGTAGGCCTAATGGAGACTGGCACAGGAAGCTTAACAAGAGAAGACAATAGATGGTCAAGAGGCACATAGAACCAAAACCGAGAGAGGAAGATAAAAAAGGTGGAGAGATAAAACCACCAAATATGCTAAACAACCTGGACGAGAATTTCACATTACAGAAGTAAAAAAAAGACCCAGAAAGCATATACATTCGTATTTCTTGAAAGCAGCAGAAGTTATCATTGATCCACCAACAAGCGCATAAATCTGAAGTAAGGCAAAAGTCTTACAAATAGAAGGCAGGCAGCAACTGATGACAGTCAGTGCTAGATAAGTGGATATCTATAACTGACAAAGAAGGAGGTGTGATTTAGCGAACTAAAGTAAAGGCACACATCAAAGACTATGAATAAAATACAAGCATATGCTATCGATTCTAATCGTTTCAAATGGATTGTGTCTTACTTAGAATGAAGCAGTGTCGATTGGACAATGTAAATAATAAGCTTAGAAAATATTTTTTTTTTGCACAGAACATTCCTCCGACTTACTTAGCATCGCGTTTGGAACAATTTGGAAAATCGCTAAGGCAGATACGGGGCCAAACATTAATGCTCCAACCCATTCTTCTAAATGAATCTGGTGAAAATATAAAATGGAGATGGCACCCATAATGGGCTTCTGTAGAAGAGGCATATAAAGCTTGCCAAGAACGTATTCATTGTGACTGTAAACCATTTGTAATAATGGAAATTGTAAATGTTGAATCGGCGTAAATTTAGTTGCACTAAATTATGAATTCTAAAAAACGAATTTGGATAAATATACAAAATACACATGTCAGTAAGCCAAATAACTAATTGTTCAACTGTTAAAAATGATACCAAACACGACAATATTTGGAAAGTTTAAAAATGTGATCTTGTTTTGATATGTCCGTAAATATTAATTTAGTAGTAGTAGCCCATTATGTTCTTCCAAATGGCAGATTATAAACTGCGAATTCGGATCGGGTTCGCCCCTAATCTTTGTAAGTACCTTAAATCATGTATGCCAGACAGAACTCATAACTGTTGAATTCGCACGAATATAAACGCAACAATTAATCAATGCACTTGCATTGTGTGCCAGATTGGCGACAATTAGGTACAAGTAAAACTACTTGTTTTTTTTTGCATTAAAAAATGTTTCTCTTTTGAATTGCACTGCTCAAAAGGAAATGGGTATACTGATTTGAATTGGGCTCACATATCACTAGCACAATACAACTGCAATAACTCAATTAGAGTGCCGCGTTCGAGAACAAAACATAGCTGTTTATCCAGGTCGTCGATATTGCGCTTTAAACCACGGCATAACCATCTCAAAGCGCAGTGACAAATTCAACAATAGTTATTTCACAGTTATAAACAGACCAAAAGCCCAACCGTACGGTAGGCCTAACGTACCGCATATATAACCGTTGAGAAATAACTTATTTCCTTATAGGCTACCTACATTAAATTTAAAATGGGGACAGACGACGCTCTATCCGGGTTAATTTCATTAGGTGTAACGGTGGGTTTGTGTCTTGCTATCTACTATGTTATTCCTTTTGTTAAAACCAAAGACTACAAGGAAGGCGTGTGCACCGTGGTCGAGCACAATGTCACAATAATAAGTGATCCTGAATGTGAATGCTATGACGACTACAAGTTGTTTTGCAAAGAAGGAAACTATCCGTGTTTGATGATTACTGTATTAGTTCTTGATGCAGAGTTACAGAACAGAACTGCCATGCTGTACAAAAGTGATAAAGATTATGTTCAAGACAGTAAGGTAGGTGTCTCAGGTTAGATACAACAGTGATTTATTCCCCCTCACCACTTATGCCTAAACATTAAATGAAGATGGATATGGAAGGTTGATAGGTGTTAGAAGTTCCTTCGACCTAAGCATATTTTGAAATGGCACTTAAAAATATATAAGTCTCCAGGACCAGCCCTACCATGACTAGGGTTGACCTATAAGCAAATGTTGAAAATAAAGCTGCTATAGAGGTCCTAGGAAATTGCACTCGATGTTCTTTGAAATATGAAACGAAATAAAGTCTCAGGACCATCTCTACCATGGTAGGTGCTTACCTATAGAAAAATAGAGCTACCAGATCATCATAATTGCACATTTTGAAAATGGCCGTACCAATCCCTGAGGTTGGCCAAAATCATATCAATGCAAATTAAATAATTAATGATATTATAAAACAGATACGTTTAGATTTCAACTTCCTAGTTTTCTAATCAATAAAACAAACACAAGAAGATTTACAATCGTGCCAATGGAGAACAGGATAGTATATCCAGGGAGATGTAAAATAAATTTATTTATTTAGTCTGGTATATCCATGGTATATCTAAAACATCCCTTTCCTCATTTTAGTGTTCTTATCCAATATGCGACTCTTACGATCTTGGAAAAAAGAGGGAAACAGAAGAATACTCTGAATTTCGTGAAGAATACACAATTGTTGACAAAATGTTTGACTGTTTTTACGACGAGGAAAAGGATGAGGCAGTAATTGAGAGAAAGGTCACAAAAGCTCAAGCCATTGGAGCTTGTATTGGATTAGCACTCCTTGGATTAATTTCAGTATTGTTAATTGTATTTATTTTGTACCTCATTCATAAAAATTGTTAAATGTTTCAATATAATAATATTCTGTATAAAGTAATGGTAGTTCATAACGTTGTTGTTTTTTTCTTAGGCGGTGTGGCCGTCTATTTGTATACTCTGTAAATAACAATTTTATTTTGCATGGCAAAATTAATATGTTGATATAAAGTTCGCGGTACACCACGTGTATTAATATACTGTAATATAGTTCTTAAAAGACTGTTGAGTTTCTTGACGTTTCGATCAATATACTTACTTTAATCGTCCTCAGGAGTGAGAATGCAGAAAGTCCAGTAAGTTGGGATCAAACTTTATATCAACATACATAAAAGTCGACGTCATGATATATAATTACATATTTTCATATGAAAATTAAAGATTTATTTTGTTTACTGTTCATTTATAAGTTGATTACCTTGAGTTACGTTGAATTACCTTGAAATTAAGGCTAAAGCAAATTGCTTATTCGCCTCTCTGGAATTACAAATCTCTTACATACGGCTGAAACTTCTGGTGGTGGTTTTTCCAGTGTTCTTTCAAATTAGACTTAAATTGATTCAATGACTTTGACTCTACAACAACTCTCGGAAAAACGTTCCAATCGTTAACTACCCTTGCTCCAAAATTATTTGATTCCCATTTAGTTTTGACCCGCGGCTTTGATAGTTTGAAAAAATGACCTCTAGTATAATCAATATAATTGATGTTTAGTTTACTGATGATTAATTAGATGGATGTACACATTTTTCATTGTTGCTAAATTTTCCATTCATGTACAATGTTCCATTGTTGGTACTGTAGTATACATTTCATATTGTTAGTTTTTATTGTAAAGTTTTAAACATTGCTTTAGTCACACAAACTTCATGGTTAAACTTAATATTGTTTTCGTCTATCAACTAAGAACCAATTATTAACCACGGGACCTTATCACGTAGGCCTGTAGGCATAATATATGTTTATAAAGGATGACAAAATCAAAAGTCAATTTCACGGCCGATACAAAGTAAATAATTTGTTTGAACATCATTGTTCCCCTATAAAAAGTTTAATGAATGAATGCTTTTCAAGAATTTATTTAATTCATAAAAAACTTGAGAAATAATTCAAATGCCGTTTATATAAATATAATGGATAAACCACTGGAGCTGTAACTTCATGTTAACAAAGAATAATATTCCTATTGAATTCTTACTTATTTTTGTTTGAAACTAACAACAATAGAACTTAGGCTTACAAAAATCAGAAGATCTTCAATCCATCTTTTTTATCGGTCTAATTTATATAAACATGAACATCAGAAAATGTTAATACACTGCAGTTAAAATACATCATCAAACTTAAATGTTCGTGTATGCGTAGTTTCATTTTTAGGTAAGAAACTGTGTTTTGTTGTCTTTCGTTTCACGTGTGAACTATGTATCGGATGAATTAATTCTGTTTTCACAAAATGGTGTATAGCGCCCTCAATTGACCAAAATGTATAGCGCCCTCGCGTGACCAGATCAAGAGGAAAGTGCGCGATCTGCTCGCATTTTTATTTACAACCGTGTATGTGTCAAAGGTTATGGGCGGCCATTAGGGCCAAAATAGACAAACGTTGCCGTACTCAACAATTCCGCTCCGGTAAGCCAAACAAATGGCGTTAAAGACATGATTCCTTACGGTGGCCCACAACTGTCACGCACACTATAACACAGAATCACACAATTCCTTGATTGACAAACAAATATTGCCAGGACAAACATTGCCCCCTAAGGACAAATTGGCGTACAGTCTAACTAAATGTAAACGTTGAGGGCATCATGCAACCACTAAGAAATATACAGAGGGAAACGAAACATGAAACTTTTCTGCGAAACTTTTGATTGATTAGAGTCATCAACTCCGAGTAGTGTTCAAATTGTATGGCATCTCTCTACATAACCCATCTAAAATATATTGCACTTGATTTAGATTAATTTCCTCATTTTCGAGAGATTGCATGACTAAAATTACTAATCAGGTTTCAAGAAATATTGGAGTAATGATGAAACTTCAATATATTTTACCAACAAATATTTCATTATATAATGGTTCTTCCATATTTGTCATATTGTAATTTGTTATGGGGGAACTATTACAAATAGGCTAAACATTTTCAATGCCCATGAACTACCACGGTAACTACAAAGTTGGACCATCTCTACATAATCATGGCATATAAAATTACGGTGAATGCACGAAAGTTGAGAGAGTGTTACAAGTAATATAATAATTAGTTATTATTAAAGATGTATTGTCCCCCAAAAAATGAAAAATAAAGATGGAAAAAATCAAATTTTGAATAGACCGTTTTGTAGTTAACATAAAGTTATTCACTTCCACCGAAAAAAAATCCGAAAAAAATATTGATTTCGCTTATAAAAAAATCAAAATAAGTTTACCATTTTTTCGAACTCGTCGGCTCAGAAATTAGGCCGGTAGAGCTAACTCATACATATGCATGATATGTTAATGAGCATCCACACAGCAGAGATCTGATCTAACAATGGACGATGCACGTTGTACAACAACACCACCAGAGATCGACGCTACTCGACTGTGGGTTTCCCTGGCCGGCCTGATCGTATAAATATGTAAAGCTGAGCTGTTAATTTGTCGGTAGGTAGGCCTAGACGGTTATTTTAAATATAATAATATATATAACGCAATAATAACAGGAAGGTAAATTAATTAACTTAGCCTGGGATTTTTTCAGTTCAGGGCTAGGCCTAGAATAATTAATACATGCTGCTGCATATTACTAGGCTAGTAGCAAGCAGACTGTGACAATCAGGTCCCTGCAGAAGATGCCCAGCTAGGCCCTATACATTGTACTCTTCATAGACTGGCCTAGGCTATATGCCATCAATCTTAGCTACATTCCGAAAATACAGCCAGCTTGCTGTACCATATATATTTACAGGTGAAGCTTGTTTAACTAATTTTTATGATAAAAATAAAACAAACATTTTTCAGGGAAAATGGTTGCAATACAAGCCTGAAATGGAGAACCTTCCAGCAGCACTGTACAAGTAGACAGAGGGGAAAAGCCAGCTTAGCCATTTTACAACACAAACAAATGTTCTCTGTACTGTAGTAAGTCAAATATTTATTTTCTCTTTTTATAAGTTATAACATTATAAGTAATGTGTTTTAATTACCATAGAAAGGTAGTATATGTACTTATTTGACTATATGTCAAAGTAAGCAATTTCACTAGCACAATTTTGCACTAAATATGCATGATCTATTTTTTCCAGATTTTCATACTTTGCTTTTACTTTTTTTAAAGACGTTGATGAAGACTGGAACAGAGGTCACCCAAAGACAACAATGATAGACTCGGTATTGGAATATGATTGGATATTGCAGGAAAAATATTTCCGACTCTCCTGCTGCATTCGGCCAATATGTTCTTGTCCAGCTTGTAAAATATTGTATAATTTTGTTTGTATTATATGTACAGTATATTATTTTGTAAACATAACATTCAATAAATAAAAAAAAACTACTACAACAGTACACAGGATAAATTCTTCAAATTTACTTACACTTCATAATTTTACTGTAAATATTACAGTGCAAAAGGAGTTAATAAAATATATATATACAGTATATCTTATTGAATTCCTGTATTGTTTTTTGTGTCAATTTGTCTACTAATTATCAATGTGTTGATTGTGGCAGTAATTACGACAGCTATAGTCTTCTAAGATCGCTCACATCCATTACAAAGTGTCATTTTAATAGTAAGAAACGTTTCAATAAATTGTGAATGTTGCCACTGTACGATACATTTTATGTTTCTCACTACTTGCTCTTATTGTTCAATCAATCAACCTAAAAAAAAAGAAATTTGTGTCAAAATATCTGCATAAAATGTTTATTTGCGGAATGTTAATTTGAACCTATTGCATTTGATAAAGAAAATATTTTTAAAATATTGCATCAGTAAAACATCCAAAACAATATTTAGATTTTCTTTTTTTTTAAATTTTCACTGCCGAATAGATAGTTGAAATCTTTAAAAATTAAACCAATTCATCATGATAGAAACAAAAATACATCCCTTCTGGTGGTGGTCTACTGTAGCCCTAGCTAGCAGTGTACTGCCTAGGCCTACTACACTCTACTTCTAGAGACAGAAGTAGGCAGCAGTTTAGGCTACTCGAGACTGTCAGTGCTAGTAGTAGTAGACTAGTAGTACAGTAGCAGCAAATTCGGGCCTAGGCCTAGCTAGGCCTCTCCTGTTAGCGAAACAAAAACTCACCTAAATGAATAAGATTCAACATCAAAGTTACTAACTGTAATTCTAACTTAGCATTCTGCTAGCTATAGTTTTCGTGTTTTCTTCAAGATTCGTCTCGCATCACTACTCGACTCTCTCGCACGCACGCATTGCTATCGTTGTTGGCTGTTGATTTGGAAAGCATCATCATCCACATGATGTATCCATACAATATGAATATTTATGAGCTAACTCAGGTCAAGGGTTAAATTAAACCGGAACACATTTGTCTTCCAGACAAATAGCTTCCGGTTGGTTAATTTTTGCATTAAATTGCGATTTTCCCGTGTAAAAAATTATTTTTTTCAATCCAAATTGAGGTCAAAGTGAATAACTTTTATGTGCAATTAAAATGGCCTATTCAACAAAAATATTGAAAAAAAAAATTTTTTTCAGGGGGACAATACATCTTTAAATTATTAAAATTAATAGATATTTAACAATAATTGTTTTTTTTCAGTAAAAAAACATACTCGTAGTCCTAAATTCCTATAGGCCTACTTACTGGTACCGTATGCATTGTATACAGATCAACTATTTGTATATTATTGATTACAATAAATATTGATGGATTGACTTTTATTACCCATTTAGAAATAAACCATACGTAATGGATTATTATATAGGTATACACATTGTAGGCCTATTATTATTACCACTATATATTTATTCACTCTGATGAAGAAGTGTTTCTAAAGCTTGGTATTAAATTCTCTATCTCCGTCCGTCCAATGATAAACAATTAAATGTAAATAATTTAAAAAAGTTAAATTGATTTGCAAATAAAAAACATTTAAAATAAAAAAAATAGAATACGGGTAGATATTTCAGGTACCTAAACAATTCAAGGTAATTGAAACAGAAATTTGTATTCCAAAGCATATAAATATGATTCATTTGTACTTTCTATATATAAGGATAAGATTACATTTTATAATGTTAATTCGTATTAAATCTTAATTTTACAATCATATTATTCTACTGCTTTAATAGCCTATTTCCTATACAATAACTTTCCGTATCCCTACTCGACGTGCGAGGCGCCCTTTAAATTTAGCTCCATGGATGTTGTCTCGCTTTTATTTGCATTGTTCTTTTAGTGTACCTGGTTCCCTGCTGCCAAAGAGCTGACGTTTTGCTCAAGTTTCTAGGCCTAGCTATAGGCCATGCAGTAGTATTTATTATTAAATGATTATTTTAAGTCATTATACTGTATACTGTGATTTCCAAGAATGTTTTGTAGTCGTATTATTAGAAGGCATACATCCGGCTCGGTTGTTGTTAGTGCAAACAAGTTGTGCAGCAGGCCACGTGCGGCGGGATGGCCTAAGCCTAGGCCTACATCAAGTAGGCCTAAAACCCATGGTAACAGTTACACTGCCAGACCCAGTCGGCATCCACCCAGTCCTATGCCAATAATGATTGCCCTCCTCAACTATAGACTTGGTTTTGCCAATGATGTCAACAAAATGTATTATTCAACGTCCTTGTACACAACAGTGACTGAATCAAAAAAAGTGTCAATTGTTATGAAGCCCGAATTTGATTTCAATGAGTTGTTTGATGACAAAAATATAAAAAAACTGGAAGAAAGCATATCAAAAAGGAAGCTAAATTTTAATTTGAATAAACTTGTAAGTATTTGATTTTACAAACTCAAATCAAGGAGATGTCATCTGAATGTTTTCTGATATGGCGAACTGCGGGGACACGCCAGGGCGGTCGGTGTGAAAGGTACCAACATCAACTCGGGAGTTGTTAGATCAAAAGATCATCTTCACACAGTCAATCATGCTTTAGTTTTATTTAAAAATACTTTAAATATTTGTACAAAGTATATTCATTCCAAAAAATAATCAAGTATAAATAAAACATTTTAAATTATTAAATTAGAAATATCAATTAAAATTATCAAAATAGAGGGTGGTATTTACGATTTTATCAAAGAATATAAATCACAAGAATGAGTATTCCGCGATTTTTGCATGATAAATTTGTAACAAAGAGCGAGGGCGAATGTATACAGACTAAATAAGACTTGATAAGAATAGATATTATACATGTCACATTAAATAGAATTATGATAATATATTTTGCAATTGTAAAACATTTTATACAGCATTTAATAACGAACTAGTGTACATTCACTTCTACAGAAAATGATTTACTACCATGCTAAATTAGTTCACAAAAAAGGCCTAACACAGCAACACCAAAAATCAACGAATCGTTACTCAGCACGGCCTATTCTTTACCATTGTCTCGCACTAATCTACGACCTGTAAATTAAGGATTGTTTTTATGATATAAATTAGTATAAAATACATGTTATTACCGGTAATAGGATACAATGTTAAATTTCATTAACATTTATTTGTTTTACCAGAAACAAGTTAAATATAGGAATATTATTAAACTATCCTTCGTGAAAACGCATAAATACTGACACGCCCGGTCACGCTATCGTAGCGCCCGGTTGATAAAGTCGAACTGTTTATACGGCAGTTTTTACTAAATAAATTGCATAAAACGAACAATTAAATATCCAAATAGCATTTAACATGATGTTGGCATGTAGTTGATAACATTTTTTATCATGAAAATACTACCGGTGGTCTAGCCTTTGATTAGTGAAACCGTCTCAAAAAGTTGTATACATCCCAGATACATCCTCACTTATGGTGGCGCCCTACCACATGGACAATATTACTGTTACAGGGAACATCGCTATAAAATTGATATATATATATTCTATATTCTTATCCACTCAACTAGAAATGTCTTTAAGATATCTTAACCATAAAAAAAAAACCACTTCTAGGTGAATTTTGAGCCAAATGTGGCTGAAGATGATATTATATTATTAAAAAACAAGTTATGGGTTGTTGATTTCCCTATAACCATTGTCATTTACTGCGAGTTTCCCATAATTTTAGACCAAATCATAATTCTGCAAAGTTTTTACTGTAAGTCTTTCCATATTTCCGTAATTGGGCCGAATTTCTGTAGTAATTATGGATGTTCCATAGTATTTGCTGTCTTATGTTGGGCCCAAATTATAAAAAATCTAGTTTCTACTCAAAAACAAATAGGCCTCCATCTAGGTATTTTATGATAGGTTAGTATTATTCTTGTTTTGCCTTGGCTGAGCTCATTGTGTCAACTAGATTCATTGCATACATTTGCATTGACATATGACAGCATATGACCTTTTTTCCCGAAGTATACTTTGAATAAAGTGGTTTATCTTAAGCTGAGCTGTAGTACTGTATGTTTTGATATTTATCAATTGCAGATATACTTGTGGGAGAAATTAAAAGATGTTGAAGACAACATGAATTTTCTTAAATCAAAAAGAGAAATGCTAAAGGAAGAGGCTAAGAAATTTAGCAAACTGGTAAGTACAGCAATATAAGTTCAATTACAGTAAAATTCCTCCTTTGAGGGGACACCATTAAATGAATTAGGGTACGTTCACACGTACAGTGTAAGAAAGGCGTGGCAAAGAAGTCCAAAGGGTACGTTCACACATATGGCCTAAGAATGGCATGGCAAAGAAGTCCAAAGGGTACGTTCACACGTACTGCGTAAGTACCGTTTACGTTTTAAAAGTTAAACCCTTCGTTTCTTTTTAGATTTTACTCTGTCTTTATGACAATCTTTTGGGTTTTTTTAAACCATTTCTTGAAATATAGTCCGCACTTGATTTCTAAATCAATTCTTTCCTGAAAAAAAAACTCTGCTTTTGGCCATTATTTACTTTTATTTTACCATAAACAATTTATGCGCTTTTAGATCAAGAGCAGAGACCAGCTAAATAGCTTCTTTTTATATCGGCTATAAAATTTACAGTAAAACAAGAATTAATTGGTAAATATCTTGAAATAAGATCAAATCATTCAACTGTCGCTGGAATAAATAACTTCAGGTATGTGGCTTAGTGAGTTGCTTTGATAACGCCACTGCCTAGTTCACGTGCAAGGTGTACGCCATACGTGTGGTGAACAGGATGTAACAAGTAATACCTCTATGGCAAAACCCCTAATCAGGGAAAATTTTGTTGGTCCCGAAGGTGGGACCCTAATATATGAGTTCTACTGTATTCAAAATTTAAGATGGAGAGTTCTAAATGGACAATAAATGGGAACAAAGATTTAGTGTCTTTTTCACTACATACTATAAATTTGTAACTTTTAGATTTATTATAATTTCAATATCACTTATTTTTTATATGTTTTTTTAACAGAACATTAAACCTGAAGATGGGAATTATCGGACAGATGGAAAACGTGTTCGAGAAAACTTAAAAAAAGCCAAAGTATGTTTTGTCAATCCTGTGATCTAGATTTAATTATAAAGTGGTAATTTTGTTTTAAATCGAAATTGTAGGCCTAAAGTTGTTTCTTTTTTGTGTATCTTTTAAAGACGTAGGGTGAGTCCCGTGTTCTCTGAACGTAGGGGAATGAGCTGTTAGGAGCTCATTGTACTAAGCCTCGGCATTATGTGGTAGGGTAGCCAGTTCCTTTCCACGCCGCCTTTTTTCTCCCTAGTATTTTCAACCAGGTACTCATTTTACAGCTGAGTGTACTGGGAGTTGTCGGGTATTGAACCCGGGTCTATCTGTACGACAGTCAAGTGTCCTAACCACTCGGCTATCCAACTCCTCCGTTAAAGACCTATTGTCTGCCAAAAACATGAAAAAATAAGATTAATAAAATCAGGCTTTGAATAGCCAATTCGTAACCGGAAAAAAATAATATTTTCACTTATAAAAGGACAAAATAAACGGTTAAATTCAACCAAAAACCAATTGGCTGCCAGCCAATTTGACCAAAGTTTTTTTGGTAAAAGTTAGTAAATGTAATATTACAATTGCATATTCAACACAAAAATTAAAAAAGTTATTTTTTTCATATGCCCTGGCACATTTATATTGTTAGCATCAATTATGTTTAATATATTAACTTTAAAGAAAAATTATATTTCAGGCTCTGTATAATTCTTTATCAGAAGAACTGTACATTTCAACACTTCAACTTCCAAACATTCTACATCCAGACACTGTAAGTAACTAACTTCTACTAAATCTAGATATAGATAAGAAAAAAGTGCGTAAAATGTATATAATTTACAGTATTCATACATTGTTTAATAACTGTAAATAATGAGTTGGCACGGCATTTTCCTGCTGTGGCATGCCTGACATACCCATTATATATAGATGCCAATATCTTTAGATAGGACCCTCTGATTTTATGTATTGTAGCACCCTCTATAGTTTAATAAAACTCTCCCAATATTTCATTTTTCCAAGTTGGAAGGTTTTATACTGACATGTGAATAAAAATATTTTTTTTTAGCCATCAAAAGATATGGTTATTGAAGTGAAGGGTGAGAAACCACAATTCATCAAAAACCATGTTCAGTTTGGGTCTGAAAATCATCTATTAAGTTATAAGTAAGTTAATTTTTCTCCAGATTTCACAAAAAGAAACTTAAAATCTTATGTATGGTCATGACGGGACCTTTTAGAATGTAAAATGTCAATCTAAAACTATGAGATTTGGGTATTCCCAATTTTAGACCTTAATGTGGTGGGGTAAGAGGCAGCTGGCCCCTATTTAGGCTAAATGTTGATATTTTCAATTCAAAAGAAAGGACATTAAGATCAACAAACACTTAATTTTACACTTATTATTATTTCAAAATCCTAAATCCACCATTGATATTCCGTTCTTTAAATACAAATTGTGCGATGCTTTGATATCATTAATTGTAGTATTCATATTACATACCTTTTTTTGAAGGTTTCAATTCAAAATCTTCCCTATGTACCATATACATTATAAAATTAATATTGTAGAATAATAAAAACAAGTATATGATGTTCACTTTCTTCTAGCCATGATGTAGTACATCCTGGTACCTGTTATTTACATAGTGATTTGGCATTACTTGAGATGGCACTACAACGGTGGATGACTGATGCTTTAATAAAGAAAGGTTTTACAAGGTTCTCAAGCCCTGATATGTATAAACCTATAGCATTGGTATGTGTGTATTACCGTATATTTCGGTGTATAAGTCGCACTTTTGACACGCAAATTTGACCTCTAAATTAAGGGTGCGTCTTATACACCGAACATAAATGCCTCACCACACAGATTGTACATAGGCCTAGCCTAGGCCTATCGTCACCTCGTTTGCTAGGCCTGAGTAGGCTAGGCCTAGCTAAAGTAACTAACTAACGTAACGGCAACCTGCTTCTGCCTAGTTTTCAAGGCATTTTAGCATGATGTTATACTAAAAATATGATGAAAAGATTTGTTCATTATGGCGATAAAATTTAATTTGTAAACGTTTACGTACGATTGGAATAGTATTTATTTATACAGTAGTTATACGCACGATCGCCGTACCCCCAGCGCAAGCCCTTCTTGGCGGCCACATGGTGTACGGTATTCGACTAGTATATTCTCCAGGTGATTATAGCATGGACCTAGCGTATACACTTCTTAGATACATGGATACTAATCGAATACGATTGTCCGTGAAAACGTCCGCCCTCTCGAAATGATCGAGCGAGGCTAGCACACATATGTACGTGTATACACACATGGTCATGCACTCGATGTTGCGGCTGTTGAGGCTGGGCGCGGCCAAGCCTAGGTAAGAAAAAACCTAAATAAAGGACGCCGTTGCAGATATAACAAAATATATTATTACAATAATATTGATTACAATTTAAAAAAACATTGTTTTGATGAAATATAAGGTGCGTCTTATACACCGACGATATAAAAAATACCGATATTTTACTCTCAGTTAGGGGGTGCGTCTTATACAAAGGTGCGACTTATACACCGAAATATACGGTAAATGCTAAATCTGGTCACAGTAAAATGTAACATTAGAGAATATCCAGTTGTATTTCTAGGCCTAGTACTACTACTTTTGGTGAACTTAGTAACTGATAATTGTTAAAATGAGACAGTTTTATTATTTAATTATTTATTTTATCATTATTTATTTTAAGCTATGTTTGTCTTTTAGGAAGCATATGGAGTTGATATAACAAATCCAGAACAGGTAAACATTTCACCAGTGTATCGTGGCAGAACAAATGTATTGCTACACATATTATAAAATGGTGTAGAAAAAATGCAGTACAAAACTATGTTTCTTACTGAAGAAGATTAATTATTAGTAGATAAGAGTAATATAGAGTTCTGCGGTTTATGTATCTCAGTTCAGTGTATCTTTAATGCAAACTGTCGCTGGACCCATTCAGACTTACCTGGGTAAGTTGGTTACCCACCAAAGTTAGCAATAATTGGTCCATAAAGCTAACCTAATGGAAAATAACCAACCAATTTATAGCCCATTTTTAACAATCAATTTTGTGCAGTATTTTAAATAGTAGAAATGAATTTAGGTCATTTTGGAGAGATATATTTATGATTTTGTGTGTTTTTTCTTTAGGTGTTTACGGTGCTAACTAGTGATAGTAATATGTACCTTACAGGCGTGTCATCAGCTGCTTTCGCAGGTAAGTGTCTGCAAATAGAACTCAAACCTAAGCCAGAATTGACCATGGCAAGCATGCAGTGTACTGGTTGAGAAGGCATGGAGAGAATGAAGACAAAAAACTTAAATTACAGCCAATTAATAGTTATGTTTTCTGATGGTAGATGTACAACTATTGCGGACCTAGAATTAAAAATTGTAATGTAGGATACTGGTATGGACAATGCACTAGATTGGTCAAGACTCATAGAATTCTATTACTTCCTATGGTTATAATCAATTAAGCTATGTACACATACACCATAGAAATGTGTACTATGTGTACAATGGCCAGTGGATAGGTAGATAATTGTTCAATTATCAATCATCTGCATAGGCAGGGTATAGAAAAAATCAAAATAAAATATGTTGGAACTGCTTGAATATAAATGTATTACCAAATGTTTTGGACCTAGTCCATCATCAGGCGAAGACATAAAACAAGACATATCATTCACAATATTAAATTTAATCAAACAAATCAGCCAATCAAAGATGTCAACAATCATTTAAGGCATAGTTATAAACTGTTACAAAGTAATGTAATACGTTCTTATTATTAGGTTTCATGGGAGTGAACTTATTTAGCAGTTAACTGTCCGTACCTTAAATTTATCTTGTGAACTGAGCCCATGCTTTGATTTAAATTTGACATGGCATGTTAAAAAACATTTTTTCGTAATAAATAACTAATGCTTTAGTTTTTTTACATTTTTCTAGCTTACTACATGATGGCAGTTCTTGAGTATAGTGAACTACCACAGAGGTTAGTGTACTACTCTGTCGTTGATTAATTGTTCTAACAACAGTGTAATCTGCAATCTTCTAACTACAGTACACATAAAGTCCAAAATGTTTGCGTATTCTGTAATTAAGACGCTATTCAATTGTTGTTTGACGTTCATCGAAACTAAAGTCGCGAAAATGTAACACCAAAAAAAAATTTAGGGCCGCGAAAATGTTGGGCTATACAGTATACAAAAACTGGTGGTCAGAATGATGTTCAGTGCCTGATCATTGTGCTGGGAACTCGGTCTCTGTATCAATTTCATGATCTCAATATCTTGCATATTGATATGGCTTTCAGTTTACACTCCCAGCTAGAGTAGGTAAGACAGTTTTGTTAGCTTGCTAACATTTAATATTTAAATTTCCTCTGCATAATGCTTTTAATGATTACCATCAGCTTCTACCATGAAATGGTTGTGTACAGACATGTTCCTTAGATAATGCTTAACAAGTTTTTGTTTTGTTTTTGTAGATGTTTTTCTGTCGGAACTTATTATGATGCAACAAAAGGTATTGTCATACAATGATTTGCCTTATAGTATAGATGCTACTATACCAGATACTAAATTATGGACATTCTATTCTAAGATGAATATTGGCAAGAGATGGATAATGTCAATATTGTATATAAGCAATTAATTTTTAAGTTTTTATACATTCATGATTTAAATTCTTGTATGATACATTTGTTTGTTTTGTACTTAAATCATTCATCTGATTTTTTTTATAGATTTTAAATCATTTACTGGTCTCCATAATTTGATGCAAAGGAAACAGATTGAGATTGGATGTCTATGCCATACAGATAGCGAGGAGGATGTTTTCAAACAGATTGTTACAACGCTGTTTGATCTTTATTCAAAGCTTCCATTGCAATTAAGGTATTAGTTGATCTTTTTTAAAAATTTTATTCTAAACTAAACAAAAATTATACGGAATGAAGTTGCCCATTATTAAAATCGCAGTGATTAAAGTTTTGAAAAAGTTAATTCGGCAACTAAAATGGGCTATAAAAGAGTTAATTAAGAAATAGTGCATTTTTAGTATCTATAATTTACCTGAAAACTAACCAATCAAATGATTGTTTAGTTGTTCTCACCCAACCCAGGGTATAAAATGCTACAGTATACTGTATAATAGTATAAATAATTTTTTCTTAGACTAGTTGAAGTTAGTGTGCAAGACTTTTTACCTAGCATGTACAGAAAACAAGCTATTGAGGTGTGGCTTCCATCAACGCAAGAATATCATGAGGTATATTTATAAACAAAATTCAATGTACAGTAACATTCTGATTATAGACTCGTACACTTTCACAATTGTTTTCTAATTTAATCCATAAATCACTTATTGCTGTGATTTTCTGAATAGATGGGAGGATATTCACCTCGAGCTACTTATGTAGTGCATTGTTTCTCACTTTTTATCATAATTTACCATAAAACGAACATTTAAGAAAAGGGATGACCTGGTTTAATGTTTTTAAAGTATTATGCATTATTTTTACAAAACGTCAACAATTTTAGGGAAGGTGTCTTTAAATGAATGCAGCTGCAGTAGCCAAGTGATTAGGATACTTGACTCTAATGCAGGGGTCAATTTCTAAACTAAAATGACTCCTAGTCCACTTCATAATGTTAGTGTATATATATAGCGCATTCCACAAACAATGTCTTCTCAATGCACTGTGGATTTGGATTTTACACTTTTCAAGTACATGCTTTGCAGTGCTGCCAACTACATCACTATTTCATTTGTCCACGCCAATGGCTGTGTGAAACATGTACTAGGTTTTTTAAAGTACACATGAGTGTACACTGGACCTACAGTTTATAGTCCTTATCCGAGAAGACCACCAGAACCATGACGCGAGTAAGCTTCGAACCCTTGCCATAATGCTATGGATTACCGTTCCACTGTTTTAACCGCTCGACCACTCACTACTTAGCTCTGTAATAACTACCTGGTTAAGAAATACTAGGGAGTAAATTGCAGCATGGAAAGGAACTGGTGACACATAATGCTTTGTGCAATAAGCTCCTAACAGCTCATTCTCCATGTTTAGAAAGAATACAGGACTCGCCATTTACTTAAATTTATGTACGATTCTAAAAACATTTTGTTGTTGATATTTGTTAGGTTGCCTCTGTTTATAGCTGTAGAGATTACGTCAGTAGACGTTTAAAGATACGATATCCAGCTGATTCAAAACAAACTGCTGCTTTAAGCAGAAAGAGACTCCATGCACACACAGTAAGATAAAACCATATTTAATTGTTGTTTTTCATGCTAAGTTATATAACATAACTCTTTTAAATAATATATCAAGATGATAATTTAATAAAACAATGTATGTTGAGAAGCATGTCAGTACTTATAAACCTCCAATTTAAAGAAAATTACATCAAATTTACTATACTTCAATCTAGTTGTTTGAACATATGCATATTCTTGCATAGAAACATTTAGTATAGTAACACAGTACAGCACCAATATGTATTACACAATAATACTACCACTGTTGTTTTTGTTTTAAAAATTGTTTTCTGTGTATGTCTATGTTGAAGCATGAATACAAATTATAATAATAATAATAACAATAGTTCATTCTTATATAGCGCATATAAGCAAGCTTTCAATGCGCTGAACATTATTACCCCAGTCATTTCTTGGATAAAATGCGTATGGAAACATACTCCCATAATGCAGCTAGTAATCAGCACAAAGTTGTCTTGATTTACACCTGGGTGGAGAGAGACAAACGTAAGTAAAGTACCTTGCCTAAGGATACAAGCAATGCGGCGAGAGTTCAACACACTGCGCCACACGCCCTCACAAATATATTGAAAATGCAAGTTTCTGTTTCAACAAGAAACTTTCGATATATTTACTTTGATGTCTAGTTTTTTAATGTCGACATTGTTGAAAATATTGTTCACTAAAAATATTAAATTTTTCAAATATATTTTTATAGATTCATGGAACAGCAGTTCAAATACCTGTGCTGCTAGCTGTGTTATTGGAATCATGCCAATCAGAGGTAGAAATAAAATATATTTGACCAAATAGTGCTATTGAAAATTAGATATAAAGTAAATTATTATAGACAGAAAGACAGGATTTTCTGTAATCTTAAATTTATTCCTATGATATGTGAAGCTGTATTAATGAAAATCAATCAATCGTTCCATTTTTAAAAGCGCCATTCCAACAGTCATTGCTTATGGCGCTGAACTTGCATTTAAGATACTGTACAAATTGTCTATTTGATTAGGTACTTTTTTATTTCTAAGCCGGATTCCAAAAACATTTGTTCAAGAGAGGCCTATAGTAGTTAATTTTTGAACTTTTTTAAACAATCATTTATTTTCAATTGAAAAGGTGCTTTTTGAAAAAAACAGAACATCTTGAATTTTAGGTCGATTTTTTAAGGCCGACTTTTTTATGCCTGAGATGCTTGAGATACAATACAATGTGGTTAGTGCCTATGCACTGAAGTGTGTGACTACGGAAGCTTTTGATAATATCTTTTAATAACATTATTTATTTCAGAACAACAGCTTTGTAATACCAGCAGAGCTAAAGGAGTTTGTTCCAAAAGCAGTTTAACTTGTATGAGGTAACAAAATGTCAAAATAAAGTGAAAAGCTGGATTATTTACAAGATGCTGCTAAAATTTGACAATTGTTCAGCAGCAAAGTGGCAATGGTACAACCTTTCAGCTGTCAAGAATGCATTTCATATTTAAAGGTTTATTTTCATCAAGAAGTGGTTCTTTTGATTTAATTCAATATTCCAATTTTAATAATATTGTGTTTCAGTCTATATAAGGCCAAATAAAAAAAAATACTTGTTAAGCGTCACACCCTCATAAATTTTCAGGGGCGGGGGGACGGTTTTTTTTTTTTTTTTTTTACTTTTTATGGAGGTATAATTTTGCGCGATGGACGTTTTGGCCCACTTTTTTTTAGGACGAAACGTCAAACTTTTAAAATGCGAAACAGAACAAAATTGACTATGTATGAAATATTATTGCCGATGACAAAATTGAGTTTTGTATTGTTTATATCCAGACGTAATTAAAACATTAAATTTAATTGCCACCGAGCGAAATTGTAGGCCCTAGGCTAATCCGTCCAAGCTGCCACCCCCGCCTCACTCATCGGCGGCCATGGTCCGCCGTCTCTCGCTCGACTCATCTATCCAGGAAATTCCCTATCGCGAGAAGCATGATGTTGGTCTCAATATTAATACTAAATTATAGTGGGCTGATTTTGAAAACAGCTTACGGCATTTCTTAAGTGAATTTTTATTCAACGTATTCATTCTTCTTTGATGAATCCGTTGCCAATTGCTGTGTAAATCAGTATTTAAAGTTGTGATGCGAAAAGTGTGTGTAATTATTCCACAGGTAAACCAGGCATAAGAAAACGCATCGCCGGGCCCATCGCCCAACAGGACCCTCGTGGTGTGCCGATCTCGAGCGCGAGATCATCGTAAACAAAATTGGTAGTCCATTATGTATGGGGTGTTTCCTATTTACGAACCTATAAAAAACGCGTTTCGACCACTGTGTAGGCAAAATATTTATTTCAGTAATCCCTAAATTGATAATCGTGTATTCTATCACGTGACTGATGATGTAATCCTCAGCGACGTACTAAATGCACGTGATTTAATGTGTTGGGGAAAAAGCTTGCTGTTTACCACACATGATTCGCGGTGCTATTCGCGTTTCCTTGACGTAAATCGGCGGCGTGTAAATGAAACAATTGTTTTCACCAAATTGCCGTTGTCGACATAGAGCGATCGGTGGCTAGCTAGCGTGGCTAAGCTAAGAAGTACGTATTTTTCAAAAATTACACCAGCCTAGCAAACATTTGCTAGTTTTGAAATTTTCAACTAGCAATTATAAAGAATCTACTAGCAAAATGCTAGTTTGCTAGCGTGAATTTTGAGCCCTGCTCTGGAGCTGGGCCGGGCCGCTAAACTTTCCGTTGTATATGGGTAAAAAAAAAAAAAAAATAAAAAGAGAGGCGGCTGGATAATCAGGAGCGGGCGGTGACGCTTAACAAGTATGTTTTTTTATTTGGCCTAATATTTCCCACAATTGTGCGTACACTTCACTGTTGGCATTTTGTATTTCTATACTATTTAAAATGAATCTATAATGTGAGTGTGTAGAACTTTATATTTGATTCACATGAATTAAAGTTTTAGACACAAGTCTCCAATCTGTTAACGTTTAAATTATCATTTTGCATAAATATAATCGTTTAGGAAATTTGAGTCACTACCTGCAAGTAATATTCACCAGTTATTGAAAACTGTTAGAATTAAACAATTGAACAAGACTTAACTTTAAAGTTAAAGTTTGGTTGTGGTTCTATACTGTCCTATAGAGCCGTTGTGTCTGAGCATTTCCTCAATAATCTTCTTTCTCAGTGAAATCAAAATCAAATTATTTTATGCCAATACCAATTATGTCCACGATCTTTTCAAGATCGTGTGATTTTCTTTCGCCAGGAATATCACTAATAGATTCTTCAAGACTGTAGAGAGTCCACAAAAATCACAGTTAAGGGCCTTATGCTTTCATTATACTAAGAATTTACAATCTGAAGGAACATGAATTACACTGGAAAAAGAATTAGTAGATCCAACACTGTTGCACTCTTCACTTTCACTTCCTGTGTGTGTAATGTGCATTTAATTAGTATCCTTTTAAACCATTGTTTTCATTCAAACATTCATGGATTTATATGGAAATTAAGTTGGTAACATCAACAACAAAAAATTAAATTTACCTTCAATTTTGTACATTAAAAACATTTGAACATTTTTTTCAACTTTTGGCAGCGACATAAAAATAGTTTCTTTTTGTAATCCAAGTATCTCTTGTTCCCATTGATGAGAGTGGTTGGTTAGGATTGGTATTGTCATAGAGATGTCATGGTCCCAGAATCCTGGATGTAGGTGATATTGCAGCAAGTCTCTAAGATAATGATTTCTAATTTATTGATACAAAGGTCATTTTTTACCTTGTAAGTGAAACCACCATTTTTATTTATGTATACAGCAACCCCACTCCCTTTCCTATTTCGATCATTTCTAAAAATGTCAAAATCTTTTATAGCGACATCATTATCGGTAATATAATTATCAAGGCGAGTTTCATTTAGACATAAAATATCAATACAATTATTTTCCATTAAATATTTGATTTCTTCAAAATTTTCTGGTAAAGTTACTCCATTTAAACTAGCAATATTTTTTTGTCAAATACATTGCAATTTTCTGTTAAGATATTTGAAGTTTTGAAAGCATTTAGGTCTAAGCATAGAGATATTATAATATCTCTATGGTCTAAGCTATTGTTGCACAGTTCTGGGTCAATGGTTTCCTTTGTTTCATGTAATGAGTGCTTATTATTTCTGGTGTTTTGTTCTTCTTTGTTTTCCTGAACTTCCTGTTTGGAGCAATTGTAAATAAAATCTTGGGAAAATTTATTATCTGCTTTGCTAACTTCTGTTGAAATTAAGAAAATATCTATATTCAGGCTATTTTTGGCAAAACTTTCTTTGCCATACAGTGCAGATACAATATCTTGAAAGTGGGATGCAATTTCAAAAGCATCAAAATTAACGTCACTGCAATCATTTGTACCTGTATGCAAGACTACACTTTCCACATGGCTTAAGGTCTAGATTTGCCAGCTCCATTCCTAGTTGAGTTATCACAGCCACTCTCATTGTAATAACTGATGTATCTTGAAATCCTCATGTTTTTATATGTTTCAACATAGTTTCCTATTAAGTTTTTTCTATGAAGCAGTTTTTAGAGGTTGATTTTGCATTCCTGTTTTTATAGCTTTCTGTTTGCTTCTCAACGTTTTTAGGTTCATTGATTATATTTTCCTTTTGTTGGAGTTGCTCCCAGCGCTGCTTTTTGATTTGCGTCATTTTGTTCTTGTAATGCTCTTGAATGTTAGGGGCATGAGCTCTAGCTTGCTCCATGTAGATGGCTTTCGTTGAACTATCTAAATTGTCAAGACACTGATGTGTACCATTATTGGCCCACATAATAAGTGTTTCTAATTTGATTACTCGAGCAGATGGTTTCTCCGTTACAAGAAAATCTAGCCAGGCAAAATCTCTTTCTCCGATCATGTTGGTAGAAGGGACATTGGCATAAGCAGCTTCCATTTCATTGGATGGAGCCCAGTACCTGCCACCTGGAAGTTGGTCCTTGCATTGCCGTTCCAGGATGAGTAGGATATGCCACAGCACATCAACTCCACAGCTTGTTGGCACATTGCATGTAGTTCTGGATCTGTGCATTCAGCGAAAAGACAAGCATAAATTTCATCTTTTACTATAATGTGCTCATTCATTGCACAATCTCCCTTCAGTAGAGCAGAAGCATCGTCCTTCCATTTTATCAAATTTAATGGGAGGTCATGCAATGGCTTATTCAGTGAGAATATGTTCTCTGCACATTTAGTTACATGCCACAATGGCTCTGTAATTGTTTTCCCAACGCTCTAAGTTCCGACAGGTGTATTTTTTCTTGGGCATTTTCACTGACAGCCTTCAGAAGACAATTAGGTTCTGGCAGATGAGCAACAAAGTTTGTGATGCGAGTCAAATGGTAGTATGTGGCAGCTGCGCCTTCGAACAATATACTTGCACAATTTCCTTCTGAACATTTTGAGACTAAAATTGACTTGCTGCGACCAGGGGTTGCCAAGATACAAGTACCTATTTACATGTGTTCATATAACCCTTGACGCTGACCCTTTGACCTTTTGTAATATTTTTCAATATGTGTAACAAATAACAACATGTATTCGAACAATTTAAGACCAAATTCAAGTGTCTACGACCAGTAGTTATAGAGATACATACGGTTGTGGGTCAAAGGTCAGAAATGGCATTTCTGGTCATTTTTGACTAAAATGTCCCCATTAGACTAAATATAAATGTATACCTTCTGATCAATTTGAGACCAAAATTACCTTGCTGTGACCATTTTCAAAATTTGTAACCAAGCCAAAAATGATTGTTTGACCATCCTAAACCAATTTCTGTCAGTCAGATTCTCTTCAATGTGCATACGAAAAGTTGATCTAGCTACTAGAGTATGTATTTTGATAGTGCTGATTCTAAACCTGCAAATAACTTAATTTGATGATTAAATGCATACATTATATACATTTTTAATGGCGGCCATCTTGGAATCCAATATGGCTGCCATATGCTATTATTATAAATTGTTCCATCGGACTGATTTATCATAATCTTGTAAGATTTGTCACACAAATTACGTTCGTACGTGGTTTAAAATAGGAGCTATTATCAGTTTTTGAGTAAAAAATGGGGATTTTGAAATCCAAGATGGCGGCCAAAATAGGGTCGGGAAAAATTGACCCCCAGTTGCAATGAATTCTACTAGTCCTAAGGATTCCAAAACTGCCAAGAACTCAACATTATAATCTCACGGAATTACATTAGGTTGCCCACTATTAGGTTTGTGGGAGTAGCAGCATGTGATCTGTTTTTCTTTAGCTTGTGTTGAACAGTGAAAGTCTTATTTCTGTCCACTTTTCATACTATTTCATGATTCGCCTAGACACTCAAAAAGAGTTATTCAGTTCAATTGGTGATGTTGATAAGGATGTGTTTACTGGATACGTCAAAGAGTCATTTTCATTTCTAAACATTTAATTTTCTTTCAGTAGGGCTTCTAAGGATTTCACTTGTTTGAGAAAAGCAAGGCACTCTGATTAGCTGTTCTTCTTTCTCTGTACTTTCTCTTCATTGGTGGTGGCTGTTGACCTAACACGGCAGCACGTGTCATTCGTTGTGTGGCAGCTTGTTCTTCCTTCATTTCCATGATGAATTCATAGACATTCGGGTGACATTTTCCTATAGCGAGTGCGAATCCGTTATGCCAACCTTCCAGCATGTTGTTGGTTCGGGTGTTTTCTTCATGTACATTCCACATAGCGATGGGAAAAGAACCATTCAACCAGGTATCACTGAAATACTGTAGAAGATCGGGAACACCAGGATGATTTGCAGCGGGTATTTGGTTGACTGTGTAGGTAAAGAGGTTGCGAACAACCATCCACATAGCCAGTCGGCAAACTGGAGTCGGCAAACTGGCCTAGACCCAAGTGATCCGTTTACCATATGAATATTTACAAATAAAATGCAGGCATCAAGCATAAATTGAATGTTTACCATATGAATATTTACAAATAAAATGCCATGACATTATACAGTAAACATAAATTAGCTTTACAAAAAAAAAATTGTTTCATTGCCCAATTAAAATCTACTATTGTGCTGGTTGATAGCCTGGCTTTTCTGTGGTACTGGAGCTATGTTTACAGGCAATGGTGGTAGAGTACTATAAGGCAGAGATTGTCCATTACGCTTGTATTCAACAACTTTGTCCATCAACAAAGAAACAAATGAATAATTATTTTTTTCGTAGACTGGACGAACAGACCATCATTCTGTTAATCGGTTTAATGTCCAAATGAGCCCTTCTTTCTCCATCGCACCAGAATTTTTTACCTCACTCACCTGTATTAGTTCAAAGTCTAGAATTGTACCAGTTTCCTGCTCCATTAAAGGTATATGTACAAAACTTGGCATTGTAGCCAGGAGAATCACATCTCCCATCTCCCGAAAGTTTAAGTCTCTTATCTTTGGTTGGCTGGAAGAGGTACTTGTTTTAAGTATATTGGATTTTCTTTGTTTAGGTCTTGCATTTTTCATGCTGCACCTTGTTTGAATTGGGGTGGATGACATTTGGCATAATGCACTGTTGAATGCTGTCAAAGTAGCTTTCATCATCGCTGTCGCTGTCATAATGGTTAGAAACAAAGCTAAAAGCTAGGCTTAGGTCATCCATCTTGAAATAAGCAGACAAAGCTTGCTCAGGATGTACAATAAAACAGTTCCAATTATGCTTAAAGACAATAGACAGAGGTCTAGGAAATGTTGATTAAAGCTGTTTAAAAAAATTGCCCGCTGTTACCTTTATTTGAGGAATATATCTGGAAGTTGATTCGTTAACTATGTCGTCTGTTGCTATGAACAATGTTTCCTTGAAATAGGTGGTAGGGGTTGCAATAAAGTCATTAATAATATGACAAAGCTCTCCTGATGATGACAAAACCTTTATTTGAGAAAAATATCTGGAAATCCACTAAAGCAGTGCTTTCAAGCTGATTCGTTAACTGTGTCGTCTGTTGCTATGAACAATGTTTCCTTGAAATAGGTGGTAGGGGTCGCAATAAAGTCATTAATAATATGACAAAGCTCTTGTGCTGATGAAAAAATTGCCCTTTGTTATCTTTATTTGAGGAAAATATCTGGAAATCCACTAAAGCTGTGCTTGCAAGTTGATTTGTTAACTATTTCGTCTGTTTCTATGAACAATGTTTCCTCTGAATAATGATTTGTGGTTTGTTAATTACCCGCTCAAATAGTATGGGTAGGTCAGAAATCTGTTGGCCCTGTCTGCCTGCAATAACCACAGTATCGTATCTGTTGGACGAAATTGGGTGACAACCAGACGTTGTGAGGTTCATATGCTGAACCTCAACAATTTCTTTGACCACTATAGTTACCCCATTTACTATGTTCGATCGCGAGTCAACCATATATTGAACCTCGTCTTTTCCCATAGTTTCCACTTTTAACCTAAACACTCGTGCAAGGCAGCCATATGCTGAAGCTCTGGAACCATATACACCATTTCCCACTTCTACTTGACCACTCCGCGAGGCAACCATCTGTTGAACCTCTCGATCTACCCTTAGTAAAGCCGTAGTAGGGACAGTCACGTCCATTTAAGTGAAAACGACTGCCCATGATTTCCATCTACCTAAATCTTGAATGTCATTCTCTGCCACACCCTGAGACGCCGCCTCGGTCGCCGCCCCAATTCTGAAACCTTGTATCTGGCAGGATCTAGATCTACAAAAGAGGGCCGACTTTTTATTTAAACATGAGCACATATTTCTGTACACACCGGACGGTACAAATATCACTTCCAGGAGTTGAAGCAAGGGAGAGCACAACCGGGGGCCTACCCGTAGACGTTTTGGAATAGTGCACCATCACGCACAACCCCTTCTGAAAGAGTCGCGTCCAAAAAGCTAAATTTAAAAAAAAAGTCACACATAATAATATATATTATGGTGATCAAAAGCACACGCATGTATCAACATGCCAGATGGGAGAATACATTGTATGAGAGGGCAAGGGAATATTGTCTTTATCCAATTAGATCATACACATAATTATGCTTCTTAAGTAATTTAGAACAGATATACAGGCGTACTTTTACGCCTGCTTCAAAAATGTTATCTAGCTTCCAATCTTCGTTATCTATAACATTTGCACGATAATCTGCTAAATGAAATTTGATCAAGTTTCCAAATATGGAATTTCTATTTTGAAAGAAAATGTTTTGTACCCAACTTAATCATATTCTTGAATCGTTGAATATCTGTTGGGCGTACGGTTACAATTAGCCACTTCCAGGCTGAGCTAATTGCTCAACCATCTCCCAGTGCAGATCCATTAACATTTGAAGTAGCAGGAACATCCTTGGTAGAATTCTTGCTAGGCCTATCCCTAGTTGGTTTGCCACCTTCTGGCGGGCCACTTGTAAGGCCATGCCGACTGTAAACAAAATGGTTACCTAGCTGTATTAGAAAATAAATCCTTGAAAATCTCAATATTCAAAGTAGAATGATTGCAATCTTTGTCCAATCCGCCCGGCAAGCAGGTATTAAAGTAGCACAGTGATCCAAAAGTTTTCAAAATGAACAAATTTTAAGTAGAAAATGAAGTATTTTTTGTAGACAATTTCTAGTACAAATCCACACAGTCAGATGACCTCTAACATTGAATGAACAAAATGTGTTTCCAAGTAGAATCTCAGGGTACTTGCCATAATTGTTGATGTAAGGATACAATGAAGTAAAATATATTCAATTTCCTTGCCTCTTAAAATTAGAGACATAGTGCAGGCTTCCAGTAATAAAAATATAGTCATTAAGCATCATTAAAAAATACTCTTCATAATCACATTCCCATTTAAGAAACATTTTGAAAAGATATGTTTTGTTGAGCAATACCATTTTGGAAAGTACAGCAATAACCGATCTGTAAAGTGAAAGTTTCTGTATTTATTGAGTGTCTATAAGTTTACCCTGAGCCAGCAGTTTCTGTTGTATCCTTTAATTTTGTCTTTGTATACAAACAACAATTTGCATTTGAACTGTGACATTCGTTTAGTAGTGTATTTATATTTGTTTAGTGACTTAAATGTCAGCACATTGTGTGTTAACACCAGCTATAACTGTGTGTTCTGGAAGTTGTGGATGATATTGACATTCAGGGTTCCCAACGGCATACATGCTTTGCGTTTGTGTGTCTTAATGTGGAATAGGTCTACCACAAACTTGAGATTTACCAATTGGTCAGCTGCTCCTGCGTTCCCCTTTCAGGAATGAATGTAGCTCACAGACTCTGTCATAACAATTTCAATAGTGCCAGCTTTTCTGTTGTAGAACCTATCAATATTTTCTTTTTTTTGCAACCAACATGAACCGACTCAATCAATCAATAAATTTATTTCTCAAATAAAAACAAAAATACAGTTACATTTTCTAGAAATAATAAATAATAAATGAGAAAAATGGTACCCCACTGGAAGCTTAAGCCTTAAAATGTGGGGTCCAGGCAACATGTTTAAAATTAAGGTAAGGTAAGATATATATATAATTATATGATAATGAACAAAAAAGACATTTAACTTAACAAATGCAGTTATAATTTAACTTAAGAGAGATATATTATTAACTTAAACAATAATAGTAGAAACAAGGTATTCATGTAATTTGAACTTAAATGAAGATATAAAATTAATAATTTTGAGTTCTTCAGGTAAAGAATTCCATATTTGTGGTCCTTGAAAAGATATATCATGCTTGCCAACCTCCTTACCATCACACCCTCAAGACATCATTTTTGAGAGGAATATCCTGTGTACTTGAAGTATACTTTGAACATCCAGCAGTTGTGCATTTGTGATGTTGGTGCACTACACATGGGTCATCTCAGTTTCTCTTTGCCATCTATACTCGCATATCCTTGTGAACATCCAGCAGTTGTGTATTTGTGATGTTGGTGCACTACACATGGGTCATCTCAGTTTCTCTTTGCCATCTATACTCGCATATCCTTGTGAACATCCAGCAATTGTGCATTTGTGATGTATCCACTGTGTAAATAGGGAAAGCAAAAGTTAGTAACAATATTGTTGTATTTGGTTAAATGTATACAAAATATGTGTAACAAAAATCAATACAATTACAATACAATTTATTTCTTTGATGAAAGAATGTTCTTTCAACCTTAAAAAATAACTAAACACATCAACAGAAAGATTAAAGTCAAATACTCTTGAATTGAAGAGTTCAGTAGTAAAAACTCCTGTATTGCTATGTCTTATGTTGCTATAATATCTACAATTGGGAACATAAAAATATCCAAATCTTTACAAGTGAAATTGCACCTGCAAAACTGCAAATGAAACTGTTTTTCCACACTATTGGCCTCTTCTCCGGCAATTTCGAAGTGTATCTATTTTTTGCACATTAAATGCTATCAGCAGAACTGCCATTTTGCATTTTGAATACAGCTTTAATTAACACTCGTGACGTTGCCTGAAATCACATAACGTGCAGTTGTCACTTTTGCAAGGGTATCATAAGTGAGACATCTCACATACCTACTGTTCTAGTAGGACATTCAGCTGGCGTACAGTGCAGTGTAGTTTTTTTCCATCTTCATGGTTTTGTGTTTGCATTCCAAGACTAACTTTGTATGAATGAACAAAATTAGTTTCCAAGTAGACTCCCAATATGACCTACAGGGTACTCGATGTACTTGTTGACGTAAGGGTACAATGAGGTGAAATATATATTTCCTTGTCTCTCTTAGTGAGTTTGTGGCATAAGTGCAGCTGCCAGAAATCGAGACATTTTGGCAAATGGTCGTTCAGTGTAGTGGCAAATGGTTATATTCAAATGGTTGGTCGGTCTGTCTAGTGGCAAATGGTCAGTGAATCTAATGGCAAATGATCGGTCAGTGTAGTGCCAAATGGTCGGTCAGTGTAGTGGCAAATGGTCGACCAGTCTAGTGGTAAATTGTCAGTGAATCTAATGGCAAATGATCGGTCAATGTAGTGGCAAATGATCGGTCAGTCTAGTACCAAATTTCAGCGAATCTAATGGCCCACTATTAGGTTTGTGGGAGTAGCAGCATGTGATCTGTTTTTCTTTAGCTTGTGGTGAACAGTGAAAGTCTTATTTCTGTCCACTTTCCATACTATTTCATGATTTGCCTAGACACTCAAAGAGTTTATTCAGTTCAATTGGTGATGTTGATAAGGATGTGTTTACTGGATACGTCAAAGAGTCATTTTGATTTCTAAACATTTAATTTTCTTTCAGTAGGGCTTCTAAGGATTTCACTTGTTTGAGAAAAGCAAGGCACTCTGATTAGCTGTTCTTCTTTCTCTGTACTTTCTCTTTATTGGTGGTGGCTGTTGACCTAACACGGCAGCACGTATGATTCGTTGTGTGGCAGCTTGTTCTTCCTTCATTTCCATGATGAATTCATAGACATTTGGGTGACATTTTCCTATAGCGAGTGCGAATCCGTTATGCCAACCTTCCAGCATGTTGTTGGTTCGGCTGTCTTCTTCATGTACATTCCACATAGCGATGGGAAAAGAACCATTCAACCAGGTATCACTGAAATACTGTAGAAGATCGGGAACACCAGGATGATTTGCAGCGGGTATTTGGTTGACTGTGTAGGTAAAGAGGTTGCGAACAACCATCCACATAGCCAGTCGGCAAACTGGAGTCGGCAAACTGGCCTAGACCCAAGTGATCCGTTTACCATATGAATATTTACAAATAAAATGCAGGCATCAAGCATAAATTGAATGTCTACCATATGAATATTTACAAATAAAATGCCATGACATTATACAGTAAACATAAATTAGCTTTACAAAAAAAAAATTGTTTCATTGCCCAATTAAAATCTACTATTGTGCTGGTTGATAGCCTGGCTTTTCTGTGGTACTGGAGCTATGTTTACAGGCAATGGTGGTAGACTACTATATAAGGCAGAGATTGTCCATTACGCTTGTATTCAACAACTTTGTCCATCAACAAAGAAACAAATGAATAATTCTTTTTTTCGTAGACTGGACGAACAGACCATCATTCTGTTAATCGGTTTAATGTCCGAATGAGCCCTTCTTTTTCCATCGCACCAGAATTTTTTACCTCACTCACCTGTATTAGTTCAAAGTCCAGAATTGTACCAGTTTCCTGCTCCATTAAGGTATATGTACAAAACTTGGCATTGTAGCCAGGAGAATCACATCTCCCATCTCCCGAAAGTTTAAGTCTCTTATCTTTGGTTGGCTGGAAGAGGTACTTGTTTTAAGTATATTGGATTTTCTTTGTTGAGGTCTTGCATTTTTCCTGCTGCACCTTGTTTGAATTGGGGTGGATGACATTTGGCGTAATGCACTGTTGAATGCTGTTAAAGTAGCTTTCATCATCGCTGTCACTGTCATAGTGGTTAGAAACAAAGCTAAAAGCTAGGCTTAGGTCATCCATCTTGAAATAAGCAAACAAAGCTTGCTCAGGATGTACAATAAAACCAATTATGCTTAAAGACAATAGACAGAGGCCTAGGAAATGTTGATTAAAGCTGTTAAAAAAATTGCCCGCTGTTACCTTTATTTGAGGAATATATATGGAAGTTGATTCGTTAACTATGTCGTCTGTTGCTATGAACAATGTTTCCTTGAAATAGGTGGTAGGGGTCGCAATAAAGTCATTAATAATATGACAAAGCTCTTCTGCTGATGAAAAAATTGCCCTTTGTTACCTTTATTTGAGAAAAATATCTGGAAATCCACTCAAGCAGTGCTTTCAAGCTGATTCGTTAACTATGTCGTCTGTTGCTATGAACAATGTTTCCTTGAAATAGGTGGTAGGGGTCGCAATAAAGTCATTAATAATATGACAAAGCTCTTGTGCTGATGAAAAAATTGCCCTTTGTTACCTTTATTTGAGGAAAATATCTGGAAATCCACTAAAGCTGACGTGCTTTCAAGCTGATTTGTTAACTATTTCGTCTGTTTCTATGAACAATGTTTCCTCTGAATAATGATTTGTGGTTTGTTAATTAGCCGCTCAAATAGTATGGGTAGGTCAGAAGTCTGTTGGCCCTGTCTGCCTGCAATAACCACAGTATCGTATCTGTTGGATGAAATTGGGTGACAACCAGACGTTGTGAGGTTCATATGCTGAACCTCAACAATTTCTTTGACCACTATAGTTACCCCATTTACTATGTTCGATCGCGAGTCAACCATATATTGAACCTCGTCTTTTCCCATAGTTCCCACTTTTAACCTAAACACTTGTGCGAGGCAGCCATATGCTGAACCTCTGGAACCATATACACCATTTCCCACTTCTACTTGACCACTCCGCGAGGCAACCATCTGTTGAACCTCTCAATCTACCCTTAGTAAAGCCGTAGTAGGGACAGTCACATGCTGGACCCCTGTGTTATGTTCCCCTAACCCATTTAAGCGAAAACGACTGCCCGTGATCTCCATCTACCTAAATCTTGAATTTCATTCTCTGCCACACCCTGAGACGCCGACTCGCTCGCCGCCCCAATTCTAAAACCTTGTATCTGGCAGGATCTAGATCTACAAAAGAGGGCCGACTTTGTATTTAAACATGAGCACATATTCCTGTACACACCGGACGGTACAAATATCACTTCCAGGAGTTGAAGCAAGGGAGAGCACAACCGGGGGCCTACCCGTAGACGTTTTGGAATAGTGCACAACCCCTCTTCTGAAACAGTCGCGTCCAAAAAGCTAAATTAAAACAAAAAAGTCACACATAATAATATATATTATGCTGATCAAAAGCACACGCATGTATCAACATGCCAGGTGGGAGAATACATTGTATGGGAGGGCAAGGGAATATTGTCTTTATCCAATTAGATCATACACATAATTATGCTTCTTACCTTTATAAGTAATTTAGAACAGATATACAGGCGTACTTTTACGCCTGCTTCAAAAATGTTATCTAGCTTCCAATCTTCGTTATCTATAACATTTGCACGATAATCTGCTAAATGACATTTGATCAAGTTTCCAAATATGGAATTTCCATTTTGAAAGAAAATGTTTTGTACCCAACTTAATCATATTCTTGAATCGTTGAATATCTGTTGGTGCGTACGGTTACAATTAGCCACTTCCAGGCTGAGCTAATTGCTCAACCATCTCCCAGTGCAGATCCATTAACATTGAAGTAGCAGGAACATCCTTGGTAGAATTCTTGCTAGGCCTATCCCTAGTTGGTTTGCCACCTTCTGGCGGGCCACTTGTGAGGCCATGCCGACTGTAAACAAAATGGTTGCCTAGCTGTATTAGAAAATAAATCCTTGAAAATCTCAATATTCAAAGTAGAATGATTATGTTATGCGCGATTTGAACGATTTGAAATTGCGCAAGAAAATCCTTGCGCAATTTCAAATTGCGCAGCACAATTTGTAAAATTGTAAAATTGCGCAACAGAATTCTACCAGAATGCGTGCTAACGTCGACGATTGGTTAACAATAATAATTTATTGGAAACTAATAACTCAAAATGAAACATAATAAATGCGAAGATAACATGTGTATAATACACAACATAAATGGCATACACAATTAAATAATATTGTCGTGGTCCGAACAAATAAAGAGGAGAAAACACTTGGTTTCTTTCCTTCAGTGCGATTTTATTAGTTTCGTCAAATCATTACATAGGCATAAGTCATTTCAGGTACAAGAATTCGAGATTTAAGATATAAGATTCAAGCCCTGCAAAATACGAATAACAAATAACAATTGCCACTGTATCTAACAGTCAATTATAACAATAAGTAATAATGTAATAATTCACAACACTAATACAACAACGAACAATCACAATATAATAGTACCTCAAGTTATCAACACCAACGTATGTATGACACAGCATCAACTCGTGATAACAAGATAACAACTCCTGATTATTATACTTCCGACTGAGCAAAACTAAGATAAATATTGTAAATGCAAGTTTCATTAATTGCAAGCATGATTATAGTTAACATATGGTAAATCAGTTGCTTATATATATATAAGTTAAGCTTAGTACTTACAAAATAAGAACATATCAATAGCTTAAACAAACTCTCAACCAAAACTGTAGTAACATAGCGAGAGCCAACAAAACGAACAAAAGACCCGCTCTGCTTACGCACGGTCTTTTATCACACAGTGTCACCTGTATTCCAATTACAGAATGACTACGCAGCGCCCTCAATACTCAATTCATCACAATATTATCACTCATTGTAACTTGAAATAAATCAAAATGAATGTAAAAATAACAAAAATTAAGGCAGTAATACACAACATAGTCTACCGCCACCACCATTTAGACTTGCTATCAAAACATAGCCAGTAGTAAGCTAGAGTAGTATAGTCACCCGCCGGGGAACACCACCACTTCGTTTTCCTTTGTCGGGTCTTCGTTGGTATGCTAACAATAACAACATTTTCACAATTAAAATAAGGAAATGCGATATTATCTTTAATTTTTAATCATTCTTAGAAATTACTATAAAAATATGGGTGTGCATGATTTCACAATCTGTCAAAAAACCTTGCGCAATTTGCAGATTACTTGCGCAATTTAATACGTTGCTTGCGCAATTTGAAACAGATGTTTCAATTCAAATTGCGCAAGGAATTCTTTGTGCACTACACATGGGTCATCTCAGTTTCTCTTTGCCATCTATGCTCACATATCCTTGTGAACATCCAGCAGTTGTGTATTTGTGATGTTGGTGCACTACACATGGGTCGTCTCAGTTTGTCATTGCCATCTGTACTCACATATCCTTGTGAACATCCAGCAGTTGTGCATTTGTGATGTATCCACTGTGTAAATAGGGAAAGCAAATGTTAGTAACAATATTGTTGTATTTGGTTAAATGTATACAAAATATGTGTAACAAAAATCAATACAATTTCAATACAATTTATTTCTTTGATGAAAGAATGTTCTTTCAACCTTAAAAAATAACTAAACACATCAACAGAAAGATTAAAGTCAAATACTCTTGAATTGAAGAGTTCAGTAGTAAAAACTCCTGTGTTGCTATGTCTTATGTTGCTATATCTACAATTGGGAACATAAAAATATCCAAATCTTTACAAGTGAAATTGCACCTGCAAAACTGCAAATGAAACTGTTTTTCCACACTATTGGCCTCTTCTCCGGCAATTTCGAAGTGTACCTATTTTTTGCACATTAAATGCTATCTTTGTTGTGTCAGGCTAGACACTGGGCCAACCAACATCAGTTGATTCTCTTTTGTTTAGTTTCAACGGGAGTCGTTTAAAGGTAAAACAGCAGAACTGCCATTTTGCATTTTGAATACAGCTTTAATTAACACTCGTGACGTTGCCTGAAATCACATAACGTGCAGTTGTCACTTTTGCAAGGGAATCATAAGTGAGACATCTCACATACCTACTGTCCTAGTAGGACATTCAGCTGGCGTACAGTGCAGTGTAGTTTTTTTCCATCTTCATTGTTTTGTGTTTGCTTTCCAAGACTAACTTTGTTTGAATGAACAAAATTAGTTTTCAAGTAGACTCCCAATATGACCTACAGGGTACTCGATGTACTTGTTGATGTAAGGAGTACAATGAGGTGAAATATATATTTCCTTGTCTCTCTTAGTGAGTTTGTGGCATAAGTGCAGCTGCCAGAAATCGAGACATTGAAAGATCTGACAGATCATCAAAAATAAAAAAAATTTCACCTGCAAAACTGCAAATGAAACTGTTTTTCCAAACTAATATATACCCGAATGAGAAATAGGCGGTAGGGTGTCGCAATAAAGTAATTAATAATATAACAATGCTCTTGTGCTGATGAAAAAATTGCCCTTTGTTACCTTTATTTGAGGAAAATATTCTGGAATGCACTAAAGCAGTGCTTGCAAGTTGATTGTTAACTATGTCGTCTGTTACTATGAACAATGTTTCCTCGGAATAGGTGGTAGGGGTTGCAATAAAATCATTAATAATGTGACAAAGCTCTTGTGCTGACGATAAAGAGTCTGCTGTGATCTGACCCATGTCATTTAATCCTATGTTTACTATACTGAATTGTGGTTGTTTTAATTACCCGAGTATGTATACATTCTATATTTCCTTGTCTCTCTTAACATTTAGCGGCATAGTGCAGCTCCCATAAAAAGAGTCTCTTGGATTAATCGTAAGCATTGAAAGATCTTTTTTCCCATTTTCTAACTTTGTTTGAATGAACAAAATTAGTTTCCAAGTAGACTACCAATTTGACCTACAGGGTACTTGATATACTTGTTGACAAGGGAGGGTACAATGAGGTGAAATATATATTCTATATTTCCTTGTCTCTCTATAGCGGCATAGTGCAGCTGTCAGAAATCGAGAAAGATCTGACAGATCATCAAAAAGGTGAAAACAGTCTACCTCTTTTTTCACATTAAATTAAATGCTATCTTTGTTGTGTCAGCCTAGATTGTATTTCAACAAACCATTCTCTTTTGTTTAGTTATTTTCTGGAGTCGTTTAAAGGTAAAACAGCAGAACTGCCATATTGCATTCTGAATGCAACTCCAACACTTGTGACGTTGCCTGATATCACATAACTTGCAGTTGTCACTTTTGCAAGGTTATCATAAGTGGGACATCTTGCACTACATGGGCTGTTGAAATCCATGTTCTAGTAGGACATTCAGCTGGTGGGTACGTTGTACAGTGCAGTGCAGTTGGGAGTATTCAAAATAAAGATTTATGAAGATTAAGTATGTTTGTAAACCAACCTACCTTTAGCCACATGCCAGATATCAAAGTAATGAGTTATTTGACTTATACTTTTGAATTAAAGCATGCCGGTCCATCAATAAAGTCAACTACAGTAAGCAACAACTTCAAAGAAATCATACAGTAACAATCTTACCTGAACAAGTTCCATAGCCTAGATCTTTTTTTCTTTCCAGGTCTAACAAAGTATAGCTTCCATATTTCCCATTGTGCATCACCACCTAATGTCATGCCTTTCTGTCACATAAATTTGTAATAGACGGTAATAAAAAATTGTTGAAGGAGGGTGTGTCTTTCATATGTTTTCACACCCCAAAAGCATAACCATTTTAATGGTATTGCTCAATACGTTCCTCTTCAAGATCTACAGGGATTGGTGTAATTATTCCATCTGTTTGAAGTTTCAATTCTATTTCCTTCTGGTTAAATGTGTACAAAGTAAACAAAAATCGACATGACGAAAAACTTGCTTGGCTGTGATTTTCAGTTGTACTCTACAGTGCAGTGTAGTTATAGTTTTGTCTGTTTCGTGTTTGCTTTCCAAGAGAGTTTCATAGTCCCCTTCGCACCTCAACCCCTAAGGCTGGTCATCTCTTCATCAAGAGTCAGCCTATCCAGAAAAACTCTGAGCATTCGGACTGCAGCTTCCCTGGTTGTGTGGCTCTGCGTGCATTTAATTCTTTCAGCCAGGCGTGGTTTGCATAATATGCCTCTTGCAGACATTCGGGGGTGTTTGATTTGAAAGACCAACTTCAATATCTTGTTTGAATTTCTCCATGTTTATTTGTTTTAAATTGTGATTTTTTTCTCACAATTTTTTGTAATGCTGGTTTTTTAAGATCCAGATTGCACATTACTGCAAAATGGTCAGAAAAACCTGGATGAACATATATCATAGATATAAATGAATCTACATTATCACGAATAATGGTAAGGTCAAGACAATGACCACTGTGTGTGTAGGCTCACTGACATGTTGCAAAAGGCTGAATGATAATAGAAGAGATTTAAATTTATTATCATGTGAATTATTCGCATTATCCTTATGAATGTTAAAATCTCCACAACAAATTATTTCAGATGAGTAAAAAAGGTACTCGTGTATTACCGCATGGTCAGGAAATGTTAACAATATTGAATATTTTAGACTTTGATGAAATCTGAACATGAATGACTACAAATGAAGAGAATGATATTATCATATTTACAATTATATTAATTTTATAAAGAATTCCAACACCACCTCCAATTTTATCAACTCTAGGGACATTTTTAAAACTATACCCTAATGTTGTTAAATTACTAATCACAAAAACATCAATCGATTTTAACCAGGTTTCTGATACTGCTACACAATATCTATACTGATCCAAAACAAAATCACAGAACTCATCACATTTATTTTTCGTAATGATCGAGCATTTAGTATACACAAGTTTAATTTTGAAGAATGTGAACTTCTGGTGCAGTGTTGTTTTACAAACTGTTTCGAGGTACTTGCTCCGCTCTTGATATATTTGGTTTCTGTGGGTTTTATTGGTTGAAACTGATGTTCCAACGAACGGTTTGCTTCCGTTTGTCAGCGATACAGATTTGCCTGACGAAAAACCGTCCAGGTACACACACAGATTTATCACAATTTATATGCTTCTGGCAAAAGACCCAACTCAAATTTTATTGAGGTGAATTCCGTCAGCAGAAAATGACATAACTGTTGTCAATCTTTTATTATTTGTATCATTAATTCGTTAAAACAGGCTCTTTTTTCCGATGAATTATTGAGGATATTGTCAACTTCTACTATATATATACTAGTTTACTCGATACCATTGGTACAGTATATAAATTATGAACAGATGTAATTTATGTTACGATGTTGCATTTTAATACACCGTTATTATCCATGCCGGGTATCTATTCATAGCACTGGATGCTAGGCATGTTGCGTCCAAGAATACTAAAGATGGAGTAAACCAATTAGGTCAGCTGCTGTTGATTCCTTGTTTTAATGTACGCAGCTCTCACAACATACAGAAATTAAAAGAGTAAAATTAATGTTTTAAAGTACTTCCTTTAATATGCACCATCCACAATGATGTCAACATTTGCAAAGTAATTCCAAAACAAAGTAAAATCCCAGAGATATCCAATAGTAATAAAGTGTAAATAATAAACTGTAGAGCTAGAGCTGGTAAAAGAAAATAATGGCTGCTGTGCACTTGCACAGACCTGTACCCTTGCACAGGCAAACAACAACTGAACAGAACAAAAGAAAATTAGGACAAAGGAAAACAAAGGAGAAACAGCACACTGTGCACACTTGGCAAATAATATGTAAATGAGAATGCAAATAAGAAAGTAACAGAATAAATGAATATTCATAGGGCAGAAACTTCTATTATAATAGGAACTAAAGTAATATAAAATAAATACATGCACTCTGCAGTAACAATAACTATACAATTGTAGTGATTTGATATTTTAATATCTCCAAAAATGGTTAGTTATTATTACAACCCTATACAATAATATCTTCAGAAGGCCCTCACTGATTAGTTGACCATTGTCATCTAGCATCATTTCTTTACATGCGCGCAACATTTCTCTAAAAAATTCTTGTCTCGGGCCCCCCTAAATCTTTAGCTCTCTCGCCCAAAAACTCAACTTCCAGTGGAACTGTTAAGTCAGGGTCAGGCGCCATAAGTTCGACAACTCCGTCAGCGAAAAGCGTGTTCCTAGAGGGAAATGTGTTTTTAAGTATGATTTTCTCAAATAATGAACCTGGTCGGTATGTAGTTTTTATTTGTCGTAATAATGACCGTGCGATAAACATTGGAAATGTGTCGCCTTCCATGGTTTCAGCATCGGTTGTGAGGTCGAGTGGGTGACCACGCATCACATTCTTCTGAAACGTTCTCAGAATTTCTACAAGATTATTTCCTTTAAACAATAAAAAAAAATAAATAATTAGCAGCAAGTCGTTATTTTCATTAAAGAAAAGACTAAAAACTTAAATTATTTTAAGTTAGCTGATATTAAATGTTAGTTTCTCAGTTTTATCCACTTTTCTTAATTGTTATTATTATTATTAAAGGATGGCAAAGTTTAGTAAACTTCTAATTTGACTCCTAATTTAGTTGTGTTCTATTATTGTTTATGCGTACACTATTATTATCTTGTTTGCATTATAAACACTATTATTATCTTGTTTGCATTATAAACACTATTATTTTAATATTTTGCATAAACGTTATTTGAATTGAATTGAAATAACTTGCATTGTATTCAGCGTTTTTCTGACGGCTTTGTGAACATGAGTTTGCAAGGGTTTAAATGTTGGTCTGCCTTTGGAACATCCCTAAATAACAACAGATAGTGTTATATTACAAAAATTGAAATTTAAAATTGTTTGCGCCAAATGGTGAAGATACGTCTGTGAGCCGGGCTAGGCACACTGACAGAGCATAGTGAGTCAACCAGTATCGGATTTCAAATAATAAATACGTTGCGCTGTAGTAACTTCCTTACAATTGAAGTGGGAATGTTATAGGAAAAACCCCTCCAGTCTCTTCTAGCAAGCACAATTTACGCATTATTATTAGTATCATGCGTGTATAGGCTTATTTGTGAAGTACTGTACAAATTTGAACGATGATATAATAACGCATTACCTATTACAATTTCTAAGAATGGTTGTTATCGTCCAAAATAATACCTTGTGGGTCATATTTAAAAACGACAACTACAATATAGGTTACGATTTAGATGGTAAAACAATATTTTAGACTACTGTATTAAAATTATTCCCAGTAACTTTTATGAGAACTCTTCAATACTTCACTAGCTGTTTTAAATTAAATACTATAGGCACATAATCAATAAATCAATAAATACAAATCAACAAAAATTATCTTTACCTTACTCTTCATTCTTTTCTTCTCACTAAGTTCTTTGACACTAGCATAGTGTTTTGTTGAATCAACATTTCCCTGTTGAATCCACTGAAATTCAACAGCGGTAAAAAATGGCTATTGAATCACAGGCAAATTTGTGTTGCAGAAAAAAGGATGTGTCAAAGTTATTACTGGTTTTCATTATGACATCGATACTTTAGGTATTGCTAAATATACTTGAAAAATTGCTTGATAGCGTTTTGTTCTTTTCTTGATAAAAATCTTGAGGATGTGCATTTAATTTAAATTATTAAACCATATTTAGGGATTAAAAATGAAGGAACAACATACCGGTCGATGGTATCAAGGGAACTGTGTGATTAATTGATGTTGATTCATGATCTTCATCAAATTGGCACCATAAAATGCCAGTATCCGGACCACAATCCTGATCACAAGGTGTCAATTTTTCCATTGTAACGCTAATGACAAGAATTACACTTGGAGCATTTCTTAAATCAAAATTAACAATTATTAAATACTTCAATGATGACCATAGTGTTCATAGATTTATATATAAATGTCATTTGATAATGTTTGATTAATAATAGAGAAACATAATCTGTATCTATAATATATATCTATAATATACTCATAGCACTAATAACAAGTTGCCACTATATGTACTACCAATTGGTTGTTGGTCTATGGCCTCTGTTCTTATCTATTGAAGCAACCAGAACATCTTGACAGTATGCTTTTGCAAACTCCAATAATGCCTGATTCACAGACATAGAAGGAAATGCTGAAATGCTGAAATAGAAGAGGCCTCGAACTGGAGGCCACTTCAGGAAATAGCTCTCTGCATATTTCTTTGATTACATTGTACTTTTCTTATGGCACAACAACCCGATTCTTTGCTATCTCGTCTAAAATGTTACAGTAGTGTGACATACAGTATTTCTTTGGCCGTACTCGATTATGTTGGAGGAAATAAGCATAAGAGCAAACAAAGCCTTTACCACAGGGTGTAATTCACTATTTTGAATCAGTATTACGACTGTACTAATGTGTTGACCGGGCCCGGAATTATGGTAGTGCTAGTATACCATGTAGTTTAGCCTCAAAGCGATACCACGTAGCTGGAGTAGTTTGGAGAAATACATTAGAGATTCATGAGACTTGGTGTGTGATGATTTAGCAAAATAATCTCTGTGAAAGACAAAATTGTTGAATTGGGGAATATTATTCCTATACTTAACTACCAATAATGTTATACTGGGAATTGGCGTAGCTGGATTTCTTAACCTTACCCCAGAAACTATTGTAGTCCTTATCGTCAAAAGACTTGGCCATCGAGTCCGCCCTTAGCATTTCTTCGTTGGATTTACACTTTCTGAGGGCATTTTTGAAATTAAATCTAGTGATTTTCATGTGTTCATAGATGTGGCCATATCTGGGTTTACCCAACCCACGCCACTTCAAAAATGCTCCCCGGGCATGTTTATGAAATCCAGCTACTCGGTTATTCCACCCAGGGACAACATTGACTTTTTGATTTTTAGTCGACTTAAAACACCACTTTCAGACACTCAATAATATTGTCATATAAATCACTAATATCATCATGTCAGTTACTATAATATCACCTTTTCGTCTTGGTTTGTGCACATTATTTTCCTTTAATTGGGGACACACGCACATAGTAAATCCTTTGCAGCTTTAATGTCATTTAAAGTGAAATTTGCAACAGTGATAGCGTGAAGACGGGCAAACGTCATTGAACCCATGTTATTAACGAGAAAGCACAACAATTCATTAATTAAAACATCACCTGGTTGGTGAATAGTAGTTTCACTTTAATACAGAAGATAGTAGATCACTGGTACTAGTTGATGGCACGTCAATGTCATTAGTTAATTCCATCTGGCTACCCAAGGTAGTACTTTAACGCCGCAGCTGGATGACGTCATAGCGAGTAGCACACCTGTGAAGCCCTAAGGCAAGCACACTTCAATAAAGTTATCATAAAGTGACCTTGTCAAGTTCATGGAATCCTTGTCTGATTGTTCCAGATACGTTGCCATTTTATCACTCGTCATGCAGCCATATAACTACAAATATTAAAACCATGTTTAAAGCCGGCCAAAATGGATGTGTACATACCTTGTGGGGAACCTGTTAAGTAAGACGTTAGGTTGTTCAGTCTAATTGGGGTTGGTAGCGAGAAAGGATGGTGGTTGCCTAATTTTGTTAGGTTTTTGGAAACAAATTGTTGGGTGGTTTCCCCTGCAAATGTCGCAAGTATGTTTGAGGGTACAGGGTTTCTTTCTACAATCCTTTCCGTCGTTCCAGTTCCAACAGACTCCCCGGTTTCGCGTGTTTCGAAAGGAACTCTGAAATTTACTTTGAAAACGTTTGGTTTGGGACGTGTCAGTACGTAAATAATTATAGCATTTTACGAGGAGTTCCGTATTCAAGAGCCCCCATTCTAGTGGACGAGATTGTCTCGCTTTTCGAAAGTTCAAGTCGTATCTTCGCCAGGCCCCTACCGGACCCGACGTATAAATATCTAGAATGTTAGCTATATACTTAAGCATAGGTTGGCATGCTTCTTTCTCTTTCAATATATATATGGATACATAAATATGCATCGCTTTCACCCAATCTAAAAATTCAAGCGGTTGTTGTTGTTGGGGTGGTTCATGGTGAAGCTGTATGTTGCCATTGCCTACCGACATGCCCGTTACTGTAGCTTGTTCTTTATAACTAGGAAGTAGTGAACGCAGTTCAATAAATGTATCATTCCATATTTTATTTTTGATGGCTGCGCTGATACCTGCCCCAAGGGGGATGGCCTCTGATATATGGATATTGGGTTGAGCCAAAAGCTCCTCACCTGGAATTTGGTGGATAAATTCAGGTACTGGTGTCGTTGACACGATGTCCTTGGATACTGCGTGGCTGTCCTGAGGTTCTTTTTGACTCTCCACTTGTTGTAAGGCGTGCAGTTCTTTTGCCAGTTTGGCATAGTCAAGCGACGTCGCTACCTGCGGTACCTTCTTTTTCTGTGCGTTTTTTTCCGTTTTTGAATTTTTTGACGTTGTTTTTGGCATATTGTTTCTGGACGCCTACTGGACTCCTGTAGCCCCAGCATAAAAGAAAAAGTGTTTAAAATGATAGGTTAATGTGAGGAATTTTCCTGAGCACATCAGATACCTATTACTGGTACCTTACAAAGGCTTGCTTAATTTAAATAGAATCGCCAAGCATTGCATGTGCAATGAAATTAGAAATACGAGGAGACCAAATATAGCTCAGAAATATAGGTCAGATATAGTGTTGGTGTAAACCACCCAACATAAGTAAAAGTCGTGCAATTCTTTAAAAACGAATGCACTGTTATGAGTCATTGAGCTAGCAAAACTGTCCCTCGGGCGTAAAGCAAAGTAGCAGCAAAAGTTTCAAATAGTAAGGTATCTTCCGGTATATGTCCCTGGACCAAAACATAGCCGGAAATAAAAATGTTTCTACTTAGGCCCCTATATGAGAGCAAAACGAATCGTAGAAAATAAAATGCTCAAAATGAGAGCAAAAATAACCTCAAAGGCAGGGTGAAAAACTCTGCCAATAGTAGCTCGATGTAAAAATGGTTGGCCTATATAAGAGAACAGTAATTTTGCCTAAGGCCGCCGTCATGAGCAAAAAGAAATAAAAGTGAGGTTAAAATGATCCAGGTATTAAATGTATAACATTTACGTATTGTAACTTGGCCTATAATTGGCACATAAAACGTAAATAATAGAGTTTTACTTTGACAGTAAAAGAAAAATGTAAGTTGGAGACATGTGTGTTGCACACCATCCCGTCGACTTAGTATAAACGATGATACAAGACAGTCGTCTTAAAGCCTAATCTTAAATAAATTATGTTATACTGGCCATAAAAGTTTTGTTCCATATATTAGGGCGTTCCGCACACTTCTAATGAATCGCTTCATTCCTGATAATTTGTGGACATGATCAGCAGTGCTTAAATGCACACCATCTCTTCCCACGTGAGTAAAGTCCGCCTTAAAACCGCGATGCCTCCAAAAAATCACTTTAGGATGGTCAGCGAAAAGCGATTCTAAAATATTATTCACTTTCTTTATCGTTGTGTTGAACGTGGGTACAGAGTTTTTCGGTAACCTACGGATGAGCTCTCCTATTATCACTAATTTGACATCTGCCCCCAGCAATAAAAAGTCAATGAATGCCTGATAGTGTCGTATGAAGGTTGAAATATTACATGTTCCTATGTCATTTTCTCCTATCTGAATGTATACTATGTCGAACGATGTACGGCCCTTGAATAAAGAGGGTAGGTTCCGTACTCTGGCACCGCCTTTGGATTTAAAGTCCAGTAAATATGAATTATTTAGGCGCAAATGTTTGTCATCAGGAGAATTACTCACGTGTTCAGCCAAACGCCGAATAAAAGAGTGTCCGAGTATGCATACTTCGTGACGAACAGGTATCAGTTCCATGATACTTAAAAATCGCAATTAAACGTTGTAATACATACCCGATAAATACCCTATAAGAGGTAAAACAGCTAGTTCACGATACAATACCACTTCGTTAAAAGAAGTTAAAATTATTAAAATTAAAATTATTTTATACAGCAAACTTAATAAATGCGATGTTTGTCCGGAGACGGTTATGAAGCGAATGTCGTGCTTCAGAATTAAACCACACGCCTAGAATTTAATGAGTTTACCAGTCATACTTTGAATACCATTCTACCCTGAAGATATCATAAATCGGTAGCTTCATGGTCATCCCATCTAAACAGCTTACATAAAGTCATGGGAAACTGACCGATAAACTATACCTAGAGTGAAACCCATTGACACAAACGATTCTTCCTTTGGTATTTTTACTCGGAAGAAATTATTGCTTGCATCAGGTATAGGTGTAGACACAGATTTATCATCACCATTTGTATGATTTATATGCTTCTGGCAAAAGACCCAACTCCAATTTTATTTCCTTGAACCGGAGGCCACTTCTGGAAATAGCTCTCTGCATATTTCTTTGATTATATTGTACTTTTCTTATATTCTGTCAGATTTGGCACAGCAACATGAACTTTCAGCATACAGTATTTCTTTGGCCGTACTCGATTATGTTGGAGGAAATAAGCATAAGAGCAAACAAAGCCTTTACCACAGGGTGTAATTCACTATTTTGAATCAGTATTACGACTGTACTAATGTGTTGACTGGGCCAGGAATGATGGTAGTGCTAGTATACCATGTAGTTTGCCTCAAGGCAATACCACGTAGCTGCAGTAGTTTGGAGACATTAGAGATTTCATGAGACTTGGTGTGTGATGATTCAGCAAAATAATCTGTACTGTGAAAGACAAAATTAGTGAATTGGGGAATAATATGCCTATACTTCAAATAATAGTGGTTCGTCGTCAATAACAACGTCGGCCCTGTCTTCTTCACTGTACTTTTCCATATTACTTTTGTACGCTGATCGGTGGAGTCCATGTAGTTCCTTTCCAGCTCTAAATGGTTCTGGGAATTGTTGTGAAGTCTTGATAATCGATTCAACTGTGGCAACTGCTAACTTGTTTCCGATTCAACTGTGGCGACTGCTAACTTGTTTCCTAGTTTTGTTTTGTTGAGATTTACTGAAATTGAAAATGTCCTTTCAAAAGTTGCAGTACTCTGTGGAAGATTCTTTATAACACTCTTCTTCAGCGATACAGATTTGCCTGACGAAAAACCTTACAGGTACAGGTACACACACAGATTTATCATCACAATTTATATGCTTCTGGCAAAAGACCCAACTCAAATATTTTTGAGGTGAATTCCGTCAGCAGAAAATGACACAACTGTTGTCAATCTTTTATTATTTGTATCATTAATTCGTTAACAGGCTCTTTTTTCCGATGAAGTATTGAGGATATTGTCAACTTCTACTATATATTTACTAGTTTACTCGATACTATTGGTAGAGTTATATATCATAAATACAAAGAATACCTGGTTACTTCATAGTATGCCTACTATTATTACACGACAAATTTGTTTCATATGCTAGCAGAGCATTCGCCCTTTACTACACTCATCAAGTGTTCTCCAAGTAGTGAGGGAGTAGGGCCATTTTGTAAGAGACAGAACCCTACGAAATAATAAAAGAGGATAAAAAATTATGAACAGATGTAATTTATGTTACGATGTTGCATTTTAATACACCGTTATTATCCATGCCGGGTATCTATTCATAGCACTGGATGCTAGGTATATTGCGTCCAAGAATACCAAAGATGGAGTAAACTAATTATAACTATACAATTGTAGTGATTTGATATTTTAATATCTCCAAAAATGGTTAGTTATTATTACAACCCTATAAAATAATAATAATATCTTCGGAAGGCCCTCACTGATTAGTTGACCATTGTCATCTAGCATCATTTCTTTACATGCGCGCAACATTTCTCTCAAAAATTCTTGTCTCTGGCCCCCCTAAATCTTTAGCTCTCTCGCCCAAAAACTCAACTTCCAGTGGAACTGTTAAGTCAGGGTCAGGCGCCATAAGTTCGACAACTCCGTCAGCGAAAAGCGTGTTCCTAGAGGGAAATGTGTTTTTAAGTATGATTTTCTCAAATAATGAACCTTGTCGGTATGTAGTTTTTATTTGTCGTAATTGTAATTACCGTGCGATAAACATTGGAAATGTGTTGCCTTCCATGGTTTCAGCATCGGTTGTGAGGTCGAGTGGGTGACCACGCATCACATTCTTCTGAAACGTTCTCAGAATTTCCACAGGATTATTTCCTTTAAACAATAAAAAAAACTTAAATAATTAGCAGCAAGTCGTTATTTTCATTAAAGAAAAGACTAAAAACTTAAATTATTTTAAGTTAGCTGATATTAAATGTTAGTTTCTCAGTTTTATCCACTTTTCTTAATTGTTATTATTATTATTAAAGGATGGCAAAGTTTAGTAAACTTCTAATTTGACTCCTAATTTAGTTGTGTTCTATTATTGTTTATGCGTACACTATTATTATCTTGTTTGCATTATAAACACTATTATTTTAATATTTTGCATAAACGCTATTTGAATTGAATTGAAATAACTTGCGTTGTATTCAGCGTTTTTCTGACGGCTTTGTGAACATGAGTTTGCAAGGGTTTAAATGTTGGTCTGCCTTTGGAACATCCCTAAATAACAACAGATGGTGTTATATTACAAAAATTGAAATTTAAATTGTTTGCGCCAAATGGTGAAGATACTGTGAGCCGGGCTAGGCACACTGACAGAGCATAGTGAGTCAACCAGTATCGGATTTCAAATAATAAATACGTTGCGCTGTAGTAACTTCCTTACAATTGAAGTGGGAATGTTATAGGAAAAACCCCTCCAGTCTCTTCTAGCAAGCACAATTTACGCATTATTATTAGTATCATGCGTGTATAGGCTTATTTGTGAAGTACTGTACAAATTTGAACGATGATATAATAACGCATTACCTATTACAATTTCTAAGAATGGTTGTTATCGTCCAAAATAATACCTTGTGGGTCATATTTAAAAACGACAACTACAATATAGGTTACGATTTAGATGGTAAAACAATATTTTAGACTACTGTATTAAAATTATTCCCAGTAACTTTTATGAGAACTCTTCAATACTTCACTAGCTGTTTTAAATTAAATACTATAGGCACATAATCAATAAATCAATAAATACAAATCAACAAAAATTATCTTTACCTTACTCTTCATTCTTTTCTTCTCACTAAGTTCTTTGACACTAGCATAGTGTTTTGTTGAATCAACATTTCCCTGTTGAATCCACTGAAATTCAACAGCGGTAAAAAATGGCTATTGAATCACAGGCAAATTTGTGTTGCAGAAAAAAGGATGTGTCAAAGTTATTACTGGTTTTCATTATGACATCGATACTTTAGGTATTGCTAAATATACTTGAAAAATTGCTTGATAGCGTTTTGTTCTTTTCTTGATAAAAATCTTGAGGATGTGCATTTAATTTAAATTATTAAACCATATTTAGGGATTAAAAATGAAGGAACAACATACCGGTCGATGGTATCAAGGGAACTGTGTGATTAATTGATGTTGATTCATGATCTTCATCAAATTGGCACCATAAAATGCCAGTATCCGGACCACAATCCTGATCACAAGGTGTCAATTTTTCCATTGTAACGCTAATGACAAGAATTACACTGGGAGCATTTCTTAAATCAAAATTAACAATTATTAAATACTTCAATGATGACCATAGTGTTCATAGATTATATAAATGTCATTTGATAATGTTTGATTAATAATAGAGAAACATAATCTGTATCTATAATATATATCTATAATATACTCATAGCACTAATAACAAGTTGCCACTATATATGTTGTTGGTCTATGGCCTCTGTTCTTATCTATTGAAGCAACCAGAACATCTTGACGGTATGCTTTTGCAAACTCCAATAATGCCTGATTCACAGACATAGGAGGAAATGCTGAAATGCTGAAATAGAAGAGGCCTCGAACTGGAGGCCACTTCTGGAAATAGCTCTCTGCATATTTCTTTGATTACATTGTACTTTTCTTATGGCACAGCAACTTGATTCTTTGCTATCTCGTCTAAAATGTTACAGTAGTGTGACATACAGTATTTCTTAGGCCGTACTCGATTATGTTGGAGGAAATAAGCATAAGAGCAAACAAAGCCTTTACCACAGGGTGTAATTCACTATTTTGAATCAGTATTACGACTGTACTAATGTGTTGACCGGGCCCGGAATGATGGTAGTGCTAGTATACCATGTAGTTTAGCCTCAAGGCAATACCATGTAGCTGGAGTAGTTTGGAGAAATACATTAGAGATTCATGAGACTTGGTGTGTGATGATTTAGCAAAATAATCTCTACTGTGAAAGACAAAATTGTTGAATTGGGGAATATTATGCCTATACTTCAAATAATGGTGGTTCGTCATCAATAGCAACGTCGGCCCTGTCTTCTTCACTGTACTTTTCCCTATAAATTTTGTACGCTGATCGGTGGAGTCCATGTAGTTCCTTTTCGGCTATAATTGGTTCTGGGAATTGTTGTGAAGTCTTGATAATCGATTCAACTGTGGCAACTGCTAACTTGTTTTCTAGTTTTGTTTTGTTGAGAGTTACCTCAATGTTCTTTCAAAAGTTGCAGTACTCTGTGGAAGAGAAGGCACATAAATGTGCCTAGTTCTTTATAACACTCTTCTCCGGCAACTGCTGCCCACCATTTTGTTATGTTCTAAGGCAATCTTTCGAAAATATTCCTTTCTGCAAGAAAGGGCTGCCACTGTCAATTATTCTCGGATTTGAAAATTCTAGAATCTTTGAGCTAAGGCATTCCCAGTTGCTGATGGGGAATACCTTGTTATAATGCTTTTGAGCAGATCCACTGAAGGTTTACTAGTACAGAATCATCAAATTTGATTCTTTTCAGAATCTGATTGACAGCCTTAATGAAAAACTGCCTACAACGAAAAAGATTCCCGCTCATCGTCCCAACAGTAACCTGAGCATCTTCACCTGTATACCTCAGCGATGTCATTGTAATACTCTTTCAAAAAGTTTAAACATAATGACTTGACAATCCGACGGACCTCTGGCAACAGTCTATGAGATAAAATATATATGTTTTTAGTATAAATCTACTTTTCACATTTTATTTTTTTATCGCAATCACAAATTATGCTAATTTGTTTACTATTTAATCATAATGTACGTGAGCATAGAAGTAATTAATCAATTATTTTGATTTGATTGAAACAGCGTTAAAACAGATTTTGTAATGATAAAATTATACATTAAATGAGAGTGAATTCATGGTTTATTCTTTATTATTGGATCATCAGGAACTTTGTTCAATATTATACAAATAACTTAGTGACATTTAATAACACAAATAAGATTTGTACGCCTACCTGTGTAATTTGAAATCATCAGGCTGGAGCATCCGATTAAGGTTTGTGAAGTCAGGCAAAATATAATCTAAGAATTTCAGAGTACCTCTGATGTATATATTTTTGCTGCAGCTGGAATCCTGATATTAACCGGCAGATGTGCCTACTTATCAAAGTACTCTACCAGGGCAGGCCACTGCTCCATCAACCGCCTCACACACTGTGACAGTGACAACCATGTTGGACTGTGGCAAGAGTCCAAACTCCTTTTGGAATTCTTCAAACTTTTGTTGTCTACAAGAAATACTCATTGTAATCACAATTTTGAATTAATGATTTATGTATTGTTTAATAATTTACAGGGGGAAAACTTTTTTTTTCTTTTTAGATCTTTTCTCTTAGACCTCAAAATAGTTTTATTATCTTTTTCAAATTCATACGTAATGACTTTAGGACAATGTCGACATAATACAGAGTGTCGGACAGGAACTTCACATTTTGAAAATACAGATTTATGATTTCTACTGGTTTCATAAATGTTCAAATTTTATTTTATAGTTATCAATTCTGACCTCTTAGAAGATGTTCTGAAATAATTATATATATCATGAACAAGCTGCTCTGCTGATTTACTTAACAACTGGCAAGCGTGACTTGCCACCAGGTGAAACGTGTGGCAAAAGCATTTTAGGACAACGATTTTTTCTTCACTCTGGTTAGCACCGAGTCAATTCCCCTTTGCATCAAATTTTCACCATCGCTGGCATATCCTACAACAGAACTCCATGATAGATTATCGTCACACAAGGCCTGATTCAAAAAATAGAAAATTCCCTGCACTTTTCCATCTGCCAGACCAACTTTAATCAGTCGGTAAAATGTGGTATTTCTTTCGTAAAATCGAAAATTAACACAATAGGTTTGTTCAGCAGTTATGTCTGTGGCTTTATCGCAAAGTATTGAAAATCCTAAATGGAAAATAACAATAAAAAGTGATCAATACAGTTAATAGGCTTTTTAAATGCATAAGGTACAGTACAAAGAATACAAGTCTACAAGATACAAGATACAAGATAACTTTATTGTCAAAATTGTTAACAATTTCGAGATATGTTTTGTACCTGAGTAGAATAAATAATACGATGTGATAACTATATAAATAAATACAAATGATACAAGACTATCTTGAAAAGTTTTTGTTAAATAAATTGCATGCTATGTAAATTGGTGAAAATCTGAAACGGTTTGTGGATATTTTTTCCTGTGTCAGTCTAACCCTTCCTGATCTACTTATAATGATGTCTGAAATGTAATGGGTGGGATGGGTCTTGCATAATTGTGTCAAATTTCTTAAGTATGAATGTATTAAACATTTCATCTAAAGATTTCACTTCTACACCGATAACTCTGCTGGCCTTGTTTACTAATCTCTGAATTTGACTTTTACTGTTTACATTGATATGAGAAAACCAAACAATAATACAATAAGAAATGATTAATTGAACAACAGAGGAATAAAACATTTGAATGAGATGAGAACTAACATTAAACCGTTTCATTTTGTATATAAAGTACATTCTCTTATTAGCCTTGGTACGGAATTCTTTAGTGTTGCTCTCCCAATTATTATCAATTATTAATCCCAAGTACTTATGACTTTCTACTATTTCAACAATTTCATTATCGATTTCAATATTTACATGATTAGTTTTATTTTTCCTTCTAAAATCGACAATAACCTCTTTAGTTTTTTTGGCATTTAGTTCAAGACAATTTTGTTTACACCAGACTACAAAATGTTCAACATATTCATTAAACAGGGATGTATTATTTGAAATTAAACCAACTAGGCAAGTATCATCTGCAAACTTAACATTAAATGATTTACTTGGGTCAATATCACTATAAAAATCAGAATATAATGAAAAAAGTAAGGGTGAGAGAACGCATCCCTGTGGTGCACTTGTATTACAAGTTAACTGCTTAGATACGCTACCCCTAAACTTAACAATCTGTGTTCTTTCATTTAAGAAATCAGAAATCCAGAGATTTAATCGTGGATTTATTCCTAACTTTAATAATTTATCTGTAAGTAAATGAGGCTGAATTGTATTGAACGCTGCAGAAAAATCTAAAAATAATATTCTAGCATAGTTATTTGGATATTCAAGATGACCATACACCTTTTGCGTGAGCGTCATAACTGCGTCAACTACGCCCCTTTTTTCCCTTAATTTTTTCTTCTCCAAGAGGTTGATACGGAAGTGAGATTTTACTCGGGATAGATAAAGCACTATGTATTGTTTGGCCTTTAATATTATATGCTGCAATCCCTGTAGGAGCTAATTTCAATATTGACAAATCATCAGGATTTTCCATAATTTTTCCAAGAATATGTGTCGCTTCATTATAAATACAATTTACCAAATTACTTTTCCCTGTACCAGCGCCTCCAGTTATGAAAGTGTAAAATAGTTCAGGTTTTTTACCATTAAGTTTGTCTAAACACCATTGTCTTGTCTTATAAAATATATGTTGTAGTTTTTCATTTAAAGATCGAATCATTTTGTTCAATTCTGGCCTTGGAATATTAGATGAATTAGACTCTATTTAATAGATGTATGGCTTTTTTGAAGTCCAAAATCTGGAATAAAAAATTAATTTCACGTCTACATTTGGCTTTAGGTTGTCTAACCTTTCTTTTTCGCTTTCAGGACATAATAGGCTCCATACATCTTCCTGTGGTCCAAATTTTGATAAAAACTCTTTTGCTTCTTCAACATCATCAGCACTTTTTTCATATTGTTTCATGTTTCCATTAACTATGGAATTTACAGTTTGCAATTTACAGCCGCATAATTTCACACATCCTTTCTCATAAAATTGTTCATCTTTTCGAAATGGTAGAAATAACTGAAGTATACTAAAAAAATATTTCTCAGGTGCTGCATCCATTGGAAATCGAGGGTATCTTATTATAGCATTGATATAATTCTTGTTCTTTTTTCGATGAATCCCAACTGTTTTTTTAATTGAAATACATTCTTTTTTTGTTTATTTCCTTTCATTTCTGATGAACTCAATATTCTATATTCTGAAAAAAATTTTGCAAGGCACATTTATTAAATTCAAATCTTATTTGGCAACTATGCGTTTCGAACCACCACCTGATTGTTGTTGTATTCCGTTTGTTACTTTTGTATTTTTCAAAACATCACACATATGCTTACCACTGTCGTCAATTATTGTTTGTGAATTTCCCAATACATACGTTTTATCATTTTCTTTGTTGAATTCTCTGTAAGTATTTGTATTCATATTCAATTCCATTTTGTTATTATTTCATCTTTCATAGAAATCTTTTACACCTTTGCCAATATATTTTACACCTCGTTCTATACTTAAACCATTTAAAACGCGCTTTCTCCTTTTCTTATTTCCTCTATTTTTACTTTTACTTTTTTTCTGTTGTCGGTTCTTTTCTTTGATTTTACCCTTATCCAATCACTACCAAGTAAATCTTCACTTCCTGTTTGTTGACATTTTTTTAATTTGGCATTATTACGTTTTTCCTTATTTTTCGTTAATTCTGGAAAGTCTGCAGTGACAGATTCATCAGGTTCTAGAATCGTATATCTATTGAAATGACAGGGAATACATATTTTACCCAATATGTTATCAACAAAATTACTATACCCACGCATTGAACAAATCCAAATTACTCTGGAATCACATAGTTTGTCTTCAAAAACATCTCTTACACATTTCACTTGAAAATATTGACTACAACAGTCACATGTTATGCAATTGTCGTCTGCTTTCACTTCAATACTATATAAATCGCATGTATCATCAAACTCTGAAGTGACCTCTGTACCATAAGATAATATGTTTATGATATCATCAATTATTTCTTTAAATTCCGTTGTATCTTTGATAACTTCACAATCAACATTACATGTATCATCATTTTCCAGTTTTATAGTGCTCATGTCTTTGACAATCTTAGATAAACAACATTGGTCAAGTAGGTCCAAGATTTCATCAATGACTGTTTCAAATTCTGCCTATCTATAATACCACTATCAACATTACCAGCTGTATTTTGACATTATTGTACTCTTTATTTGTATTTTCTTTATTATTCTTAAAAAAGCACCATAACATTAAGAAGAACATTAAAAACATCATACCAATAATAAAGGTTATTAATTGTGTCCATTATGTATGGACAATCAAATCCAGAAATTGTTTTCAAATTCTATACAATTGATGTATTCTACTTCGTAATTACTTTATACAAATATGTTTTTTTTCCTGCTAAACTTATATTTATCTTTCCAAATTGTGTTTCGAGACAACTAATGTTTATATTCACTATGCCTAACTTTTTTGGTTCTGCAAAAGCCTTGATAAACTTTCTATAGATAATAGATAGATAGATAGATAGATTGATAGATAGATAATAGACTGCTGTCTATAAAAAGGTTTAAGATTTCGTTTTAATTCATCCAGTGGAGATTTTGCTTTAAATTTTGCTTTCGTGGTTGCTGATATGTAATACTTTATTCGGTTAATCCTCATTGGTTCTCTCTTTCTGAGATCATTGGTACTCTCTTTCTGAGAGCAGGATCTCTTTCAGAGAGCAGGATCTCTTTCTGAGAGCAGGATCTCTTTCGGAGAGCAGGATCTCTTTCGGAGAGCAGGATCTCTTTCGGAGATCAGGATCTCTTTCGGAGATCCAGGTCTCTTCTAAAACCCAGCGGATTAATTCTTCAAAACTCTGCAATAAAAGAGAAAGAAAATTTATTAATAATGTTATATATATTTTTTCTCTACCCCATGACTTATAAGAGAAAATTCTTGCATAGTATTAGTAAGCATGCTCAAGCAGCATACTTGTAATACGCATGATATAATCATTCACTTCACAATCTTTATGATTGTTTATGAAATTAATCGCTTAATTAAACTCATTAGTCATTAAAGATGATAGATCAAAGAAATATACTATGTTGTGAGTCATAACTTGAAAATAATGTAGTCCAAACTATATGATTCTAGTTGGTATCTTTTACATAACCCAATTTTTTTTACAGGTTAAAATAAACTACAATAACTATTGTATTTTTTTTAATAAGGCCCTGTCATAGGTATCATGTAAAATGAATAATGATTAATCGGCAGCACACGTGACTCATAATACACAAAATACTGTATAACACATTTCATGGTACCTGTAGTAGATTTTACCAATTTTAAATGATGTAAACTTTATTTTGCATTTTTAACAATTTGTAATGTATTTGTTTTATCACATCTTGATATTAATTGTATTGTAGTTTTCATATCAAGGTGTGTAATTTTGAGGATATATTCCCATTTCACACCAAAAAATTAAACTCCACCTTCAAATAAATGCCTTCCTTGAATAAACGCCTCTCTAAAAGCCTCCTTGAACAATAAACACTACAGAGCATTTATTTGAATAAATAAGATACCTTAATATGGCAAAAAAAAAATCAATATTTATTAATGATTTTCGATTATGTCCATTTAAAATTTGGTGATCTTTGCATTGTACAAATGTTTTCTCTACTTTCATAAATTTTATCTTTTTTCTTTTTCTATTTTCAGACTTCATGCCCAAAATATATATATATATCAAAAAGATCTGGCACTTAAAGACACTAAACATCTAGGTTGAGGAACGAAATTGTTGTCATATTATGTACCAATAAATCTTGATTATCAAGAAAACTAAAATTAAAATATAAATTGGTAAAAATTGCTGTATCACATAATTTGGACAAATGTGATCAACCTTCAGAAAAATTTATAATATAAAAAAAAATTGTTTACAGAGGAGATGGTCATAACTAACCAAATTAGCTTTGTAGCCAAAGGATGCCAACATTTCCCCACAAAATCCAAAACAGAGGCAAATAAAGGATTTACTGTATTTTTGTTACCACTGGTGTTATAATGTTCTAAACAAGAATGTATTCGTAATTGACAAAAATTCTCAATTTGACACTTTGACTAAATTGATGTGTGCAAATTAATTATTCCTTCTTTGTAATGTTTACACTTGATAAATGAAACAATTTCCACAATTCAAACTGTAGGGCCACATTAAATTAGCCTAAATTTCAAGTTGGGTTAAAATAAAATGTAAGATTCGTATGCAACTATTTTAGTACAGTAAACAATTTAGAATATTGTTCAGCAATAATTATATTCACTGTAATGAAAACATTACTAGAATTAACCCTTTTACTGCGTGTATCTAGACAGGCCAGGAGGTATAAACAAATGTCATTTAAATGCACATACCTGGCATTAGTCAAAAACAATGACTAAATCATAATTGCCTATAATATATAATAATATATATTTTTTTTCAACAAACTTTAATAAAATTTGCAATTAATTAAAATGTGTTTCCAGGACTAAATGTTGCACCCTCTTTTGTTTATTACTGTCTTAAAATTTTCATTTCAATGTGCTTTAATTCTAATTAAAAAAAAAAACAATACAAATATTTGATGTTTTTATTTGCCATTAATGTATCCTTATTCATCAATATCCACTAGGAAAACTCTAATTCCATAATAATTTCTTTAAAAAAATAGTTTTTATCATTGATTTAATTAAAAATACAGGGACTCCCAAAATAGCTGTAATGACGTCACTTTTGAAAGACTGATGTATTTAGTTTCTACTTAATATTTGTTTGTATATATTTATTGTATAGATTTTCATTCCAACTTTCTTTTTATTCTACTAAATATTGTTTTGCGGTTAACCCTCGTTGGCACTCACTTTTGAGAGCAGGATTTCTTTTGAAGACCTGGATCTTCTGGAGTTCCAGTGCGTTAATGATTTAAAAGTCAGGCACCTACAGTACAAACAATAAAAGAAAAAGAAGTTAGTAAATTATAAATACTATTCATATTGAAGATAAGGATACACCGTACCAACAATTCCAAACCATAGAATTATAAATTGGTGGTGTAAACAAAATTAGTGCATTTACAAGTAGCTAAATAATATACACATTCCCCTTGTGGAATGGAACATGATCTACTGTATTGGGCCTAGCAAAACAATTAGGGCCAACTCACCACTAAATTTAGGATAGACCCATTTTAGCAATTGCAAGTATATGCCTGGAGAGATTGGTATTCGAGAGATTTAGCACCACATTTATGTTAAAAGGGATAGTTGTCACAGATTTTGAAATAAATTGTGATACATATTTGTGACTTTTGTTTATAATAAATCACTAAAGAATATACCTAAAAATATGTCAACAAACTAATTACATTACACAGTAATGTATCGCAAACAATTGGCACGTATTCACTGTATTTCTATTGCTTTTAATTAAATGATTGTATAAAATTATAATTCACAAAAGTATTATATCAAATAAGGTCATAGTTTAAACATCTGATCTGAAGAAAGATTTAATTGTTTGTATTGTAAATTTATCGAGAACATTAACTAAGGAACACATATTCTTTACATTTTACAGATAACCTACTAAACACTCGCATAAACAATGTAACTGATGACAAGTATTCTTTTGTATAGAACAGCTACAATCTAAAAAATGCAAACATACAAAAACATTATTAATGGTAATGAACAATGTTACCACTTTTTCAAAGTCAACATGCTTCTTGATCAATGTTTGAAGAATTATGGAAATTTCCTCAAAATGACAGTGGCTGTTTGAGCCTACATTTTTTATCAATGACAATTTCATGCAAGGTTTTAATCATAGAACAATAACATTTAAATTATGTAAATGTTTCAAAGAAAAATGACAACAAAGGAACAGACACAAATTCACTTCATGAGTCCATTACTCATCTCTACAAATTATTTACTTTGAAATCAGATTTTCGTTTTTCATGAAGGTGGAAGTAAACGTTGAAACTTACCAACGTTTCGTGCGTTAGCATCTCACTTTTTCAAGGTAGTGGTATCAGCTTGGTTTGCCGACACTGATCATGGCATAGTCACGTGATGTTGTTGTGACATGCGCCCTCTCTGAGTTATTTCTTGAATACCTCTGGGTGAATCCCAGGCTTCACGCCAAAGAAATCACCGGATATTCGCTCTACATTGCAAACGCTTAGACATAACACCACCAAGTCGTATAGAATATCATTCACCGTGATACAATAAACAAACACTTTTAGTACTGTATTTTATACGTCTTGACAAGAAATTAATAAATATAATACAGTACAAATTTATAAATCATCTGCAATCGACAATTTGACTACAACTATAATGTTAAAATACATTATCCTACAATTGTGTGTATAAATGTTATAAAACTCTATTAAAGGACGGCTATCTAAACAATGTTTCATAAAGAACGCAAAGGGGAGGGTATTTATGAAAATAAATACAGTACAGATGTAATCTACATTATTTTTACAAAAAAAGCAATAAACATATTTCACATGACACAATTTAAATATATATTAATTAAACGTTTATTACCATTTTTTTATCGACTCGACATTGTTAGTCGTTTATCAAAACAATTACAAAATTAACACTAATTTACTAAACTAGATGGCACGCTCGCTTCGCTCGCGTACCATCTAGGGGTGCTCACAGATGGTTCTCGAATACAGTAGAATCCACGGACGGGGACTTTTTTGGGACACTAAACAAAAACGGAAGTGTCCCCCTAATTGGGGTATTCAGAAATAGAGACAACAAAACCAATACTGGATTCCATAAAGGACAATTAATTTATGTGGATTAAAGAAATTAGGGAGAAATGGAAATGTATGTACGGGAATTGGGCGGCAGCACGTGGTGGTGGTGATGGAACCGCAGTAATAAAGTTGATTGTATTTATATATTATAAGAACCAAACTAAATAAATAGACCTAGACATTCTGCGAAATGGAAATCGGAAATTCAAGCTCCTATTCAGTGAAAAATTAAACTGTAGTCTACCTAAATATTTAGGGCAAATCATCGGTTGTGGTGTTGAACTTCCTGTAAACATTTGTGTGAACCAAACTGGGTCGAATTTCTGTCATGAGTACTGATTTGTTGGCCTGTGATTTATGACGCCTAAGGGATCTATCTAGACTTATTTTTTAGAATAATGTACGTACCTGTCAGATACAATTGTCTTGTGTCGTATAATAAATAAGTACTGTAATAGTTACTGAAGTTACTATTACAATCTCGTCAATGAAAACACGAAAATGTATATGCACTTACTTATGAAAACGTATACAGTATTATACTCAGTTATTGAAACAGTAGGTTTAAAAAAGTTTCGTTTGTCTGTAAAATGATGTAATCAAGCTGTTTACATGAGTCTTAATTTATAAGCACATCAATAATAAAATAGTTTATCTATCCTGTAATTGCCGAGATTATGGTCGCTGTTGAATGAAATAAAGCCAATCGGTATCATATTTGTACAGAAACGTTTTCGCGGCCGAAGGGTGTAACCTAAATTCGTTGTATTATTATTATCGTCAAGAACTAACTGTAACTACATAGAAAGTAGGGTATCATAAATTTGGCCTTAGCACTCGGGGGAGTGGCTAAGATGAAGTCCGTGGGACTACTAAATATAAATTGTAATGAACCTCGAGGGACATAAATAGGAATATTTCATGTTTCATTATCAATGTATAATAAATGGAAACTGGTTTTTAACATTTTCCGAACCTATTGCAAGTTTATTCTCAAAGGGCCCATATATTTACCTACCGTATGTGTTAAACCAAGGGCTCATAAATTTACCTACAGTACTTGTGTTAAACCAAACTACTGGATGTTCCATTCATCGCAAATCAATACATTTGTATAATCGTATATTAAATCTATCAAAATAGTATTTTTTAAAGAAAATCGGCCTGTCTTCAACATTATGATGGTGTACTCTAGCAATCTATCAAAATAGTATTTTTTTAAAGAAAATCGGCCTGTCTTCAACATTATGATGGTGTACTCTAGCTGTTCAACCGGTTTTCAGCTATTAAAAACAATTATCGTAGGAGGAGATAGGAAAATGCGAAGCCTCCTCGCTATGTAACATTAGTGTTGAGGGATGGGAAAGCGGATAGGTACAAAGAGGAACAATTTTTAAATATATTCTTTATCCACTGAGTAACGAAATATTTTGTTCATGTTTTATAGGCCTATAAATAATATACCTCTAAATACAGTAGGCCTAAAACATTTGCGATTTAATACTTTGTTAAAATTGTCACGGTCATAATCGATTGAAATATTAAAGTACATGTCACGATACACCACTACGACGTTTATATTTTTGGTAATTATTAATTAATACAAACGTTGAGAAGGAACTGTCAGTATAAAGTTTATTTGTATATCTAACAGTAGAGCCTATCCACAGTCTCAGTAATAAAGTTTATTTGTATATATTTTTATATTACATCTAACAGTACGAACATTCACAGTAAGAAATGTTCGATTCAAATGAAAAATAGTTAATAGGTATTTACAGTATTGTCAAAGTATTGCAAGTTTATTCTCAAAGGGCCAATATATTTACCTACCGTATGTGTTAAACCAAGGGCTCATAAATTTACCTACAGTACTTGTGTTAAACCAACTCTGGCAGACTGAGAGATTGGGATGTTCCATTCATCGCAAATCAATACATTTGTATAATCGTATATTAAATCTATCAAAATAGTATTTTTTAAAGAAAATCGGCCTGTCTTCAACATTATGATGGTGTACTCTAGCTGTTCAACCGGTTTTCAGCTATTAAAAACAATTATCGTAGGAGGAGATAGAAAAATGCGAAGCCTCCTCGCATTTTTTTGGCGGGTATTTTTCAAGATGGACATCCATTAGACAGTGTATACCACGATCGGAAAACACCCCTATTTGGGGCAAATCTTTGAACCTAAATTCGTTTTAATCGTCAATAACTAATTATCTAACTCAATTTAATTAGTAAACAGGGTTACATCAGGCGGTTAAAATAAGTACCGAAAGTACGAACCAACTTTACATACCATCGAGTGAAAATTCTAGAAGTAAGGCGCGATTTACCGAATTTTGCCCTTACGTAAATTTATATATAGATATAATCCGTAGGCCTACTCAATTTAGTCCTCAAAATCTAGCATTTTGATTTCTGATATAAGCCCCGAACTGTCAGCCGAAAACTCTACACCGCAGGGCAAAGTGATAAGGTTGATATCAAAATGTGTACTTTCCGGAAGCTTTAAACATTCTTCTGTTTCCAAATAAATATCGACTAGATATCTAAAAGAAAAATAAATTTAAACAGCATTACTACAAAATAGCATTCAAATATGGTTGTGTTATAAATTTAATACTAAAATATTCCATGTCTGTTAAGTGAAGTGAAGTTTAATGAAAAAAGTTTAATGAAAAAAAAATATACAGTTTTTATAACTTGTTAACACAAATATGTTGATTTTCATTTTCAAAGTTATTGTATATTTTTGTGGATTTACATTAAAAAACGATAGTAATAATCTTAAACATGAAACTTCATATTCAAGGGCGGATCCAGCGCGTTTGCGCCAGGGTGGCGCATTCATGTGGATCTATCCTTGAAGCAAAATGTGGGGGTGCATGTCAATTGTTAACTGATAAGATAATGTGAGCGTTTGAGTCCGTCACTGTAACAGAAGTCACTGATTTTATTTATTTTTTTTTACCAGGCTATCGAGGGAGCGCAACTACCACTTAACAAATAACACCCCGGGGCGTTTATTTTAAAAAGTACGGTTATGTCACAATTTCCCTTTTAAAACATTCAATAACACTGCATCAATACAATAATGTAGAATGTTACATACCCAACACTGGTGTCGCCAACAGCGATAATCACACCCTCTACGCTATCCATACCATTTGCCTATAATACAAACCAAATATAAAATATAATTAATATTGATTAGTAATTTAAATGACACTACTAATTGGTTAAACAAATGGACAAATGACAATACAGAGCGATGTCGATTATACAATTCTGTCTACTCAATATTCATTTACAATAGCTGGAAATTAAATCATAATTAATAATTTATCGTTCTTAGTTGTCTGTCCTGCACAACAACTGCACTGATTATCACCTCATTTGCCACTAAGTCAAAGGTGGATGCCGTCGCCTCACCACACAGCACTACTTCCATCTTTGTATCTCCATTTCCTAATGTTATCGATTTTCTCTTTATACGAATTAGTACATACATACTCTCCCATCTAAAATAAAAATGACAGCAATGAAACAACGGTAATAACATTTCATAATTTTACATAACCCAAAACTATCAATCATACTGTCATTTCAACTAGGAATTTTAACAAGTTAAAAAAAATTCCTAATACTTACCCCAGCATTATTATCCGAAATTCTGAATTATTCTCAATTTCAACAATTTTTAATAAAACCTATTCATAAATATGTAAAAAAATAAATAAATGAAATATAAAATTACCTCAACAACACATCCCTGCACCGAAATTCGTTTCTTCTGTGGACTACCCTTCGCCTCCGATAGACACAACTTCTGGTCGGATAAAATTGTTTATTACCCCCATGTCAACATTGAAGTTTGCCACTTTCGTCATGACCTACAATCGCAAATAATAAAAAACGGAAATTAGGCCTAACAAATTCTCATGAAATATTTAAAATCTAAATATCTAATCTAAACTCAACTCAATTAAGTTTTATACTACAGTATAGGCCTATATTGTAACTTCTGTATTATTTCTTCCAGGACTAGGCCTCCTAGACTAGGTCTTCAATTTAAATTTACAAGATTTTCTATATCCATGCGCAGTTAACAAAACTAAACAACGTCATTTTAACAAGTAAATAATAACGAACTAAAAACATTACCTTAGATTTTGCTGTTAACCTCAAACAATCATTTCCCCCAATTACGTCTGTAATTATCACCTTTACACCAGTTTCCAAAGTCATCAATTTGCTCATGCTTGGAGACTCAACATCATTTACATAACAACTGATAACCATTTTATCCCCCTCTTCAATTATCATGCCCACTCCAAAATACCCCACCTTTGTCCTCTTTCGTTTTTCAAATTTCTCCACGATGTACATTTTTTTAAACATTTTAATTGAAAACACTTCTTACTTTTGTGAAAACTTTAAACGAACTAAAAAAAAATATTGTTTGGCCAAAAACGGGGTGGGGTTGGGTTAATCACCAATCACTACTATTGCAAGTTAAAATGAACCAATCAGGTTCTATCACCGTTTTTGTCATTTTACTGTAAACAACCCTTATACTGTAACTTGTTTACAAGCAGATTGTCTTAATAACACTCCCTTAATGACTTGTTTTGATGGTATGTTCATCTGGGTGACTGCCCTGGACGGTGTTTACCTGCGTATTTAAGAGCCAAACAGTGGAAAGTTACTAATAATAGAGTTGTTGACTACACGTTTAAACACAAACCAACTATAAAATGCAACATGACGCTAACTTTAAATTAAACAACAACAATTTCAGTATAACTTAAATGTAAACACCATTTATTACATGATTTTTACAATTAAAAGATCACCTGTTGCTATTGTAAAAGTCGTTGTTAGTCTTCTTTATTTTTTTTCTTTGAATTTAAAGTTATAGTCATGATTAAAACGTATTATAGAAGCTATTGAACTTTAGATATGAATTCATGCTAATGCTAATACACTGTATGTAGTATGTATACAGTTGCACTGTGTATACTGTATAATAGCATATGACACAATATAGACAGAATTCATCACTAATATATTATTTGATTCAGGTTATAATGGCATAATCTTTTTCCGTGCGCAATATTCTAACGTAAGTTACGTATGATTTGCACGTGGCGTTTGTCGTGCGGATAACTAACTCGTCCGAAGTGACGAGTTCAAATCTAGTTTGTATTTTTTTGCTTCTTTGGATAAAACAATCTTGGGCTGGTCGCCCAACATAGTCAGACATTCGGCATAATTTTTGGCATAATATAAGAATAATCTGGCTAACCTACCTCACCTGTCCTGAACACTACAGTAGGCTGAAAACGCGACCAACATTACTGGGAGCCCTACTTAATTTAAAATTAACTCGGCCTAGCCTATAGCTAGTAGTAGTAGGCTAGCACGGCTCTGCGAGGCCATTCGGTAGTACCAAATGTAGGTCTAGGCTTATGCCTTGCTAGGCCAGATTTCTCATTCCCGCTAGGCCTAACCTATGCTCTAGTAGGTCTAGTGGGTGTACCCTGGTCAACCTATACCCATGCCAACTCGTACGTAACGTACCCTAAACGCGTACCCAAATGATTGGTTGATTTCCCGCTAGACTACTAGACCTAGGTCCTAGTAGTAGTTGGGTCATCATACAACAGCAGTATTGTAGAGTGGACTAAAAATATGATAAACCTGCCATTCTGGTTCCCGGTGCATTTGATGAATACACATTTATATAACGTTATACATTGTCTCATAGGAACCTAATGACAGAGATATCGTGTATTTAAAGTACAGTCAGATATGTATCTGGTAGACTGGTAACAGTCTTCCACAGTGAGTCTCGTGACAGCCACAGAATCGGGTGCTAATAAGGGGCTGGAACATCATATTCTATTTGGGATGTCTTTTCTTAAAGTCAAGGGGTGATATTCTAGTCAAAAAATGTGTGAAAAAGGAATCTGCCACAAAGCTATTTTATTTCAACATATGACATAACATTTATTAGCATTATAGTACAACAAGTTCTTATAAAATTATTACATTGAATATTGTCGAAACATTTTTTTTTTCATCACATAATGTTTTAATTGTTAATTTTGAAGCATTATTCTTTTGATCTTGTTCATTTGAATAAAACCTTTGTATTGTTCAATAAAATGTAATTATATATATTTTTTATTCAAATAATCATGTATCTTATAATATTATAATCAAACATTTAAAAAAAATCTTAAGTGTGATTGCAATTTAAATATTATTAATATATAAAAACAAAATTATAATATTTAAATCGCACTTCTTTGTGTTAGTACAATAATACCCTAATACCTAGTAATAACATGAAATATAAATTCAAATTTTATTCATTATTGTACTCTTTTTTTCCTAATTAGTTGTGATAAAACAAATATACAATATTAATGATTTTTGTTCTATTTTTCCACATTACTTTATACAGTACAAATGTGTTGCAATAAATGTATTTCTGTATTTTTAATCATGTTTTACAATACTGTGTAATTTCTTGTAAATAAAAGTTTGATATTTATTTTTTTGCAAATTTTATTTTTGTGTCTACATCATTTCACTCATTTTATGGGACAGTTGGTACGGTGATCCTTCCAATCGCCATCTCTCTCAGCTTTTTACGATCAATCTACAAAAAGAAGATAATAATTAATGCATGACCAGTAGAACTTCTTTTAATGGGAAACTTAATTTTGAGAGCAGTTATCATTCTAATTTTTTTTATTCTAGAAAGGTAAAACAAATTATTTGCTATCAACCATTGTTCTATTAAGTAAAAATGTTTAGGAGTAAAACCCATTCCATTTTAAGATTTTCATGTAAAGTTATATTAATAATGGAAAAATACACCATGATAGGTGATAAAAAAACCTGAATACTTTAAAGAACTTGTTAGTGGTATTTCTGGTTTCTTACCATTATGCCACCTTACAAAAGCTGCATTGAGAGATGACTAGTCTACTAGTGGACATTCATAAGATAAGAATTCAGTCTCTATTTGCCTTTTTCAAACATTTTCCAGCCATAAACGAAATTGTGTAATTTTACCTAGTTAGTAACTACCTAACTGAGTTCTTGCATTGGAGATTCATACTGTATCTCTTGGAATACAATAATATAGAGTTCATAATTTCTAAACCACTGAAAACAACTTAGATGAGTCAAGATATTTTCTTCTAGCTACTAGTTAGCGGTTACAGTGTGTTTCTAAGATGATGGTTGGTCTCCTTTGCAGCCACTGCGTGGGTTTGCTGTATAGCCTAGTATAGTCAACGGTTTATAATTAATGAACTCTTTATTATTATTATTATTACTAAATTGAAATCAAATGAATTTTTTCACATTTCAGAATACAATTTAATTCCTTTGAAGATTATCTCTATTATCACACCAAAATATATCTTGCAGCAGAGCAGACAGACAGCTTTTCTAATAAAAAATAACCTGCTCCACCCTTCTTAAATGTTCAACTTGATACTAGCGACTACTCATTTAACGTATAGTAAATGTTATTAAAGAAGTTTAAAAAAATCTGAATACCTTTCCAGTTGTAACTTTTGGAAATTCATCAAATTCTAAGCAGTATTTTGGTAGGCTCTTCACAAATAACTGTAAGGCATAAGCAACAAATTATGTATTATCCTAATTAAGTCACAACTCCAGTGTGAACAGCCATTTAACCTATTACGTTGGGAAGACAAATTATTGAGCCTCATAAAGATTCAAGTACACTGTACAGTAAAACTTGAAGAGGCCATTTCATGTAGCTTTATGTTGATAACTGGTGAAATGGCCAAACCAGTTTTAATTAGTTTGTTATTTGAAATGCGTCTGTGTTTTGCTTCTAAGAAAATTCATAATCTACTGTTATCCACCATGATTTTAGTACAATGATTTGTGTTTTTATTATTGTATTGCGTCTCATTGAAAGTTGGCTGTTTGGAGCCCTCTGTGCCAAGCATGTATGCAAACATTTGTTTTTATCTGTACTGTTCATATGCCAGTAAAATCCGAAGTAAATTGAATTGAATGTATATAAATGCATACATGTTCATTAGAAAGACATTTACTATGCATGGCAACGTTTTACCCCTACCTTATCAACACAATGCTTTTCTATATCTTCTACTGTAAAAGTACAGCCTGGATTAAGTCTGGAATTTAATGGAAAAATAATATAATTTATGTATATATAATGAAGTTGTACACATCAGCAGACAACCTGATTTTATTTTCTAGATGTCACTAGAGAGATTCTAACCGACTATCGCAAGTCATCTAGATACTAGTCTGACTGTATTAATTACGGCAATTTTATTACATATCTCTCATATATCTACAGACAATGTATGTGATAGGCCTATGTTTATTCAGGAAATCCAATAAATCGGCAGTAGTAAAATTATATAGGTACTAGAGGGTGAGCTCGCTTCGCTCGCTCCCCCTCTAGGAAGTGTAGACGATGGTTCTCGGAATGATAATGTTCTCCTTATACATTTTCTGTCGGTTACCATTATTGAAAATGCTGGACATTCGTAAAACTAAACTATTTTGTTTCACAGTGTTTTAGATGATTAATAACATTTTAAAGTATAGTTTTTATTGTTTGGTAGGGCCCTTTGGGGAGGCGGAGGTCATTTGAGGGAGGTGCTTATTCGAGGGATATATGTTAAATTTTTTAGTTCTAATAATATGGTAACATTTATAATCAAATGAAATCCTCTCATAGATATGAAAAGTGGTAAAAAAGAATAACAAATGCTTGGTAAATTGCAGATAACAGTGCGGTGAATTCTACTACAAATAGTATAATTGTGTTATTATAAATATGTGGATGGACGTTTATTAGATAGTTGGGTTGTGGGGTGGTTATTATTCAAAGTGATGTTTTATTGGAGAGGCGTTTATTCAAATGAATACCATCCTAATAATTATTAATACATTATTTAATTTAATCATCTTTTGAAACTAACTGCCGTGACAGAGTGGGCCCAAGAAAGAAGACATTACGGCTTGCAACATGGGCAGACATCTCGGTCCTAACGGGACACAGGAAGATAGCCTACAGTTATTCCTGCAAGCTTACTCAATAAAACTCAGCTATCGGGATTTCACTCGAAAAATGTCTTATCAAATCTCCCTATGTAATTTTATAATACTATTCCCCACAATATATTCTGATTCTTTATGGCGTATATTTAATTTGATCTTTATTAATTTGCAGTATAATTCCTATTATTTAACTACTGTACCTTCACACACGTGTGGTATGTTTTAAAATAAACAAAAAACTGAAATGGCTATGATTAATGGCCAATTTTTTTTTCGTCTTCCAAAGGGACACTGTATTGATTGATGGAAAGTGCCTGTTTCCAGTCACCTTTAGAGTCAAATCTATTATTTTAACTGCTCCCTTGTGTATAAAAGAGAGAAAATATTTGAAACTATAAGTGAACTTATCTTAAACCCGGAAATTACTTTGACCGGGAAGAATTGAAATTGAGAGGAAAATCCAATGTTGAAATCATAAATGTTGTTAAAAAACTCTTTATAATATCTTCCTAAGATATAAATATGGAATAATAGCGTCGGCGTGCACACTAATGTTATCAAATCTACGTTTCGCGGTACATTTCGGATAGATAAGGTAGGTATCCAAGGCGGAGATTTGTAGAGAAGTTTTTGCATTGTGCTCGCCTATGTCAGAATTAACCATAATTTATATATATAGATACACACAATGCTTTTCTATGTCTTCTGAAATACAGCCGGGATTAAGTCTGGATTTTAATAGAAAATAAGGTAAGGTTGAATAGTACACGTCAGTAGACTACCTGTATTTTCTAGCAAAGGTCACTCGATTCTGCAGCTGTCACTAGATAGAGTCTGACTATTAAATACTTTTAATATACGATATCTCTGTCATTAGGTTTATAATATCTACAGACAATGTATAACGTGATATGTGTATTCAGGATATCCAATACGGTAAACCGAGAACATCGCGTATTACAGGTATCTAGGTATGTATCTAAATGACTTGCAATAGTCAGTTGGACTATCTAGTTACAGCTGCAAAATCGGGTGCAAATAAGTAGACTAGATACTACTTGAGCCGATCGTCCTGCAAATAATATAAACTATAAAATAAATATAAACTATAAAATATTTACATAACACAGGCGCACACGTCCTCTCCATATCTATAATCGGGTATCCCCACAATCTAAAGAAAACAGTAAAATAGAATATATTTATACTGTCATGCAAAATGGTATATAGAACATATATTTTGTTGGTTTTTTCCTGACTTTTTTCTAGGCTGGTCATAATTATTCTCGGATATATATTCATATTTCATTTTGTCTGTAATGTTTCCTATACTTATGTTTCGTTTCCTTAAACATTTTTGACTGGTCTTTGAATCACTATAATAATAATAATAAAACCAATCTAAAGATCTATAAAAATGAATAATGTGAACCTTGGTATTCACTTGCCTTGCATAATAACATAATTCTAACCTGAATGTTTCTAATAGCTGAATGACTCAACAGTGCTTTTTCCATTGGAAAAGGGTATATATTAAGACCACTTCTGATTATACGATCCTACAGTATAAATAAAAATCATATCAATTTAAATTTTAGAAAACGGTTAACACAATAAACGGTTAAAATATTGATCGATACAATTATAATACATAAAAAGATAACATTTTTTTCTGTTTCAAGTTTATTGAAAGAGTTAGTGTTGATAAGAAAGCAGTACAATAATTAGCAATCGGAATATATATTAAGACTCTTCATTAATCAATAATAATTATGGTGATCAGAATAAAAAATAATTTGTAATCCATTCTACCTTCATTCTGCCTGTTATTGTAAGATATCCATCTTGATCAAGTTTGCCAATATCACTGCAATTATAGATATTAAATTTCAAATTATTTATATTTAAAATATTTTGAAAATGTTTTTCCGACAGTAGGCCTATAAATAATATGCATCATAGTTTACCCCGTTCGGAACCATCCATCAGGTGTCATCACATCTTTTGTTTTTCTTGCATCAAAATAACCCTCAAATGCAATGTCGCTTTGTACCAATACTCGTCCTTCTTCTCCAGACTTCACTGGATGGCCACTTTCATCTACAATTTTGATCTGACAAAGTAGCATATTCAATAACTTTAATTTTACAATTGGCGTTGTTAGAGCTCAAATAGTACCGTACTCTACTATACTACACATTGTAAAATGCTGTGATCTACCATAGTTTTGATGACGCATAAAACCGAATGTCTATAATAGAACGCTTCTCATTGCGTAACAAAATAAAGACCTTCCATGGAATATGGAGTGTACAATCATCGCCTGCAATAAATGATTTCACCCAAAGAGAACAAGATAAGAGTCGTAAACTTGCTTAGCCGATTTTGTAGTTCAGACAATCAATTTCAGAACTGAAAAGCAATGAAGCGTGACGGAAAATTGCTATGCAACAGAATAGCTTCCACGCATTTTTTAAAGAACTGGTGCGCAGGAAACTGAAATGATGCACAGAACGAAAGCTTTTAAACATCAACTATAGAATGTTGTGCAGCCATTTAACTGGAAAGCAAAACTATAGTTGTTATGACTGCACTGATTTATGCAACAAAAAAACTCATTGAAGTAAAAATGATACCTTGTTGTTTCCTATAGGTTTGCCGACTGTGTTTGATTTGTGACCTTCTTGCACAATAACGCCTGTTGCGTCAAATATTTCTGTCAATCCATACGAATTCTGAAAACATAATTATTTCACTTTACATAATATACTTGCTCAGTCTACACTGGTGCTGTCATCATGTTTATTATATGTGCACATCAATTTTGTTGTCACATAAAATTTGATAGTGTAGAGTAGCATATAATCAAAGAAATTAATCAATATATGTGTAGAAAATACTCACCATAACATCAATGTTCAATTTCTTTGATAGAAGAATTGCAACTTCTGGCGGAATCGGTGATCCTGTAACAATACCTAGAACAGAAGAGTTTTTTTAAATGAATGATGTACTGGAGAAATTTATATCAATGGAACTCGTTGTTTTACAATTTAGAACGTTTTGACGTATAAACAAAAAATGATTGTGTTCTATTCAAGTTTGACTTTAAACATATGATTTTGTTATGTACTGTCCTAGTATAGTCTCAAGTGCAATAGTAGTTCAAAGTTATATTTGAAAAATAAAAAGGAATAGAAATAAATGGTGTTAATAATTTAGTATTTACCTGCTTTTAGAGACGACAAATCATAGAGACTGAGTGTAGGGTCATAAACCAATTGAATCAACCAATTTAGGACCAACGTAATATGAGTAGCACTGCAAGACAAATAGAGTAAACTTCAAAAGATAATACAACGTTCGACTGTTGCACAAATAATGAATGTTTATAAGTTTAATTGAGGTCTTTATTGCGCACAATCTTCAATCAAGTCATGACAATATTCTGTGCATACAAATACACAAAATTCAGTATTTGATTTTTTTTAAACAAGCATACTGTTTTTAAGAAAACTAATTCAATAACAGTATTTATTAATGTTTTAAATATTTATTTTAACACATCCATCCAAGGTACTCTCTACAGGTTGATTTTTGCTGTCATTTATAGGCCTGTCATAAGCTTGCCGTTGATTAGTCCCATTGAATATTAGTGTAACCGCTGGGATAACCATTGCAACATGGAAGGTACGGAATTAAATGGTTTAAGGTTACCACTGCCACATTGTACTTGAGCTAATTAATTATAATAATCAATGTTTTACCGTTCATCATGGATAGATTGTAACAACTTCTTGCAATCAAAAGCATCTGCTTTCGGGTATATACACGTTGAACCAATAAGAAGTGGACACACCTGCGTTTGAAAAGTTGCATCCAAAAAGGACATACTGCCACAACACACAAATTTGATTTCCTTCAATAAATATAGTACAGTTATAAATAGGAAAAATCACAGAAGGAAAATCAGTTAATTATTATTAGCTTATAATGATGTATACAATCTACTGCTTTTATGCTAAGGATTGAATATTGCTACACTGGTTTATTTATATTATGAATGATTATATATTATTTTAATATGTTAAAGATTATATGATTTGGTCTCTAATAATACTATTGTATATGTATATAGTGTGAATCTTTTGAGGATGCATTATTTTTATTACGGCAGAAATCATGAGGATAATAAATGTTAATATTGAGATCTAAAAAGACCGTACAGCCTTAATAGATTAGGTCTTTAAAAAACGTAGAAAGGGTGTTATTCTTCTGGATTATATTGGGACTCAAGAATAACGCATCATGATCAATGTAGACATGTTTCAGTTAATTTGTACCTAACAAAGCACAGCTATGCCATATGATAATATTTTTTTATTGTATAAAAAATAATTACCTCATTTTCATTACACAATTGGAATAGGCCACAAGTGGGGTTCAACATCCGAAAATGTGAAAATTTTACCAGCTTTGGTGGTCCAGTTGAGCCCTGAAGTAAAATAAAAAGAACGAACTAAACTTCCTGTAAATGTATATGAATTAAGATCACAGAAAATCTGAACACAGAAAAATGGTTGGTATTGAATAATTATATACAGTATAACCCCTTATTTAAGGCAACCTATTCAGGGGACACCCCTACATTTAGACGAAATCCCCGTTCAGGGACATATTTTGTGAAACGAACGAAGGTAATACTATTCGAAATAAATTAAAAAGATATTATTTATCATTGTATTAAAGTGTTCATGAATATAACTATTATTATTTATATTACTATTTCTGTTTTTTGTTTTGTTTTATTGATTTTATTGATCAAATTTTGATTTGTTTAGTCTGTAAATCAACAATGTAATTATTATTACTCTGAAAGGGTCTTACGTGACAAGATTTTTTATCTTCTAGTATTGATCCTATTATGGTTTCTTTATATCAATTCTATTTTTATCTTTTTACTATTTGTTATTGAGCTTTACTGAGCCATTGATGAAATAAATTTTGTTGACATCAATTAAGGGGACATTTTTTGATCCTGAATGTGTCCTCTTAATAGGGGTTCTACACTCTATTTGTTTGTAACCGTACGTTTATTCAGTTCGTTTCTAAATCGAGAAGCATGATACGTTCCGACAATCTATAACTACTAATTAAGTAGAATTTAAGTAGAATTTGGAATAGTACAAACCGATGTCATTAATACACAGTAAATTTCACCAAGAGTGACCAGTTTAGAAGCTTCCTTAACCGTGTCTTCATGCCCAGCAATGTACAAGTCTTCTAAATTAGTTGTACCACTAATAAAGTACGGTAGAAATAGTAAAATGATACTTGTTAATTCTTATAGTAAATGAAAAAGTAATATAGTGTAACTAAACGACTTCAGTAATAATATTGTGCTGTTTCTTTATTTTATTGATTCTTGATGTTTCGTCTTTTTTTTAGTTGTCTCCGGACTGTCTTCGCTTGTATTTTTATATTGGTTTGATTTTGTAATATTTCAGTTTGTGACTTTTTGATGTTCTTTTTTTATTTTTTATATTTATATAAGCAAAAAATAAAAACAAACAAACAAACTGTAGTAGGCCTTCTTTGGTCAGTTAATTGTTGTCATTTCATTATTCAATTGAAGCTAAAATATCATCATTGCCATCTATTTAAATGTTATTAGGCCTATTGGTAAAAGACGAAAGGAACCAAATCTGCCAACTGTCAAGTCAAACCATGTTACATAAGATTTTTTTAATGGAAAATCAGTACCTTATTTGACTGTAGATTTTAAAGAATTTCATCTAACTACCAATATATGACTAGAAGTAGTGTCAATGGTTTTTTAGTTCCTATATCTGAAACTTTTATTTATGCAGGCATGAAATAACTTTAATCAATCTATTCAGCAAATTAAAAAAAAAAGAAGTCATTTTATTTAACTTGTTTTATATTTATATTTGTTGGATTTTTTACAATCTTTATTTTAGATTATAAAGGACCCCATGTAAATAAGCTGCTAAGCTTTTTTTGGGTCATCCTGGAAATCGTCTATAAATGTATTCACTTTGTATGTATTTTTTATAATGATTTTCAATTCAAATAAAATGCTAGTACTGTACATACCTTTGGTGATTGATATCTGTAGCTACAACATACTTTAAGTCAGGAAATCTTAAACCAAACAGATTGTTTTATTAGAATAATTCAGAATAGTAAGAATCATGGTTACAAGAATAATTGTTATTTCCCTGTATACTAAATTAAGTTTCCCCGTCATTCAGTGCTCAATATACTTCCTTAATTCCCAGTGTTAAAAATGTTTCCTTTCTTGGTAACACAATTTTAGATATGATTTCTTATTGCAAATTACCTCCATTCACAAATACCCCAAAAGAATACAATTGACTTTCACACCTAACTACTTTATTCCTGTATACTCTTTCATTCTTCAGAAGCACAATCGTTCATTTCCGATTGTTCAGATAGTGTTATGACACAATCATACACGTTCGTCAAGTCACAGGCATCTAGAGTTAAGCTCTGTCTAAACTATCAAATTTGATGTGACAAAAAGATGTGATGTGCCCTATATGGACATTATGATGATTTCACTACACTATTGGCCATATCATTGTCCTATTTGGCCACATCGCACTTTTATTTGTCAAACTAGTTTTAATAGTGTAGAAAGAATTTGAGGTTCTCGCGTTTTGACCCAGTCTCAACTCGCACACCACGCATATAAAATCTCACAGTTTCCCTCAAGTCTCAACCTTTTTTTTCAAATTACATCGGTTGTTTATTATTCAAATAAGCACTGATCATCGGACAAAACGAACACATTTACAACATAATAGGGAAATCTCAAGCAAGCATCAACCTCAATTTGGCATTTACAGTATGCGATATCCCCTTTCCCTCTACTAAAAACATTTCCATTAATTTCCTAAAAAGTGTTCCTTGCTTTATATGTTACTGACATGTACTTCAGCTCTGTCCATGACTTTATAGTATTACTTCATTGGACAATAGTCAAGACATTTTTCTACACAAGGAAGAATTACTCTTCCCTAGTACACAGTCAATATGTAAATTCCGCATTTTATCAAGGTTTAGGCCTAGGCATACTGTACTTCAAATTTGTCATTCATGCCCCAGTAAATCTAGTGTTCATGAAGTATACATTCATTAATTGTAACTCATTCCAGTGCTTAGTTAGTTACCTTTTATGATTCCCATTGCCTCATCCAAGTATCTAAAATGTTTATTTTTTTTATTTTAACAATATTTGCCATTGTCAGGCCTACAGAACAATAAAGTATGACAAGACAATGACAATCATAAATGTTACTGCCAAAGTAATATTCTATTTACGTTAGGAACCTTTATGTATTTCCAGTGAGCATTAGTTATTGATGTGCTTAAAAAAGTGCTTGATCAAACAGCAAACAGAATTATTTACTTATTAGACATTATGCTACCAGAAGTGCTAGAGCTCAACTCTGGAATCAGTTTACAAATGTCTGTATACAGGTTTACCGGACTTCGAGTGAGAAACAAGGCCTTACATGATGTCTGAATGAAAATAAATTAAATCAATCGAATCTTTAGAGAGTAAAAAACTACTCACTCAAACTTAAGTGAATGTCTGTATTTTCAAAAAGTTAACTGATGGATAATTATTTTGGAGTGAAGTAATGAAAAAAAACTAAATAATCGCATCTGTATAGAGTAAAAACTACTCACTCAAACTTGGAGTGAATAATACTTTCAAATAATTAACTAAGGAATGATTCATTTTTCTCTGTAGAGAGTGAAATCTACTCATTCAAGTGAATGTCTCCACTTTCAAAGAGATATCTGAAGGATAATTCATTTTCGCGTGAAAATAATCCACTTAAAAAAAATGTCTTTTATCATTTAATTGCTTTGTGTGCATAGGCAAGTAAATAGCTTACATTAGGCCTACATTGATCACACTAAATAGTGATGGATTATTAAAGAAATATGCATAATTATTCACCTTTCGTAAAATGTCTCCTATTATGTGCATTGGATAACCTGTTTGCAAAAACACCTGTAAAAAGACAAATGTTATGATTTTATTAATTTGGAGTATAGTAATCATATCAATTGCATATTAATATCATATCTAAAGACCAGAAGTCTATGCCCCGAACAGAAAATATTAACAGTTCTTTATATCATGTTTGCTTCCTTACAGATTCCGGTCTGGAAAAATTGGTATAAAAACAACTATTATAACCCAAGGGTTACAGACTTACTGTGGTTACTCCAATCGCCCGTGTTGCACCCGCGATCAGTGGCCATTCCATGTGATTATGACCAATGATAGCTATGTAATCACCGTTACTAAGACCAATCTCAAGTAATCCAGATGCCAATTGCACCACCTAAAAGCAATTTTTAATCATTTATCAGTTTATTATTATCATAGAAGGCTTGTTTCATCACCACCAGAACTATATGCACCAATTGTATGGATAATGGTGCCATTGTCTTAATAGTAGAGCAGTTAAGGCCATAAAAATAGCCAAGTTGTGCACTTTATTACCAAAGCATGAAACTTGCCACAAAGTTTCTTTGATGTATATAGATTCAAAATATGGGGGGGTGCCAAGTGTCCAACGTCCGGTATGGCGGCCATCTTGATTTCAAAATGGCCACCATAAAAACAAAAAGTGTTCATATCTTGGCAACTATAAACAGTAGAGACTTGATTCTGGTGTTAAATTGTTCAAAAACCACATATTTCTATTTGCTCTAATGAAAGGTTTCGTCAAAAAATGACCGGAAATGACGTTTCTTCCAGTTTGACCTTTGACCTCTTATCTGTATATCTCGGTAACTACTGATCATTTTCAATCGATTTTGGTGTCATTTTGTTCAGAATAGAGACATTTATATTTGTAGTAATGAAACATTTTCACATAAAATGACTGGAAATACAATTTATAACCTTTGACATATATAATTATGTGAAGATACTGTATGTGGTTTACATTGGTATAAATGCACCTAATTTGTTTTACCGAAATAAATGACACTTAATGCAAAAGTGACCAGGAATTTATTATTCTGAATTTTTGACTTTTGATGTGATAGGATAGGCGTAAAGTATGACAGATCACTGAGAAACAGCAATCACTGAGCTCATGCCGACTTGTTTGCTAAACTGTGATGTGTCAATCGTTATATAAAAGTTTTGGTCCTCTCTCCTTCATCTTTTCTTTTTTTTTGTTAATGTATTATACCATATGGACAATTGTCTGAAATAAAAGTTGAATTGAATTGTTAGATGCCATTTGGAAATATTTTTGATGTAAAGTAGCATTCTTTCGTTGGCCTCTTTGATGTTGCATATGAGACAAGTTCGGAAAGTTCTCATTTTCATGAGTTAAGAGAACATCGTCTTTCAAAGTACTTACTACACAGTAGCCCTACTTTCATTAGTCAGAAACTCAGATAATTATTGGTCATTTTCGTTGCATCTAAACAAATGTACTCAATTTTTATGGTAATGAGCCTTTGCTGTAAACCATCTGAATCCTTTTCCTCGATTTTCTCTAGTCATTGATTTTTTAGCAAAATTTGTAAAAGACATCTCAATATAATTATTCAAGTAATCTTCAAATTAGTGACATGGACCTACAATATACTGTTCTGTACAAGACCTTTTTAGACATCCACCTGTGGACTTTCACTTTGAAGGTCTTGATCTCCTAATCATACAAGAAACAATGTCTGATTTAATCAATCAAAGTAGTGGGTCCAGACCATCCACAGACAAAGAAGGGGGTATAAGACCATCCACAGACAAAGAAGGGGGTATAAGACCATCCACAGACAAAGAAGGGGGTATAAGACCATCCACAGACAAAGAAGGGGGTATAAGACCATCAACAGACAAAGAAGGTGGTGTAAGACCATCCACACACAAAGAAGGGGGTATAAGACCATCCACAGACAAAGAAAGGGGAAGGCCATCTACAGACAAAGAAGGGGGTATAGGACCCTCCACAGACAAAGAAGAGGGTGTAAGACCATCCACTGACAAAGAAGGGGTATAGGACCACTTACAGACAAAGAAGGGGGATATAAGACCATCCACAGACAAAGAAGGGGGTGTAAGACCATCCACAGACAAAGAAGGGGGTGTAAGACCATCCACACACAAAGAAGGGGGTATAAGACCATCCACAGACAAAGAAGGGGGTGTAAGACCATCCACACACAAAGAAGGGGGTATAAGACCATCCACAGACAAAGAAAGGGGTGTAAGGCCATCTACAGACAAAGAAGGGGGTATAGGACCATCCACAGACAAAGAAGGGGGTGTAAGACCATCCACAGACAAAGAAGGGGGTGTAAGACCATCCACAGACAAAGAAGGGGGTATAAGACCATCCACTGACAAAGAAGGGGGTATAGGACCACTTACAGACAAAGAAGGGGGTATAAGACCATCCACAGACAGAGAGGGGGTGTAGGACCATCCACAGACAAAGAAGGGGGTGTAGGACCATCCACAGACAAAGAAGGGGATGTAGGACCATCCACAGACAAAGAAGGGGTATAAGACCATCCACAGGCAAAGAAGGGGTATAAGACCATCGACAGAGAAAGAAGGGGGTGTAAGACCATCCACAGACAAAGAAGGGGTGTAAGACCATCCACACACAAAAAAAGGGGTGTAATACCATCCACACACAAAAAAGGGGTGTAATACCATCCACAGACAAAGAAAAGGGTGTAATACCATCAACAGACAAAGAAAAGGGTGTAATACCATCAACAGACAAAGCAAAGGGTGTAATACCATCAACAGGCACAGAAGGGGGTATAATACCGTCCACAGACAAAGAAAGGGGTGTAAGACCATCCACAGACAAGGAAGGGGGTGTAGGACCGTCCACAGACAAAGAAGGGGGTGTAAGACCATCCAATGACAAAGAAAGGGTATAGGACCACTTACAGACAAAGAAGGGGGTATAAGACCATCCACAGAAAAAGAAGGTGGTGTAGGACCATCCACAGACAAAGAAGGAAGTGTAGGACCATCCACAGACAAAGAAGGGGTAGAAGACCATCTACATACAAAGAAAGGGGTGTAAGACCATCCACACACAAAGAAAGGGGTGTAATACCATCAACACGCACAGATTGAGAAGGGGGTGTAAGACCATCCACAGACAAAGAATGGGGTATAAGACCATCCACAGACAAAGAATGGGGTATAAGACCATCTACAGACAAAGAAGGAGGGGTAGGACCATATTAACCGAGGAAGCATACAAAAAGAAGATACAGTACAATCAAAATACCACTTGGAAAACAATAAATTGTAGAATAACTGAGGCTTGATTGTTGAAATATAAAGGGTTCTTTGTAAGGTCATTAATAATATATTGATATAAACACGATCATCATACTTTTCATTTGACATTCAAATACAGTCTATCTCGAAAAGAAGCTCATACTATCACCTTTTCGAGGTTTTACGGTATTCCATAACATGTACAGTATGTTATTTCCTCTGTCAAACTATTAAAACTTTTAGCGAATCAGAAGGTGCCAACATCATTGAACTAATGGTACCACCAAGCACAATGTTTACCAATTTTATGTACTATATACAATTTAAGTCCATTAATCATTTAATATAATTACGCCTATCAGGTCAAAGTTCAAAGACCAACAAAAACCACATACAGTATATTCACCTAATTAAAAATCATTAAATAAATGTCAAAGGTCATAAATTGTATTTCCGGTCATTTTATGTGAAAATGTTTCATTACTACAAATATAAATGTATTTATTCTGAACAAAATGACACCAAAATCGATTGAAAATGACCAGTAGTTACAGAGATATACAAATACGAGGTCAAAGGTCAAACTGAAAGAAACGTCATTTCCGGTCATTTTTGGACGAAAATTTTCATTAGAGCAAATAGAAATATATAGTTTGTGAACAATTTGAGACCATATTTAAGTCTCTAATGTGTATAGTTGCCAAGATATGAAAATTTTTTGTTTTTATGGTGGCCATTTTGAAATCAAGATGGCCGCCATACCGGACGTTGGACACTTGGCACCCCCCGATATTTTGAATCTATATACATTAAAGAAACTTTGTGCCAAGTTTCATGCTTTGGTAATATAATGCACAGCTCATGTCATTAACTGCTCTACTATAACCTCTCGATATTTAATTATATCAACTTTCGACTAATTCGCAATTATGATAAGACATGATACGAATGTATATGGCACAACGGCATTCGAAGGTTGTATAAGTGGCATTACAATTTCGTGTCAACAGGATTACTTTCAACAAGTTGGGATTTTAAACTTCTATAAAATAAATGGTGACAGCTTAGAACTGTTTTTCCAAAACTGCCATTAGCTTCCAATTCACTAAGAGAACAAAGTGTGTATGTCAAGTGCCAATCGCCAACTATGATCGTCTTTAATCACTTGCTTCTTCAAATAAAGTGTGCCTTCTTTAGTTATGAAGAAGCAAATTTATACTCTATGATTTTTAAAAGCAATATAATCAATCCCTGGTGTTCAGTATCCACGTTATAGGATCAAGTCCAATTATCAATATCAATTTTGACCGGTAGCATCGGTAGAGAATGTCATTTCAAAAAGCAGTAATTTAAATCTGCCATACATTATCATAATAGATTTTTTGAAAGAAACAAGATGGCATCACCTAATCTACCCACCCAACATCTTTTAACTCGACTATTTTTATTTTTTCTGTATCAGGTCCGGATGGAATCTTCTACATGTGTAGAGGAATAATTATAATAATACATAATGTGCATAAACATTTTACCTTTTGATGGAAATCCACAAAATTCAATCTCTCATTGTCACTAACAAACACATGCATTTCTCTGTTAGGATGCATTTTAACCCGTTCTTCTAGTAACTCATGCATGGTACTTCTGATAGCATTTTGATTACTAAAATTTTTATCATATTTCTGCATAGAAGTTTCCATTATAGATTCTAAAAAATGAATAAAACTGATTAATTTATTGTTTTTAATAAGCAAAAACCTTATTCATACAGTTCACCAATATATTGACTGAGTGGAGTTAGCTTGGTGGTTAGGATGCTTGGCGGAGTAGACTTGTAGTTGGACCATTGTTAAAAATTATCTAGAAACACCAGAAATGTCTGGTAAGTTACAATACAATATTTATACTATGATGGTAATGTTTCTGCTTGTTATAACAATGTGTTATTGGTAATGTAAAACAATTTTTAAAAACGGAAAATATACGGTTCTTACAGTAATTGTTTAGGCTTATCCTATTATCACTATTTTCTGCTATTGTTATTCTTAAGCACCTTTTCTTCTCGGCAATTTTTCTATTTCTGCAATGATTTTTAGAGCTCGAATAGCATAAAAAGCAGCATGTAGCAGGGTTGCAAACTGAAACATACATAGCTACTAGCAATTTAAGCTGGTGTTTTCTCAAGTTTAAAAAACTGACTATATGCGTATAATACAATTATTTTAAGTAAATAAAACATAATAATTTACATAATTTTTACTGACTCTTTATAGGCCTAGTTCTCTAAGAAATCTATAATATTCAATAACAATTTGATTTGTTTAACCTTTATAGAACCAATTTTATCTCTACAAAATCTAAAGCATTAATAATCAATCTTACTATAAGAAATCTATAAAATAAACTAATTGTTATACAAAACCTTTGATAATGTTCGTGATCTTGCAGCAATAATGATTTCTATTCTGCTCTGCTTTACATCGAATACTTATGCCTACATTAACTGGTTAAAGCTGATAGCATTATAAAGTATAATTATTGAAACTTACCCATTTACCCTTCGAATAAGCCTTAAATAATAAGTTCGTATCACTGTGCAACCTCAGTTTGTATAGCATATTCCCACACAATACTTTTGTCGTTTACAATGCAGACAATAGATATTTGTCCTTCTTGACCAATACAATCAAAAGAAGGTCTTCAGGTAGGAACAATCTTCCATTGCATGACCAGGGAGTTATTTTAACAACTCCCTGGCATAACAATACACAGAATGCTGACCATGGATTAAGACCCGGCCGTGTGAAACTGGAGGTACAACTATCAACATTCCAATGCCTTGCGTTTAAACTCAGTGATCATTAAAGTCTAAGCAGATTGAATTATGACAAACGCATTACAGTTTACATTGTAAAGTAGCTTTTTTTACTATTTTTATTTCTATGATGTTACCTTCAAAATATACTGATTTGGTCTTACTACTTAGGCCTACTATACTCTTGCAAAATTGAATTCTAATTCAAAATAATTATTACACGGACAATTATCTGATTAATGTATTTAATTTATGAAAATATCATATCGCTGACGCCAAGTGTACAGTTATTTAAAACTGAAAACCTGATAATGTGACGTTTAGCTATCTTGCTGTACAGGTCTGCCGTTGGCCTGCTAATCGTGGTCGTGTCTTTTCATTGGTTAAGTTTAAAATCACTGATACGTCACTGGATTAGCATTATCTACCCTCTCCTGCTAGGGTTATTAACGCCACCGGCGCGGCGTAACAGCTCCCTAGCGTTAATCCGCGGCCTAGTTCAGTCAAAGATTTGTAAAATTGTCTTGCAATGCATTTGCATCAGGTTGTTTTCATTCACATCTACATTATCATTTAATTTAATTATTTATGACATTTGTATCAACTATTTTGATTTCCCATTGCAATGGAATAGGATGTTTTACTTTCATGTAATCAGCAAGGTAATTGTTCCAAGACTGACGTAGGCCTAAGCTTAGCTAAGCTTTAATATATTCTTATGATTTAAAACATTTATAATTAATAATATCTTTCAATAATATATCCTGAATCAATCCATGGTTGGTTATACAGAGGTGTGTTTCTTATATAGTTATAAGCTTATTTCCACACAGTGTTTGATATTTTCCACTTTCCTGGATCAGGATAATAAGTTCTTTAACAAATTTCATTATTAAAATTTGTTAAATTGATGCCGCCATTATTTACATTTTGAAACAAAGTATTTTTTTTTATTTTTTCCTTTTACAATTCCATAAATTAAAAAAATTGGTTAATTTCCTTGATTGTATGCATTGGAATATCAATATTGCTGGAATTATATATTAACTTTGACAATGCTAATGTTTTTATTACGGTTAATTTACAAAACAGAGGGTTAGATTTCTATTTACTCAATTTTTTCCAAAGTATTTACCTTTTCAACCCAATTTTTTTCATAAAATTTTCCCTGTTATATCCAACAAAATTGTCTAGAAACTTGACTGGTTCTTTTACCAATTTACATCCCTTTTGTGTTTGCTTAGTTGAGGGACATCCCTGCAACATTGCGAAAAGAATATACCTCATCTAGACAAGCCGTTACACTTTTTTCAGCCAAGATGATTGTGTCATCAGCTAATTGTGCAATTTTGATTTCTTGGTACCTATTGGTATTCACTACATTTAAGAGTTATTTTGCTTTGTTCTTTGAAGTTGTTGACCAGTACAATGATCAATTAAGTTGGGAAGACCATATAGACTTCATCAGCAAAAAATCTAATCCCAGAATGTATTGTATGAGAACTTTATCTAAATCTAACTCCGGTGAACTGATGTTACTTTCGTTCTATAGATCCGTAATATGTAGTGTTTGGACGTACTGCCTCTCCTGTTGGGCTGGTAATGCTACCGGAGGGAATAAAGGACGCCTTGAAACTTTCATCCGTCGGGTTGGTAAAATGACTGGTCTGGAACTACCTTCCATTACCGATGTGCACCTAGAACACCTGAAAGATTTCGAACGCATTGAGTCGGATGCCTCTCATCCTCTCAACAAAGTAATCATAGACCAACTTAATCCAAGTGGTAGATTGAGGCTCCTCAGTGTGAAAACAAATCGATATGCCAAATCCTTTATCTTTTCCGGTATCATCCAGTACAATAGGAAGTCAAGAAGATAATAACTTATTTTGTATTCGGCGTTTCCAAATGGGCATAATTATACTTTTTGATGTTTGTATATGAATGGTTGTTCTATCTTTTTATTGTATTTATATTGTGTATACTTTTTTTATGACGAGCAATAAATTTCCTTTTTGAGGATCAATAAAAGTTATCTTATCTTATCTTTTCCAACAATTTCTTTATGTGATCTCTTGGGTACAATAATTGTATTATCTCAGGTGATATTTTACTCTAATTGTTTTATAAGGAGCGTGGCGGTTACATATATCTATGAAGGAATCTTTCCACTTGTCCATATAGAGTTTAAACTATTTTCTTCCTCATCTATAAATATTTAGGTACTGTATTGGAAGATAAACTTAATTGAACCCCCAATACACTATATCCATATAAAAAAAAGACAAAAACGATTGTACATAATGCACCAATTACGTAAATTTAATATTGATCAACAAATTATTGAATTATATTATAATTCGATGATATCCAGTGTAATTTATTTTTCGTTTATAGTCTGGGGCGGCAGCCTTACAGCTATAACATGGGCTTGTTAGTGAGAAATCGTAAAAAATCTAAATAAATAGCACAGTTAAACGTATGCAACTTTAAGTCTAAATTGTAGTTGCAATCCTTAAAATGGTAGAGCGTATGCTCGCACAACCGTCTCATCCCTTATTTTTAGAATACGAATTTCTCCCATCATTAGTCCGTATTTAGATATCTTTACACTCAAACTGGCAGATGTAAACTGGCAGATGTAAAAAGTCATTTTATTTCTAACTCCATAACTCTTATAACAACAAAACATCTAGATAAGATTAGTTTAACTATAACTGTGTCTTATTGTAGGCATCATGACAATTATTGGAATTTCTCTTTTGCCTGTATGCTCTTTGTATCTTTTGATGTGTTTTTCATTATTTTATTTTTTTAATGTTTTTTTTTAATAATTTTAAGAGCTTTGTGTGTGTACAAACTACACATTTTAAATATTTTATATATTTGATAATAAATGCAAGCAGCGTATTCATTCATCTTTATCTAATTCATTATTTCTTTGTAATTCTCCAATATATGTTCTTCATTAAAGTTTTTGAAATTTCTAAAAGTTGGTCTAATTGTTTTATGTCTATTGTTTTTATTTACATATTCTAGACATGTACAAACTAAGGAGTGGTCACTTATTGTACATGGCATTCTTCCTCCACTCCGGAAATAACATAATTAGAGAAATTATTGCAAAGAGATAGAATTGTTGAAGATAACCTAAAGTATTTTTGGATCCATCATCCTAATTTTCTATGGCTATTCAATTTTACCGCAGAAAGTTTTAACTTTTAATGCTTAACCTTTGTATGCTGTTCTTTAACAGAAAGCTAATTTATATTCTAAGTAATCTAAAACTATTATAATTTTATTTCATCTGATGGTCCTATGCCTATCATAATTAATCTTACCTACAGTATACACCCCAAAACTCTAAATGTGATTATTAGTATCTTGTTAATATTATTTGTGTAAATTCAACAAGAATAAACATAGCTATTTTAAGTTTCATATGGGGAAGTTGGCACGGTGATTCTTCCGATAGCCATCTCTCTGAGCTTTTTACGATCAATCTAGAAAGACAAAAAATAATAATGAATGAAGGAAGCGTTATGTATTAATTTATTAACAATAATACATAACAAATAACATGCTTCAACTTCAATGAAGCATTGAAGGCAGATAAACTGAACTAAAAGGTTAGAAGATTCAGTATTATGTTTATCATTTTGTTGCACGAGCCAATACAATAAACTGTCTGAATACCTTTCCTGTAAAACCTTTTGGAAACTCATCAAATTGTAAGCAGTGTTTTGGTAGGTGATTCACAATGAACTGTAAGACATAATCAACATTATCAAGTTATCTTTATTATGTTCAAACAAAATTTGAAACAATAACAAGTAAAAAAATTTAAGTGCCATATTTAACATAATTAATTGTAGGCCTATTGTAACTAATGGTCATCCATATCAATATAAACAACATCTTACTCCTACCTTATCAACACAATGTTTTTCTATATCTTCTACTGTTAAAGTGCAGCCTGGATTAAGTCTGGAATTTAATTGTAATACTAATGTAATTGTATGTAGCATTTGTAAAAACAAGTCATTTGTTGGGCAGTACACCAGTAAAAGAATGTACACAGGAAAGTTCCTGGAAATGCCTTAACAAAATTAATTTTACTAATTTCTATTCTGATTACAAAGGGATGGTAGAATTGGATCATCCTTTCTAGCAATATTGAAATATCATACATACAATAAAACAACAAATATTTACATAACACAGGCACACACGTCCTCTCCATATCTATAATCTGGTATCCCCACAATCTAAAGAAAACATTATTCATTATTCATGATTTAGATATCATTATGTACTGTATGCAATATTCGGACAAATCTTGCGGCTTTTTTATTTTACAGTATTGTATAGTACACTGATACATTTAATACATATCCGAGATCATACATACAATCATGAATACAATTTTATAACAAACAGTTGATTTTTTGGACTACACTATTAACAAACTTAGCTTAACTTTTTGGTTAATTGTTGTAAAGAAATTAAGGTTAATAACTTAAACACGCACATGTTTCTATTGAGTACAAATCATGGAGTAGATCTTGGTCTGCAAAATGTTCTCCACTTATTTTTTATTTCTTTAAAAACTATTGTGAATATTCTGTGAATCACATTATAATGACCACACAAACCACTTTTTTACAAATTCTTACCTGAATGGTCTTGACAGCTGGATGACTTAAAAGCGCTTTTTCCAATGGAAAAGGGTATATGTTGTAACAACTTCTGATTATAACGTCCTTAAGAAAAAGAAGCACATGGTTTACAATTATTACTTTATACGTTACTTGCTTTGTTTGTTACTTGGCAAAATAGAATCTTAGTTTAAAAACTACGACCAACCAACCTCTACCCAGGGTACGCTGATTAAAAAATACTTTATTTGGTGACAAAGGTATCCTCTAGGTTAGTAGTAGATTAGTAGTTCTTATATTAATTATTAAATAATAATACTTATTGTTTAAATGTACTTTTCCACCTTAATTATATTTGATATTTATTGTAATAGAATTATCTATTGATTTATGTGTGGAAATCAATAAAAACAAACAAACAAACCTTCGTTCTGCCTGTTATTGTAAGGTATCCATCTTGATCAAGTTTCCCAATATCACTGCAATTATGAATTTATATTTTAAAAAATATTTCTGGTAAAAAAATATAATTTATAAAATAACTTTCTGATAGTAAGAGCAATATGTATCGAAACATTTACCCCATTCTAAACCATCCATCAGAGGTCACAGCTTCGTTTGTGTTTCTTTCATCAAAATAACCCTCAAATGCAATGTCGGGTTTTACCAATACTTCTCCCTCTTCCCCAAACATTGCTGGATGTCCACTTTTGTTTACAATCCTTATCTGAAATAGAACATGTTCCGCAATGGGTAACATCAAACTGCATTATGAGTTATTTCAATTCAATTTGATGATTATAACAGATCTCTTTTAAAAAATGCTTCAACAGAAACATATGTTTTGTTTCTCTTTGTATAGTATGATAAATGTTATGATAGTTGTGTAATTAGGCCTACATATTACATTTGGTATACTTAGAATAAGCCAATGTTCTTACTGCACCCTTCATCTTGAAACTCTCACTGTAAAAACCTACAAGTTAGAACCAAATGTCTTCATCTTTTTGCTATTCATGGATTCCTGCGAATTTGGCGAACTCTTCGTACTTCTCTAATGTGTGAATTGTTATGTTCACTTGTGTTTTAATTGCTTATGTCACCTGGGATTATAAGGGTCATTGTCGTTTGTTGTTGTCTCTTTTTTGTATTGTTTATTTATGTTTTTGGGATGATGCTATTAGCAATAAAAGAAAGAGAACAACATGTCATTGTTACCGAGTTTCCGTACTAAAATTTTCAGTGAAGCCCACTCTCTTTCGTTGCATCCCCTCTTCGGAACAAATTCCCACTTCATGTAAAACATTCGCCCACTTTCCATATAGAAACTTACTTTACCTTGTTGTTTCCTATGGGTTTACCGACTGTTGTGCATGATTTGTGACCTTCTTGGACAAACACGCATGAAACGTCAAATATTTCTGTCGATCCATATGTAATCTAATTTCAAAATGTAATTATTTCATATTAATAATTATTTCATATAAATAGTTTACACTATACATATTCAAAACTGGAGAAGAAACTATGAACTGACAGAAAATACTCACCATCATATCAATGTTTAATTTCTTTGATAGAAGAATAGCAACTGACGGTGGAATCGGCGATCCTGTAAGACAACCTGTAACAAATTAAAATCGTTATTGTACGAGTTTTAACTATTAAAATAGGGAGTTTTCGCAACCCTACGAATACGATAACGAAAACGGATACGTAACGCACACGTATTCGTTTTTCGTAAGCCAGTAAAAATCTGTTTCGCATGGCAACAAAATATTAAGGGCGCCGTCCAAAATATGACTGCGGTAAATTTGAGCGAAGCGCAGGTACGTGTTGCTTGGTGCTTGGCTGCCTTGGCCTAGCGTAACATCAAAGCGAGTGAGGACTTTAAAAACTGCTATTTATCAAAATTGACCTTGCATTTTAGTAAATTACTTTAGTAAATTACTTTCAATAAAAGTATAATTATATAATCATGAATCATTCCTGATTCAAATGCAAAATGTGCAAAATAGATCAAAAACTATAGGCCTACTCGTTTTGTAGTTACGAATATGACGGGTGATATTCGTCAACACGAATACGCTTTACGAATATGAAATGGGGATCAGCTCAAAAGTTTCACAAATGTGTGACGTATCCGTTTTTGTTATCGTAATCGTAAGGTTGCGAAAACTCCCTATTGCATTATAGATACGATATACTGCCTACAGTCACTCATTTTAATGTAGCGGATAATATAAGATTCTTTAGGCCTATAATAATTCTAAATTCATGAAAATGGTAGAAGCACTAGAAATCTCTCAATATAAGTTTAAATAATGAAATGTGACGTTCTTTACTAAATTTGAAATTATACATTTATTTTATATAATAATTCATTAACATATCACAAATATAGGCAAATATAATTGGTATCCTGATTCTTAAAATGCTTATTTACAGATAAAACATTCAACACCGCAGAATTCTCATTGCATAGGCCTACACATACAATGCAGATGGAAGGCTAAATGTCACTTCCAAACTCATCATATAATATAGTGTTAGTATAGAGTATCTACCTGCTTTTAGAGACGATAAATCATAGAGATTGAGCGTGGGGTCATAAACCACTTGAATCAACCAATGGAACGTTAGCATAAAATGAGTAACCCTGGAAGACAAATACACTTCTTAAAACATGCAAATGTTATACAAGAAACAAGTATTTTGAAAGACTGTCATTCAACTCCGCTCAGTATCCGCCAATATTTCAACTCATTTTATGTGCATACATGAAACACTAATACTAAAAATAATAATATAAAACACCCATAGGCCTACTGCCCTAAAGCAAACATATTTATTTATTTTGATTTCTATTGAATCAAATCAATATTTATTTCCTGTCAAAGGTACGTACATCAAACTGGTAGAAGCAATAAAACTCTTGAAATGTGTCATTCTTTCCTGTCGCCTTAAAGGCTGGTTGCATGCCTATAAATCTGACCACTGATCTTTAATGCACAGTACCATTGCATATTACTTTAAAGACGTATTGTTACCCCACAAACATGAAAAATGAAGATTAATAAATTCAGACATTGAATAGGCAATTTTGTAGTTTTATTAAAGTTTTCCAAGGGAAAAAACGGAGAAAAAAAATATTTTCACAAAGTAAACGGTTAGACTCAACGGAAATTTTGGGTAGATATTTTTTTTTTCGATCTAACTTTTGTAAATAACAATTGTGTGACATTAACATGGCATGTTAAAAAAACCGTCGTTTTAGACGATTAAGCGTCAGTGATTAAAATAATGTGATAATTCAATAAACAAAGGAAAAACCTTTGCCGATCCTTTGTTTTCTGAGCCCGGACTATATACATTGAATAATCTTCCGAATGGCATTACACATTTTATAATAAGCCAGGTGAAGACAATGTTATTACTGATGTATAGAGCCGCTGATAAATAATCATAAACAAGTGCGCTATAAGATTTAAAAAGGTGCAAGAGAAGGAAATCTACAAAAGTGCCGTATCACTAATTCACAATTAAGTTACCGTTCATCTTTGATAGTTTGTAAGAATTTCTTGCAATCAAAGGCATCTGTATTAGGGTATATACACGTTGAACCAACAAGAAGTGGACAAACATGCGTTTGTACAGCGCAATCCATAAATGCCATAGTGCCACACAACACTAGTTTGGTTACCTTCAATGTAAGTTTTACATTTTATAATATTGGTATCTTGACAACTTATTATTGTTAACATATTATTATTATTATTATTATTATTAACATCATACATGTTGTAGTTTCTCTTAATCAAATCTTGTGTGTTTGAGTAAATAAAGTGTTTTAGATTATTGAATGAATCTTACTTTTTCAAGGCTAAATTTTAATTGAATTTGAAGAAGTGCATATTTTTTGATTGAGGAAGCAACGTATATCGCATTAGTAATCCTTGCTTTTATTCATACCTTAAAATATTGATATGTTAACAAATAATTCATTAATGTTATACAATTTATTTACTGTATCAATAATTATTACCTGACTTTCATTACACAATTGTAATAGGCCATAGGTAGGGTTCAACATTCGAAAATGTGATTTTTTTACTAGTTTTGGTGGTCCGGTTGAGCCCTGAAATAAAATACAAAGAATATATATTTGTTGAAAACGGGTACTTGGACTTACATTACATGGGAGTGCATTGAAACACAAACGTTTGTTTCAGTTACTTAAAAAAATATAAAATGTTCCGCTTTCAGATTTTAATTTAGTAGGAATGTTAAGAGATATCATACTGTAGAAATAGTACAAACCGATGTCATCAATACACAGCAAATGTCATCAATAGTGACCCTTTTGACAGCTTGCATAACTGTGTCTTCATAACCAGCAAGATACAAATCTTCTAACTTGGTTGTACCACTATAATTCAAATATACAAACATAATGACTCAATATAAAGTTTTATAGTTAATACAAATATTAAATAAAAGAGACCATTAGAGACGGTACTGTTTGTATACTGCAGTCAGTTATTCATTGCTAAACATTTTCATTTTATTATTAATGAACATTTTATCATGATCATTTTATTGACATATCTGATCTATTTAAATGTCATACCTTTTATGATTGATGCCTGTAGCTACGATATACCTCAAGTCCGGAAAGCTTAAACAAAAAAGATTGCTGTATTATCCTGCAGTACATTATGAATAATTCAAATCAAATGTAGAAGCCATTGCATTATAATAATAAGCTATAAATAGTTGACATTTATATCGGTTTTAATACAAAGATTTATTTTCGGTAACCGCGCATATGTTTTAATGCATTTACATAATAATTATATATTAATTATGGTAAAATATGGTAATTTCGTAATTACTATGAAATCATCTATTTTTGGCAAAACTTCTTTAGTGACCATATTATTAATTGTTGATAATAATGTTGTAAAAAAAACATAAAATAGAAGTATTTACTTATTAGACATGATGCTACCAGAAGTGCTAGAGCTCAACTCTGGAATCAGTTTACAAATGTCTGTATACAGGTTTTCTGGACTTCGAGTGAGGAATAAAGCCTTACATGATGTCTGAATGAAAAAGAAATTAAATAAATCTCTCTAATCTCTTATTAAATATAAAAGAGTAAAAAGCTCCGAACTGAAACTAAATGAATATTCTCTCTTACCCTCTTATAGCTAGCTAAACAATTTTACCATTTAAAAAAATGTACAAGTTCGTTCCCCTAACGGGGTTTTATTTCCACAATATTTAGGCCTCTGGCCCTTATATCTTACATACAAATCATACAATAATATTTTCTGGTTGGGTTGCAAAATAATATTTTCTATTTTCGTAAGCTAAATAAACAAAATTTGCTAAATCTTGGACTACTCTAGTGTTGCACATTAAAAAATAAAACTTATTTAAACAAGGGAACGTGTGATAAAAATTAGGAATATATAAGTTTCTGCTGAGTTCGGAATAATATGGACAGACTAACATAAAATGAAATTCGTCTTCAATAGAATTCATATTGCATAATTTACATAAACGGTTTTGAAGTGGGATTTTGTTCCATCTTCCCTTTTCTATTTCCAAATCTAACACTCCTAAACGAAATTTTGTGAATATATTTTTACGTTTCCAATCTTTTAAGTGTAACAAATGATAACTTATTTCAATTTTCGTTTTAAAATACTTAAAATATTTTAGTTTTGAATGTAAAGAAAATTGTTCAAAATATTTTTGTTTTCTAAATCAATCAGTCGTAATTTAAATTCTTTAATAAATAATTTCTTGTCTTCAATCATTTGATTGTACCAAACATAACCAAAGCCGGTTGAACAAAGTAAATGTTTTACCTGACTAGCCCAGCAATATTCATTTCTGTTAATATTTCTTAACTGAAAACTGTAACATTTAAAAATAAATCTATTTTTATCCATGTCAATAATATGCAACCAAAAACGAATAATTGAAATTAAACAATCGACATGCAAGGAAACTCTGCCTAATTCTGTAGTTACGGCTGCGCTAGGGGCACTTTTTCCAATGTTCAAAATAAACCTCGCAAAACGCGTGTGGAAATTATTAATAATTATTTGGTTAGAAAACCCCCATATTTCACTGCCGTAAATTAAAATTGGTAATATTTTTGTGTCAAAAATATAATTCCATGTATTTTCTGGTAAATATTTCATATTTCGACTAATAAAAGATTTAACGGAAAATAACGCGTTGTTTGCTTTTTGACAATTATATTCAAGTGCTTTGTTCCACTGGCCATTTGAACTAAATACCACTCCTAAATAATTATAAGTCGTAACAACCTCCATTTGAATATTCCTGTAATACCATTTTTCAAAATATTTTAGTTTCCCACCCTTTTTAAATACCATTATTTTTTATTTATTTATGTTTACACTGAAACCCCATGTGTCACAAAAATGTTCGAGTTTATTTATTAAAATTTGTAAGCCCCTTACCGTATCTCCAAATAATACTAAGTCATCAGCGTATAATAAATGATTGATAAAGCTGTCTTCAACTTGTATTTTGTCGCTATCTCTACTCTGATTTAGATCATAACTTAAATCATTCATAAATATGTTGAAAAGTAAAGTAAAAATGTATCCAACATTTAGATTGAAAGAAATAGCACAAACTTACACATCGTACATGATTCAAACTTTGGTTAATCTTTCCACTTACAAAGTGTGAACTGAGCACCATATTCTCAGTACTAGCTTTTACCAGTATCATATAGGACATTTCCGTAAAACAGCATCACATGTATTGCCTATAGTACAGTATCATAGGCAACCAATCCTTAACTAATGATAACACATGTGATACACACAAGATGCTATATTACCAAATGTTTCCATGATACTGGGCAAATTTTGTCGTACGTGGAGATACGGTCCCGAGAGACATGTATTTTGGATTGAAACAACAAGAATTTTCTCATATTGAAATTTTATTATGACACATTTCGTATTCACCTTTCGTAAAATGTCTCCTATTATGTGCATGGGATAATTCACTTGCAAAAACACCTGTAAAGAAAAATAAAGATGATTTTATTTGGTCTAAATTAAAATTTATAAACGATATCAATTGTAAGACAAGACAAGATGTTTAGGCCTATGTCTATTACCAGTTATTTTAATCATGTTTGTTTTGAGAAATTGTTTTTAAAATATTCAAACACAACATAACCTTCAGTAATCTAACTTACTGATATTAATCCAATTGCCCGTGCTGCACCAGCGATCAGTGGCCATTCCATGTGATTATGCCCAATAATAGCTATGTAATCGCCTTTACTAAGACCAATATCCAGTAGACCAGACGCTAATTCCTCTACCTAAAAAGTCAGTTCAACTTGATATTACCAAATCTCAGAAAATGAATTCGTAGTAGCAAATATATAATTTCTAGAAATGGAATCAATTGTTAGTGCTCGTGCTTTGTATAGGGTTACATTATCATGTGGCCGTGGCTTATTATTCACCACCACGAAGGCTCCATCAAGATTATAGACAATGCGACAAAATAATAATATTTAAATCTGTTAAATATAGAGTAATGACTGATAATAACAGCGTTCCATTGAGCTATCTATTTAACTTCAGCTATTTTCTTCAAATCTCTCATTATATAGGTTAAAAAAAAGATTCTCAATATTTACTTTTGTTCGATTTACAAAAATCATTAAGGATAATTTAACTATTTAAAACATATTGTAATAGCATAAGGCAATTATAATTATCAATAAGTGTGAGGTTAGTTAAACAATCCTAAAAAGAAAAGCATTAGGGCCTATAATATGTAAATTAACCTCTTAGATGAGTGTATACCTTTCGATGGAAATCCAAAAAATTCAATCTCTCATTATCACTAACAAACACATACATTTCTCTGTCAGGATGCATTTTAACCCGTTCTTCTAGCAACTCATGCATAGAACGTCTGATAGCAGTAGAGGTTTCCATCATAGATTCTAAAAAAAATAGAGTTCCATTCCATGTTCGTTAATTTAGAGTTTTATATTTCTCTTTTATATTATTATTCAGAACAAAATACACAATTGTTGCATCCACATGAGTACTGTATTTATTTGACATAGGCTTGCTAATGCGTGACGATAATCTAACGTGACGGTTACAATGTTCCTATATAATTACTTCTTTCTAGGAATTCTCCGCCACGCCCAAGTTCACATATCACGATTAACTGAAATTTTAACAAAACATCTATAAAAGTAAAGACTCAATAGTTACTACAATAGTTTCATTAAGATGATATGCCTGCCTCCTAATCTTATGTATATATAAGTATACGCTTACCGAAAGTAGGCCTAAGCAACCAAAGTAATACACTAGCATCCCACTGATGTCTCCATTAACCACCATTTTCTTGTACTAACTGACTGACCTTGGCCACAGAACACAGTGAGCTAATTTGCATAATAATGCCACCTGCGAGCACTACAAACTAGCCAATCAGCAAGGAGTCACTCAAGTGGAACAATGAGCTAACTTGGCTTCATAGAGCCACACAATAAATAAAGTACAGTAAATTAATAGTAAAACTTCTTAATTTGGCCTTTACAATTATGTTTATCAAGTAAGTTAAGAAATGCTAAGAAATTAATATACAGAAAATGAATACGCTAAAATATGATTATGTTTAGAAAAGAATATGCAAAACTATGATTATGTTAAGAAATGAATTTGTTAAAATTATGTCTTAAGTTAAGAAATGAATACGTTAAGAAAATAGTACAACACAGACTAATATCACCAAACTTGTATAACAGAATGGAAAAACTTACTCTTCATACATATATATATATACATATATATGATAGATTGTACCAGTAAAACAACAATAAATGAATGTATTAAGAAAGAATACGTTAAGAAAAATTAATATGCAAAGACTTGAATACGTTAAGAAATGAACATGTTAATGAATATGTTAAGATATCAATATTATGAAATTTCATTATGAAACGAATATATTTTAGTACTAAAAGACAAAAATAACAAGTAAGTTAAGAACGTAACGCAACGTGATTTGACAAATCACAAATCAGAAGCTAACCAAGTAAGTTAAGAACGTAACGCAACGTGATTTGACAAATCAGAAGCTAACCAAGTAAGTTAAGAACGTAACGCAACGTGATTTGACAAATCAGAAGCTAACCAAGTAAGTTAAGAACGTAAAGCAACGTGATTTGACAAATCAGAAACTAACCAAGTAAGTTAAGAACGTAACGCAACGTGATTTGACAAATCAGAATCTAACCAAATAAGTTAAGAACGTAACGCAACGTGATTTGACAAATCAGAAGCGATGAATGACTGAACTCACGCGTCTACGTCCATGTGCTGTGTATTTAGGGGGGACCAACATTTACACACTAGAATTTAAAATACTAGATGGTACGCTCGCTTCGCTCGCGTACCATCTAGGTCGTGCCCACAGATGGTTCTCGAATACACAGTAATTTCAGGGTAAAACAACTGGCGATTTCAAATGCACGTACCGCAGGACTAATACATTGTCGTTTACAGAAACGAATAAGTAGACACAATGATTTATGTAGTCAACCAAAATTAGCACCCTGGCAATTACTTCCGAAAGAGAAACTTATAGGCCTACCACAAAATGAGTCCAAATTGTTTATTCATTTAAAGAAACCCAATTAGGGTTGAGGGATGGGAAAGAGGATAGGTACAAAGAGGAACAATTTTTAAATATATTCTTTATCCACATCAGTAACGAAATATTGTTTTCATTTTTTATAGGCCTATAAATAATATACCACTAACGGTGACTAAATATAGTAAAACATTTGCGATTTAATACTTTGTTAAAACTGTCACTCATAGTCGATTGAAATAGTAAAGTACATGTAACGATACACCACTACGACGTTTATATTTTTTGTAATTATTAATTAATGCAAACGTTGAGAAGCAACTGTCAGTAATAAAGTTTATTTGTATATTACGTGTTTATATATCTAACAGTAGAGCCTATCCACAATCACAGTAATAAAGTTTATTTGTATATGTTTTTTTACATCTAACAGTATTCACAGTAAGAAATGTTTGTATATATTTTTTTACATCTAACAGTATTCACAGTAAGAAATGTTCGATTCAAATGAAGACCAAAAATGGTTAATAGGTATTTGCAGTACTGTATTGTCGAAGTATTGCAAGTTTATTCTCCAAGGGCTCATAAATTTACCTACTTGTGTTAAACCAAACTGGCAGACTGAGAGATTGGAATGTTCCATTCATCGCAAATCAATACATTTGTAAAAACGTATATTAAATCTATCAAAATAGTATTTTTTAAAGAAAATCGGCCTGTCTTCAACATTATGATTCTGTACTCGAGCTGTTCAACCGGTTTTCAGCTATTAAAAACAATTATCGTAGGAGGAGATAGGAAAATGCGAAGCGTCCTCGTATTATTGTGTGCGGGTATTTTTCAAGTTGGACATCCATTAGACAGTGTATACCACGATCGGAAAACACCCCTATTTGGGGCAAATCGTTGAACCTAAATTCGTTTTAATCGTCAATAACTAATTATCTAACTCAATTTAATTAGTAAACAGGGTTACATCAGGTGGTTAAAATCAGTACCGAAAGTACGAACCAACTTTATATACCATCGAGTAAAAATTTTAGAAGTAAGGCGCGATTTACCGAATTTTGCCCTTACGTAAATTTATATATAGATTCCAACTGACTATTGATACGTTAATGTACTGCTTTTTTAGTAGATTTAGAAATTAATTCCAGTGCTGGATTTACGGATTTAAAAAATAGCGGACGAATTTAATATCAGTTCACGTGAAATTATCACACTATGTTTATGGTAACACACTGAGATAAATATGTCGGTGGGTGTATCGATGGACGATAAATGTAATATTTCTACAGAAAAAAAAATTATAACTATATGATAACAATTCTGTGAATTCGCCTTTGTTAATTTGCCTAAATGTGGAAAAAAGGAAAAAAGACATTTACATTGTTAAAAAAACTCACAATTTGCTCTCAATGAAACCGTGAATGCAAATGTATAGGCCTAACTGTGCAGCATCGATGTCCAAATATCACAACACAGACAATTATCACCAAACTTGTATAACAGAATGGAAAAACTTACTCTTCATACATATATATACATGATACGATTGTACCAGTATAATTTACAGAATATTAAAACATATGGCGTTATTTAAATTATCCCGCCACTTTCCAGTTATTCAAATTCAAATATTCTTTATTCATCCTCTATCATGAAAATATACAACAACAATATATGAGAACATAAAAAAGATGAAAAGGAAACACATAAAAACTCAAAAGAGCTTGATTAGTTGTGTCCCCCTAAGTCCCTAACTAGCCTAAAAAACTAAAACATAAATAATAAAAAAGCTAAATCAGCTAAATAAATAAAATAAGTTATTATATTTATACAATGTATAATTTTTCTTTCATGGCAGCCAACGTTTGCAATTGTTTACAGAGATAAAAAACATTAAACTATATCAAAGAGTTATCAATAGAGAAAGGCCAAATTGAGTAAAGAAAAACACCCCATTCAATTATTTAGGTTGATTTTAGTATTACCATATATCATATGGTGGGCGTGGATGCGACATCTATTTTCATCGCCTTCTCAGGCAGAAATCCTGAATAATTCATGAGATAAATTATGGAAATAAATTAGGACATTAAACTGAACTTTATTGTATCTCTTAAATCAGAGGCACAGTCTCAATGGGACTCATGCAGCGCTTGTAAATTCACTTGCACTGATGAAGGGCTAGTGTTGCTTGGAAGCTCTGCTAACTTTTCCGGCTGTTTTACTTTATCATTTTGACTTAGCTTTTCGTTTTTTTTGTATCTCCATTATATCTAACATTATTTTTATTCACGAAGCAAGATCTCCGAAGAGATACTTTTATATATATAAACACAACAGGCAAAGAACATTAATTCCAAGACATACTAATATTTAATTAATTTAGGTATATATTTGGCCAAATTTTGAAAAAGTACTTTGATATCAGCAGTTGATGAGCTTTGATGTGACATTTAGCCTTCCATCTGTTGTAAATCCACTATCAAAACCACAAAAGACCCGACCCTTATTTTTTAATCAACCTTATTGATCTCGACAATATCCAGGTAGATACACTAGACCTATCTTCATAATAACGTTTCATCTATTTTATTAATAAGGGATTCATCGTTCCTTTGAAATGTAAAATCAACAGATTTAGAAAATCATTTGTATATTCTAAACAGAATTTATTTTTATATTTTAGGTTTTATGTATGCCATGAGAATTTTTATTTATTTTTTTTCTTAAAAATAATGTTTGTATAAAAATTGATTTCCCCAGGAGAGGATCGAACTCTCGACCTCCGCATTACCTACAAGTAAGGGCGAAGCCATGTACTGTCTATAAGTACGGCGCGCTAACCGACTGAGCCACTGGGGAACATATACCTGTGTAAAATCTCAATACAAAAACACTTTTGTTTAGTATTACGTAATATGGACTAAAACAATTATTTACAAAATATATTCATTAGGTAAAATATTAAGTTTTATGCTAAATGACAATGATCAGGTAAATCGCATACTATTATTATAAGGTAGTATGATTCCACTTATCAGGGTTTATTTTTATTTTTTTTTTTTTCTTAAAAATAATGTTTGTATAAAAATTGATTTCCCCAGGAGAGGATCGAACTCTCGACCTCCGCATTACCTACAAGTAAGGGCGAAGCCAGGTACTGTTTATAAGTACGGCGCGCTAACCGACTGAGCCACTGGGGAACATATAGGTATACCTGTGTAAAATCTCAATATAACAAAACGTTTGTTTAGTATTACGTAATATGCCCTAAAACAATTATTTACAGAATATATTAATTAGGTAAGTTATGTTAAGTTTTATGCTAAATGACAATGATCAGATAAACCGCATACTATTATTATAAGGTATTATAAGGTATATTATTATTATATAGGTCCTAATTCCACTTATCAGTGTTTATTTGTATTTTTTTTCTGAAAAATAATTTTTGTATAAAAAAAAATTCCCCAGGAGAGGATCGAAACCTCGACCTCCGCATTACCTACCAGTAAGGGCGAAGCCATGTACTGTTTATAAGTACGGCGCGCTAACCGACTGAGCCACTGGAGAACATATACCCGTGAAGGATCACCAAAAACAAAACCAATTATCTCTTCAACTTGGCAACTCGTTTACATTTGTAAATCATCTGAAACAACTAAACAAGTTTATGGTCTCGTTTGACGTACAAAATCTTTTTAGAAATATATCATTAGAAGAGTCGATTGATCTGGCAGTTAAGTACATGTCAAAAAATGAGGAATGTAATAATAACATCGAAGAAATGATTGATGCTTCCAACTTCAGGAACTCATTTTGTTCACAATAATGCATATTATCAACAAATTGATGGGTTCACCTCTAGCAACCATATTAGCTAATTTATTCATGAGTCACAATGAGGAAAAATGGCTAAGCTTAAAACTGTAACATCAGTATTTAGGATGAAAACTTACACTGGTCTCATATTAGGATATTTTTTTCAATCTCAGGCAACATTTTAAGTGACTATGCCTAAGATTATTACAAAATATATCATAGTTTGCATATCAGACAATGTTTTCCAATAAAGTTGGTTTTTGAATTCACTACTTTCACATTTAATTAATTCAAATAAAAAAATACTAGTCAATGTGTGTTTCCAAACGGAAAGTATAGTTGAGAATGGCTCCACGTTCCGGTTGCAATGCTACAGTCGTCTTCTTCAGAATATTGGCAAGTAGAGATGTGTAGGGTATTAAATTAACAAAGTCTAAGGAAGGTGATTGGTCTACACAAGAAATTAGAACGCGAAACTTCCCAGTTTTAACATATTTTCATACCCACTCTTTGACCCACAAATACACATAAGAACGAGGGGTCCGGTAATAATTAATAATGATAGGAATAAAAGAAATATTGTTCATTTTATTTTTTGATTTGTTGTGCATGAGTATGTTTAAATATTTATATTTCTATATATTATTCTGTATATTTAAAAAGTAAGATGATTTCAAATATGTTTTTTATTATAGACCCTACACGTAAATTTAATACATATATTGAATGGGAATTATCAGACAAACAAAACACTCAATAAACACACCAGATGTGCAAGAAATTATATATTACAAAAGTCAATCTATATGCCTACTTATCAATTGGTAAAAGGTTAATTATTAGTGCTACGTTACTGGTATTCTTCTGACTTTGAATTGGCTTCTATTTAAATAGCAAACACCTCTTAGTAACGAGACTATTGTAAAAACAAATCGAGAATAAACCTTGTTGTCTTCTTGTTTTATGTTTACTTGCTCCTATTGCGTTTTCCATTAAGTCTGTAATTGTCGTGTAATTACATAAACCAATTAGGAACATTTATCTATTTCTTGCATTAAGTATTAACTTCTTAAATGAATAAACACATCGCAATACACTACTATTTTGTCTTAAAGTGCATCAATTGTGCAATCATTTTCGAATTCAATATTTGACAGTTATACAACCAGCATAAGTGTACGCCTAATTATGATAAGGTAATTCAGACAGTGACATTATTGTTAGCACTGGTACCGTACTTTAACAGCTACCAACCAAATGTTCATTTATTTGTGTCAACAGCAATAACATCATGTAAATACTACTTATTATTATAAACAATATAAAATTTCAAAATGAAATATTCTGTTTAAGGTATTTCAAAGCCGAATGTGGCTGTGTAAGATAATATGCTTAAAAAATAACAACGAAAACGTATAGGGTATATACAATATAAAATACTATAAATGAAATATCAAATAAAATGTTATAACAATAAATATATCTACATTCTAATCTAAAATTTAATTCAATTGAATAGTTAGAATGATGAAGAAATATTAAATGATTTAAAATTTTTTAAACGATACAATATTTTATTTTAATTATGGTAATTCAATACATGTAGGCGCCCTATCATTATTCTAGTTATGTTTAAGTTATATTTATTACATTTTTTATGGTGGCATCCAGTCACTTCAATAAAGAACCTGATGATCATTGGGCCCTCGATAAAACATACAAATACACACAATCACATACAATATTGGATATTCAATACAAATGTATAGCATATAAAATATGTATATTAAAATTTGTTGAAAATATAATATTCAAAAAAATCATCTACAAGTAAATTGTTAAAATAGTTCAACAGCTAATAAAAAAAGAAGTACAGATAGAGGGCATCCTTGTCTGATGCCACCATTCATATTAAAACTTTTGATAACCAGCCATTTTTTGTAGTAATAGACTCACTTTGAAAGAAAGAAACATTTGTTAAAGATCGTGATATGTCGTTATTCAAAAAGAGAACAGGATCGAGACCACTTCCTTGTGGTATTTCGATTTCAATGTTTCTTGTTTCTTGTTTCTGATATTATCTGATATACCTTATCATATTTTACAACCTGTTTTCTTTCACTAACGTAATTTTCAAACCATTTAGTTTCATTATTCATAATACCGTAGTTGCGTATTTTTCCCCAATATAAGGAGTGGGGTTGGTGAGCATCATGCCAAAATACGCAAAAAAATTGCCAAAATACGCTATGCTTTGCCAAAATACGCAAATCATGCCAAAATTTTCAAATCTGCTTTGCAAAAATACGCAAATCATGGCAACATACGCAATTTGAGGGCGCTATGCTTTTCCAAAACACGCAAATAATGCCAAAATACGCAAATCTGTTTTGCCAAAATACGCAAATCTTCTTTGCCAAAATACACAAATCATGCCAAAATACGCAAATTGAGGGCGCTATGCTTTGCCAAAAGACACTAGAAACATGACAAACTACCGAAATTGGTCTATAGTTACTTAAAATATTTTTGTCACCCTTACCTTTGTATGTAGGAGTGGTTTTTGAAATATTCCAATATATGTTCTTCGTTTATTTTTTTTTATATTTCTAAAAGTAATTGTTTTTATTGTTTTTATTTACATGTTCCCAAACATGTACAAATTAAGGAGTGGCTTTATGAGCGACTTCAGTTAGTACATGGCATGCTTCCACCACCACCAGACATAACGAAAAAAAGAAATTATGGCAAAGAGAGAAAATTGTTGAAGATAACCTAAAGTATGTTTGGATCCATCATCCTAATTTTCTATGGCTATTCAATTTTACCGCAGAAAGTTTTAACTTTTAATGCTTAACCTTTGTATGCTATTCTTCAACAGAAAGCTAATTTATATTCGAAGTAATCAACTATTCATAATTGTATTTTAACTGATAATCATATGCCTATCATAATTAATATTATCTATAGTATACACCCCAACAGTCTAAATTTGATTATTAGTATCTTGTTAATATTATTTGTGTAAGGTCAACAAGAATAAACATAACTATTTTAAGTTTCATATGGGGAAGTTGGTACGGTGATCCTTTCGATGGCCATCCCTCTAAGCTTCTTACGATCAATCTTGAAAAAGAAAAAATCATAATCAATGAAGACAGCGTTATGTACCGTATTAATTTATTAACAATACATAACAAATAATAATGTTTATCATTTGGTTGCACAAGCCAATACAAATTGTTTGAATACCTTTCCTGTAAAACCTTTTGGAAACTCATCAAATTGTAAGCAGTATTTTGGCAGGTAATTTATAAGGAACTGTAAGACATAATCAACATTATCTTTATTAATGTTCAATACAACATTACATGTATAACAAAAATTGGTTTCTGGATAAAGCAACGCAACATCTTTTAAAAAAAAACATATTTAATGAGGGATCCATCCAGCTATTGCTGATCATTAGGAACCCTCAGAGGTTCACAAGACAAACATATACACAATATCCTCTACATAAACTAAGTCTTATTAAAAGTCTTTGAGAGTGGAGTTGTAATTTGGTCCTTAAAAAATCCTGAAATGTGACGGGTCTTGAACCCAGGACCCTTGGAGTGGTAGCCAAGCACCATAACCACCAAGCCACAACTTAACCTTACAGCTGCAACTTCAGTATGTACATTTATCATATGCTCATTTATGTAATTATAACTGGAATTTTTTTTATAACTGTGACACTAAAATTATTTAATTTAATAAAAGCGTTGCGGAGATATGGACATTTTGTTTTCAATTGGATTTAAATATTCAAATTGAGGTCAAAGGTCAAAGAAAAACTTTATAAATTTGATAACATGAGTTTCTATAACTAGCATGGTTAAAAAAATTATAAAATGCAATGCTTGCACTTTCTGTCTGATTTGCAGACTAAAATACATTAGGAATGGACTATTTGTGACTTTGTATACAATATATGTATTTCAATGTCAATGGCTACCATTTTTATTTTTGGGCGCCATCTTGGAACTCACTTTATATAATATTTCCTGAATCGGTTTTACTGACCTCAGAAATTCTTGATTCAGTACGGTACATTATTATTAGTATAGTATTATTACCTATTTAAACTTTTACAGCCAGAGATATATGATATACCAATTTACTGGCAGCCATTTTGGATTTTGGCCGCCATCTTAGAAAATCGGAAGCTGATCGGGTGGCTTCTAGGCAAAAATCAATTAGTAGGTCCATGGAGGTTATACCTCCATGGCAGGTCTAAAAGAAGCCTCATGCCAAATTTGGTGCTTTTGTCCTGTGTAACGATTTAGTCGCTAAGCCACCTGACTAATACAGTAAAACCACGAAATGGCTGTAAAGGTGTGCAACCATAATTGTATGCTGTCTTTCTGCAGCCAAAAAAAATCGACATTGACCGATAAAGTTCGTGTGGAAACTTATAATTTCATTCAAATCAGATAATTATCGGATAAATGCGATGGCAATATCTGCACATGCGCACTTAAGTTTTAAAATAATTATCTGATTGGTAACCGATAATTGTATTATGACTGCAGAAACACGTCCTTAGAAACTTAACTGACGAAGTCTAGATGGTAGCTAGACAAAACTGTCTTGACTCTAGTCAAGGTTTTTTCCACTTGGTTTATTATTTAAGAACTCTTTCTTCTTCTTATTTATTTGTTATACATTTATTATTCTATTGTAACTAATGGTCATCCTTATCTTTATGTTATAAACAACGTCTTACTCCTACCTTATCAACACAATGTTTTTCTATATCTTCTACTGTAAAAGTACAGCCTGGATTAAGTCTGGAATTTAATGGAAAATTTTAAAGTAATACCATGGATACAACTCCTTGGTAATACTAATGTAATTGTATGTAACATTTTGTAAAAACAAGTCATTTGTTGGGCAGTACACCAGTAATGTACACAGGAAAGTGCCTGGAAAAGCCTTAACAAAATAAATTTTACTAATTTCTATTGATTACTAAGTGATGGTAGAATTGTATCATCCTAGCAATATTAAAATATCATACATACAATAAAACAACAAATATTTACATAACACAGGCGCACACGTCCTCTCCATATCTATAATCTCGTATCCCCACAATCTAAAGAAAACATTATTCATGACTTTAGATATCATTATGTACTATATGCAATATTCGGACTGAGGACAAATTTCCCTTATTTTACAGTATTGTACACTGAATATAAATTTAACACATCTCCGAGATCATACATACAATCATGAATAACATTTTATAACAAACATTGATTTTTTTTGGAATACACTATTAACAAACGTAGACCTTTCAGAGAGTATCCCCTTTTTTGTTCATTGTTGTAAAGAAAGAAATAAAAAGGTTAATAACTAACCACGCAAATGTTTCTATTTAGTACCAATCTTGCAAAATTGTCTTCACTTATTTTTTTATTTCTTTAAAAACTATTTTGACTATTCTGTGAATCACATTATAATGACCACAAACTATGTATTTTTTACAGATTCTAACCTGAATGCTGTTGACAGCTGGATGACTTAAAAGCGCTGTTTCCAATGGAAAAGGGTATATGTTGAAACAACTTCTGATTATAACGTCCTTAAGAAAAAGAATACCGATAAACTGTAAATAAAGAATCTTTAAGTACATGATTTACAATTATTACTTGTATTGTTTTGTTTGTTACAAGTATAGAACTGTACCTGCTTTGTTTAAGCCTGTTTTCCTGTCGACGTTATTCGACGCTATCGTCGTTGATCGTTAATAGTTCAACGACGATCGTTTGAAAACGATCAAGTTGAAATGATAACGATAGCGAGTACCGTTTTTTGTAAATCGTTACCATTTCAATGTTTACGTAGAAGATCGCTGATTATTGTTAACGATAGCGTCGAATAACGTCGACAGGAAACAGGCTTTATATGTTAGCAAATCATACTAATTAGGCAAAGGATTTAAGATACTGTAACACGTTTTGGTTTGTATGTTTATTTATTCTCCAGTACGAAGTCTATACATATAGTATAATCATATTAAGTGGGTACTTCCAAAATATTAGTTTTAGAACTACGGCCGACCAACCTCTATTCAGGGTACCCTTATTAAAAGAGGCTTTGTTTGGTGACAAAGGTATTCTCTAGATTAGTAGTTCTTATATTTATCAAATAAATTATAATAATAATAATTTTAATGTACTTTCCCATCAACCATACATATCTCTTAAATAATTATATGTGATGTTAATTGTTTTTTTTAAATCTTTTGTGGTAGCCACCACCTTTATTCATCATTCAATCTTTCATAAATGTATTACAATTGTTGTATATACTCTCATTTCATAATCATATATAATACATTTCTATTAATATTTTGTGATGTTAATTGTAATAGAATTATCTTATTGATTATGTGTGGAAATAAAAAAACAAAACAAAACCAACCTTCGTTCTGCCTGTTATTGTAAGATATCCATCTTGATTAAGGTTCCCAATATCACTGCAATTATGAATTTATAATGTAAAAAATATTTATTGTTAAAAAATAATATATAAAAAAACTTTCGAATATGTATTATAATATTTACCCCATTCTAAACAATCCATCAGAGGTCATAGCTTCGTTTGTTTTTCTTTCATCAAAATAACCCTCAAATGCAATGTCGGTTTTTACCAATACTTCTCCCTCTTCCCCAAGCTTTACTGGATGTCCACTTTCATTTACAATCCTTATCTGAAATAGAACATGTTCCACAATGGGTAACATCAAACTGCATTATGAGTTATTTCAATTAAACTTGGTGATTATAACAGATCTTTAACAGAAACATATGTTTTGTTTCTCTTTGTATGATAAATGTTATGATAGTTGTGTAATTACATATTATATTTGGTATATTTAGAATAGACCAATGTTCTTACTGCACTCTTCATCTTGAAACTCTCACTGTAAAAACCTACAAGCTAGAACCAAATGCCTTCATCCTTTTGCTATTCATGAATTCCTGCGAATTTGGCGAACCTTTCGTACTTCTCTAATGTGTGAATTGTTATGTTTACTTGTGTTTTTAATTGCTTATGTCATCTGGGATTATAAGGGTCATTGTCGTTTGTTTTTGTCTCTTTTTTTGTATTGTTTATCTATATGTTTTTGTAATGATGCTATTAAGCAATAAAAGAGAGAAAATGTCATTGTTATCTGGTTCCGTACTAAAAGTACAGTGAACGCCCCTTTTCTTTCGTTGCATTCTTCAATTTCGCACTTTGTCAAACATTCTCTCACTTTCCATTATTTTAAAATTCATATAGAAACTTACTTCTTCAGCACAATTTAAGATACAATGCGCATCTTATCTTACATGTTTACCTTGTTGTTTCCTATGGGTTTACCTTGTTGTTTCCTATGGGTTTACCGACTGTTGTGCATGATTTGTGACCTTCTTGGACAAAAACGTCAAATATTTCTGTCGATCCATATGTTATCTAATTACAAACGTTATTATTTCATATTAATAATTATTTCATATAAATAATATATATGTTATATACATATTCAAAGCTAGAGAAGAAATTATTTACTGACCGAAAATACTCACCATTATATCAACTTTTAATTTCTTTGATAGAAGAATAGCAACTGATGGTGGAATCGGCGATCCTGTAATAAAACCTGTAACAAATTAAAATCGTTATTGTATCAGTTATTACATTATAGATACGGTATACTGGTTACAATCATTCATTTTAATGTAGCAGATAATATAAGTTTCTTTAGGCCTATAATAATTCTAAATTCATGAAAAATGGTAGAAGCAATAGAAATTTCTCAATTTAAGTTTAAGAAATGAAAATGTGATGTTCTTTACTGAATTTAAAATTATATAAATTTAGTATATATTATAATTCATTAACACATCACAAACATAGGCAAATATATTCAAACTATATTCTAACACCCTTCCTTCTTCCTTTAGGCCACATGAGTTGTAAGTGGCTTCCTGATTATGATGGTATCTGTAAAATGTGTAAGAATAGTCTAGAAGACATTGAACATTTTCTATTCACATGTAACCAACTCAATGGAATAAGGATTAAAGAATATACCAAATTAGAATATATGTTAATCGATATCAATCATTTAGATGTATGGGAAGATTTTATCTCTGGTGACATGAACACCAAAATCTTGTATTAGGTGGAACTGATAACTACTATTATTATATGCATGACGTCGATTGTATATCAAATGTCTTTGATCGTTACTGTAAGGACTATGTTAAAAGAGCATGGGCACACAGATGTATTGTTCTAGGCGAGTAATGTTCATGTCAATCAAACTAAATGATTGATATCTCATCTCATTATAGTGTTAGGTCTACATTGTTGTTGCCCAATTCATTTTATATTGTACAGCTCCTTACCTATTCTATATGTTGATTTCTTGTTATTTTGTATTCTTAGGTGTCAGTGGGTTTCCTGCTGCTGTTGTGATTATTATCAATGGTATTGTACAGTAGTTACTGTAGTTGAATTGTTTTGACATGTTGACCTACATCAACTTTTTATTGTAATTGTTGTTTTCTATGTATATTTCTTTTGGATGCACCTTCCATTTGGTCGAGTGCCACTGTTGTAAAAGTGCAATCTCCAAATAAATTATTATTATTATTGTCAAGATCCATATTTGAGGTTGATTAAGGGTCGGATCTTTTGTGGTTTTAATAGTGGATTTACAACAGATGGTCACTTCAAAACTCATCAATTGCTGATATCAAAGTACTTTTTCAAAATGTGTTTAGTATAGAGTATCTACCTGCTTTTAGAGACGACAAATCATAAAGATTTAGTGTTGGGTCATAAACCAATTGAATCAACCAATGGAACATTAGCATAAAATGAGTAACCCTGGAAGACAAATACACTTCTTAAATCATGCAACTGTTATTATAAGAAAAAAACAATTTTTTATACGAATCAAACTCGGCTCAGTTTCCGCCAATCTTTCAACTCATAATATGTGCTTTTATTTCGATTCCTGTTGAATCAAATCAATATTTATTTCCTGTCAAAGATACATTAAAAATAATAGAAGCAATAAAAATCTCTTAATATAAGGTTTAAAAATGAAAGGAAGAGTCATCAAAAATATAATCTGTATTCTACAGGTCATCTTTTCTTGTCGCATTACAGGCCTGTTGCATGCATATAAATCTGGTAACTGATTAGTACTGTACCATTGCATATTACTTTAAAGATGTATTGTTCTCTCAAAAACATGAAAAATGAAGATTAATAGAATCAGACTTTAAATAGGCCAATTTGTAGTTGTAATAAAGTTAATCACTTTCAAAGGAAAAACAAAAGAGAACAAAATATAAATTAAATATTTTCACTTATAAAATGACAAAATAAACAGTTAGATTCAACTGAAATTTACATTTTCGGGTAGATATTTTTTTTCCGAACTAACTTTTGTAAATAACTAATATGTGACATTAAAATGGCAAAAACATTAAAAAATATTTAGGAGGACAATATCCTTAACCGTCGTTTGGACGATTAAGCGTCAGTATTGAAAATAATATGATAATTTAATAAACAAAGGAAAAACCTTTGTTAATCCTTTGATTTCTGTGGCCGGACTGAAAACATTGAATAATCTTCCGAATGGCTTTACAAATGTTTTATAATAAGTCAATTGAAGATTGTTTTTTATTATTGTTTTTATTTTATTATTGTTATTACTGATGTATAGCGCCGCTGATAAATAATCATAGAAACAAAGGTGCGTTATAAGATTTAAAAAGGAGCAAGAGAAGTAAATCTACAAAAGTGCCGTATGCCTAATTACAATTCACAATCATGTTACCGTTCATCTTTGATAGTTTGTAAGAATTTCTGACAATCAAAGGCAGCTGCATTAGGGTATATACACGTTGAACCAATAAGAAGTGGACACACCTGCGTTTGTACAGTGCCATCTACAAATGCCATACTGCCACAACACACTAGTTTGGTTACCTTCAATGAATTATAGGACAGTTTTACATTTTATAATATTAGTAGCTTGACTAATTAATATTATTAAAATTTTAGTATTATTATTAACATCATGCATGTTTCTCTTAATCAGATCGTGTGCGTTTGACTCTATTCGTAGAGCAAATAAAGTGCTTTAGATTACTGAATGAATCTTATTCTTTCAAGGCTTAAATTTGTATTCATACCTTACAATAATATGTTAACACATAAACACATTTCAAACTTTCATTAATGTTATATCATTTATTTACAGTATCAGTAATTATTACCTGACTTTCATTACATAATTGGAATAGGCCATAGGCGGGGTTCAACATTCGAAAATGTGAATTTTTTACCAGCTTTGGTGGTCCGGTTGAGCCCTGAAATAAAATACAATATATATATATATATATATATATATATATATATATATATATATATATATATATATATATATATATATATATTCATTCTCACAGATTTCCTCATCTTTATCGTTTCAAATTAATTAATTAAATTTCAGTATATCACCGGGCGGTTTAGAATTAATGTTCTTTGCCTATTGTGTTTATATATATATATATATATATATATATATATATATATATATATATATATATATATATATATATATATATATATAAATCCAAAGGCAAATTACTGAAAAAAATGACAATGCTGTGGGTATCAGTGGCTGGATCTCAATGGAGATACAGAATAAAAGCGAAAAGCTAAATCAAAACGAGAAGTAAAACAGCCAGACAAGTTAGCAGAGCTAATATATATATTTTTTTGAAAACGGGTACTGGAACTTGTACATTAATTGGTGCGTTGAAATACAAAAGTTTGTTACCTTCAGTTTTTAATTTAGTAGGAATGTTAAGAGATATCATACTTTGGAAATAGTACAAAACGATGTCATCAATACACAGCAAATGTCATCAATAGTGACCCTTTTGGCAGCTTGCCTAACTGTGTCTTCATAACCAGCAAGATACAAGTCTTCTAACTTGGTTGTACCACTGTAATTCAAATATACTAATTCATTCCATTTGATCTTAAATCCAATGTCGTCTATAACTTTAATTGTGTGGGCTGTGACGCCTCTTACATCGGGGAAACTTCCCGATATCTAAAGACACGGATTCAAGAACATATGGGTAGGGATAAAAATTCACATTACCAATAATAAGAATTATCTAGATCAGTGCAGTAAAGAAAATTTCAAAATTATCGGCACAGCTACCAATAGTTACAAATTAAAAATAAAAGAAGCCCTACATATAAAATGGAATAACCCATTTATAAACAAACAAATAACTTGTTACAACACCAATCTGAATATTTAAATACTCACCTGTATAAATGTATAACCTACGTCTAAGAAGGTATTTATTTCATTGCACTGAGGAATTGTTTGGCGTAACAACGAAACATGTATGCACAAATGTTTTTTGTCAAACTGTTTATTTCAATTTTGTTATGCTGTCGGAAGTTCGGCAACATTGTTCACGACACTTTTGTCAATCAAGGACTTACGGAAGATGGAAAAGTTCTCGAAAAAAATTGTAAAAGCAGAGGCTGATTAAAGTACTTACAAACATTCGGCGTATTTCCAAAATGTAAAATACTAATATAATGACCCAATATAAAATTTATATATTTAATAAAAATATTAAATAAAAGAGCCCATTAGAGGCGGTACTGTTTGTATACTGCAGTTGGGTCATTGCTAAAACATTTCATTTTTATATTTGAGGAACATTTTATCATGATCATTTTCTATAAATATCTGATCTATTTAAATGCCATACCTTTTATGATTGATGCCTGTAGCTACGATATACCTCAAGTCCGGAAAGCTTAAATAAAAAAGATTGCTGTATTACCCTGCAGTTGCTATTAATTGTTATGATTTATAATCATAATTAAAGGCATAAATACAGTTTACTGAAGAAATAGGAATCACAATCACGATTGCAAAAATAATGATGATACTAATCTGCTGTAGATAAATTAAGATAATTACACTTTATGATAATTAATTAAGGAAATTCCATCATATATGTACGTGATTGTTACCTCACATTTCCAACTGATTGTTTATCTGGATTATATTGATTAATCCACAGATTCAAGTTAGTACCCATTACAGAGTGTTCAGTATGCTTCCTAAATTCCCAGTATTAAAGATGTTTCCTAAACATATTTTAGTTACTGTATATTTCCTAGTGTATTAGACAATTACTTCCATTCATCAGTAACAAAAAAAAACATAATAATAAACAATCATAATGATCAGATGTTTTCTCTACTCTGACGTTTGTAGGCCTATGTACTTTAGGAATAATTCAAGTCAATGTAGAAGCCAAGTTATAGATAGTTGACGTTTATATCGGTTTTAATACAAAGATTTTTGTTCGGTGAACGAATATGTTTTAATGCATTCACATATAATATATTAATTAGGCCTATGGTAAAATATGGTAATTTCGGAATTACTATGAAATCATCTATTTTTGGCAAACCTTCTTTAGGGACATATTGTTAAATAAAAATAATAAAAAATATAAATAATTAAAAAAAAATCATAAAATATAAGTATTTACTTATTAGACATTATGCTACCAGAAGTGCTAGAGCTCAACTCTGGAATCAGTTTACAAATGTCTGTATACAGGTTTTCTGGACTTCGAGTGAGGAATAAAGCCTTACATGATGTCTGAATGAAAAGAAATTAAATAAATGTTATGTCTCTAATCTCCTATTAAATGTAAAAGAATAAAAAGCTCCGAACTGAAACTAAATGAATATTCTCTCTTACCCTCTTATAGCTAGCTGAACAATTTTACCATTTTTAAAAATGTACAAGTAAAAATCAATTCAACTTTTTAATTGAAAGAAATAGCACAAACTTACACATCGTACATGATTCAAACTTTGGTGAATTTTCCCACTTACAAAGAGTGAACTGAGCATTACAACTAGCTTTCATCAGTATCATATAGGACATTTCCGTGAAAAATAGTATATCATAAGCAACCAATTCCTAACTTAATCTTATATAAAGTTATTCATATTTGTCCTCAAGCTTAACTGGAAACTAAGGAAATTCGGATTAGGCCCTCCAGCAGTGCAACGCCTACCAGATCAGCACACCGGGTGACGATCCCCTACTCTTTTCGAATAGTGTACCAAGTTCGGCTTTAAATCCCATCCATCCGAAGGATGGGGCTTGAGAGTAAAGCACCTTGCCTAAGGATGCAATTAGTATGGTACAGATAACCTCGAACCAATGCCTATCACATGCTAGTCCGATATTACCATTACAGTGGGACAGCCAGTCGACAAATCGTGTCAAATTTCGACTCGGAGAGGGCGCCCTACTTTTCTAATTTAGTTGAAAATTGCTAAATTTTAGGGTGTTGGAAAAACACAATATTTGTAAATTTAGCTGATTATCGGAAAAATATTGTTAGTGAAATAAATTCATAAATGGTTTTAATATATTGTCATGTAAAATTAAATGTATTTGAACAAAACGATAATCTGTAATTTAACGGCAAAATCAACCAATGTCTTTTTTCCGAAATTGTACCCTAGAAAATTATTAAAATAAAATGTTTAGAAAAATTGAACAGTCCTGAATTTAAAATCCCTGTTAGAAAAATTAATAATCTACAAAATACGATATTAAGATACAAAATTCGGTGGTTGGGATGCAGCTCCGACTATTCAAACTAAAGGTACCACTATTTGTTCCATCGAAAACTAGCGAAACCGCCATTTTGTAAACTCATCGTCATCGTGTTTATGAATTTATTTATAGCGAACGATATACGCGATGATTATAATTGTCCGCGTATAAGAATTCATATAAATAAATACATTCCAATACAACGTATATTATTACTTGTTTATTTATCACAGTATACATTTTAGTTGAGGAATATTTATCATAACTATTATAATAGCTTTTATACGAGTCCGAGGCCTAGCCCTATTAGCGAGCGATTGTTCCAGGGGCGGAAAGTCACTTAGTGACGTTGTGATCGGGCGCGTCGGGCCTAGCTAATATTAATAATATGACCTGAAATAAGCGGCTAACAAGAACTGTTATATACTTGCTTACAATTGTTTTGCTATTGATGAACAAACAAGCAATTAGATTGAATTTTTTTTTTTTTGGGTAAAAAAACATGTACAAACTAGTACTGTATAATATAAATTAATACATTGTAGTATAAATATTAAACTAATACAGTATTAATAATAATAAAATATAAAATAGGCCTAACATACAATAAATATTCAATTTTTAAGGTCTACCACATGACGACAACATAATTTACAGAGTATAGTGTAGTAGGTTTGCATTCAACATAAATATTTGTATTGTAATATTCATCTAAATCCTCTGCAACATACATTTTTGTAATTCAACATTTTGTTTTAAATAATTAAATTATAGTTTGGGTATGACAATGTCGGTAGGTACCGGTGTCATCTTTTTATCCACTTCACTCTCAGTTTGAAGTCACAAAGAAAAAGAACTCTGCATCATCAACGATTCCTGAAAGTGTCAGAAAAAATAATAAATATTATTTTAAAAAATGTTAATGTCTGGTTGTATATATAATTATAATATTATATGATGACATAAAACTAAGGCAAATGGAAGCTGTATTTTATTAATTAAATTACAGTATTTACTATTATTATTTATAATCTAGGCCTAGGCCTACTAGTAGCCTAGCTAGGCATCTATTGAGCCTAATAAATCAAATAATATATTAATACTGATTGAAAAAAAGTATTTTTTTTGGGGGGGGGGGGATCAGATCACCAGGCTAGGCCGGCCAGGACCAATGATACTCGTAATCAGTACAACTTAACGACTATCGGATCAGCATCAACACAGTACAACACACGTCTCGCTATCGCCTATACTGACACACGTGTCTCGCGTTGCCGAAACCACGCTCACAGCTAGAAAATGTACCTACCTTTCGAGGCCTGAGAATACACCAACAAATTTTGAACAGGATAGAAATATATCATACTCGATTAAACTAATATTATTCTTGATAAAACAATTGATTATAATTGTTTTAATTTGTTGGGATGCACCTCCGACTATTCAGAAAATGGACAACAAAACAGTAGTCAAATCGTACCACATTTATAAATTTCACAAGTCCCGACTTCAGTCGTCGAATGTATTGTATTAGCTTCGGTTTCTTTGAAAGAAACCGATTGGTTATTCAATTATACTTATTAGGAAATGCTTTTACCATAATAGGTAATGTTGGGCGGTTCTTAAATATTCATGAGAGCTTAAAATAAAACAGCACTTATTTGCTAGGCGACGAAAAATCGTGGTTTCAGTTTTCAACGATAGGTGGCGCTTCAAAATCGTCAATGCGGAAGTAAGTCGATTTTACACGATTTAACGGTCAAAACGCGAAGTGGCTTTCCCACTGATTACACCATCACTCTCCAGTATATACAGCACCCGTCGCGATTTCTAGACGGTCTCCCATCCAGAACGCAACCAGGCCCAACGTTGCTTAACTTCGGTGATCTGACGAGAACCAGTGTTTCAACGCAGTATATTACTGAATTTTCCATTGATAATGGGCAAATATGGTCGTACGTGGAGATAGAGTACTGAGAGACAAATTATTTTGGATTGGAACAGTTTCACTACGTTGAAAATTCAAAATCCACGCAAGAATTCTTTCTTATTTTAATTTTATTATAAAACATTTTGTATTCACCTTTCGCAAAATGTCTCCTATTGAGTGCATGGGATAACCTACTTGCAAAAAAACCTGTCAAAGAAAGATAAACATGAATTTATTTTGTCTAAATTGAAATATATTAATGGATATAATTGTAAGACAAGACAAGATGTTAATGTTCTGAACAAGAACTATTACCGGTTATTTTGATCATGTTTGTTTTGAAGATTTTTTAAATAATATATTCAAACACGACATAATGCTTATAGCCTACAGTAATCTAACTTACTGTTGTTAATCCAATTGCCCGTGCTGCACCAGCGATCAGCGGCAATTCCATGTGATTATACCCAATAATAGCTATGTAATCGCCTTTACTAAGACCAATATCCAGTAGACCAGACGCTAATTCCTCTACCTAAAAGCAACGATTCTAAAAGTATTCATGATGTTTAGGTTCAGACTGTAGATTTTTTATTTATTTTGTTTATTTTATTTCTTCATCACCCTACAGTGACCAAACGTCACCATTAACAGGGTTGAAAGTCGTAAAATATAACATATTATATACAAGCAAAAATCAACAGATAACAAGACAACATTTAAATATTACTGACATTAGACAAAACATTGTGACGGAAACAAGCAAGGGAATCAAAAAAAATATCAACAGATCCATAAATTTTACATAGTGAGTGGTATAACTTAGGAAAACGATTAACAAAACAATTTTTAGTAATATTTACCCTCTCTCTTGATATAGAAAATAAAGCAGGATTACGAATAGATATAGATAGGAATTAAAAAATCATATTTAAAATGGTTAAACGTAGGCTACCCAAAATGTATAACAGAAATCATTACGAACAAGGCCATATAGATGGCTGCAGTCGCGTGCTTAGTGTTTACCGACCAACTGACCAACCTACCAACTGACCGAAATTACTGAACATGTTATAAAATGTTGAAATGTTTAAAAACAGTTATATTTTTTTAATTTACACGTGCGTAGCCTGTCACTTTTGACGTGCTCGTATATCATAATTTCGAGTGGAAAAGTAAGTCAAGAAAACAGAAATCGGGTAAAAAGAGTGCGCAATAACATTTAACGCGCAGTACGCGCGCAAACATCTGCGCACTCATGGGAATTTTGTAAACGCTTAAAATTGCCTGAAACGTACTCTTATTTCATCAAAAATAAATTTTGAAAATTTTAAGCGCGCGTACGCATGCGTTACATGCGCTACGCACGTAGTTGTATTGACATATGATGATTTATGCCCTGAAATTTATGAATACCAAATTTTATTTAATTGTGATTCATGGTTGTGAAGATATGATTACAAACGTGATTTCGTTCAATCGTGCGTAGACCGCGTAATTTTTTATTGCGCACCGTGAAAACATAACCACATCGATTCCTGGCCATAAGGAATATACTGTGAAAAATTGACTTAGCTAGATTAAACTGATATCAAGATAAGGTCAGAAAGCGATAAAACGCATAGTGATACCGGACCGACAGACAGACCGACAGACCGACAGACCGACAGACCGACCGACCGACCGACATAGTGAACTATAGAGTCGCTTCCACGCGACTAAAATACATGAATCACAGAACTTAGCAAAATCCTTCTACAGCGTTCCGTTGAGCTATCTATCTAGCTTTATCTATTCTCTTCAGATCTAGTGGCTCATAAGATTGTAGTGAACTATTTCCACTGGTAATTTACCCTTTGATGCAAATCATACAAATTAAATCTCTCACCACTAAATGAATTAAAAAAAACATCTTTCGACTTGACTAGTTGCATCTATCTCTATCTATATTTTTTCTTTTTTTAGATAAGTTTATACCTTTCGATGGAAATCCAAAAAATTCAATCTCTCATTATCACTAACAAACACATGTATTTCTCTGTCAGGATGCATTTTAACCCGTTCTTCCAGCAACTCATGCATAGTAAGTCTGATAGCATTAGAGGTTTCCATCATAGATTCTAAACAATAGAGTTCATTAGTGAATTGCCGTATTCTTAATAAGCAAAAAAATAAATATTTCCATGTTCGTTATTTGAGATTTTATATTTCTTATTCATATTATGTTTAATACGTCCTCTACTGTTAATCAAGTAAGTTAAGAACGTAACTCAACGTGATTTGACAAATCAGAAGCTAACCAAGTAAGTTAAGAACGTAACTCAACGTGATTTGACAAATCAGAAGCTAACCAAGTAAGTTAAGAGCGTAACGCAACGTGATTTGACAAATCAGAAGCTAACCAAGTAAGTTAAGAACGTAACTCAACGTGATTTGACAAATCAGAAGCTAACCAAGTAAGTTAAGAGCGTAACGCAACGCGATTTGACAAATCAGAAGCTAACCAAGTAAGTTAAGAACGTAACTCAACGTGATTTGACAAATCAGAAGCTAACCAAGTAAGTTAAGAGCGTAACGCAACGTGATTTGACAAATCAGAAGATAACAAAGTAAGTTAAGAACTTAACGCAACGTGATTTGACAAATCATAAGCTAACCAAGTAAGTTAAGGACGTAATTTGGAAAAATTAGAAGCAATGGATGATTGAACTCACTTGCGTTGCATCTACGTCCTTGTGTTGTGTATCTAAGGAGAACCAACATTTACACACTGGTATTAGACAGGTTCCATTTCTCAAAAAACGGCCTAGAAAACGAATCAAGAAGCATTTTTGGGTAGAAGCTGGGATCCACTTGATTTAGGATATTTCGACCTCGCTGATTACGAATATGGCGGATCCCAAGCAAAATTCGGCCATCTAAGCCCTTAATTTGCATAATTAAAAATGGCGGCCATTTTTTATAATTACCCTATATCTCGAGAACCACTAGTCACAGATAATTAATTTTGGTCTCAAATTGTTTTAAATATATGTTTTTATATTCACTTTAATGACACATTTTCTCAAAAAATGGATGCAAGTCTTATTTCTGACATTTTGACCTTTGACCTTGATTATCGTATCTCAGTAACCAATAATCTGAGAGACACGAAATAGGGCTCAAATTGTTCAGAAACTATACATTCATATTTATTATAATGAAATGTTTTTACAAAAAATGGCCGATTCTACAACTATTGACCTTTGAACTATTAGTCAAATATAATAATATAACTTTGAAAATTGTGGTCTTATGATTTTTTTTTTCTTTTTAAATTGTTTTAAACATGTGTGTTTCTATCCAGTCTAATGGCACATTTTGTACAAGAATGGCCGATAGTATGGTTATTGACCTTTAAAATACAGCATAGGCCTACTGTATACTAAATACAGTATAATATAATTGCATAACTATGAAATTATTTATACACAATAATAATTAGTAAAATTATAAAATTCACTGCCATCAAATATGATGTATTATGATTTATATAGATTCAAAAAAAAATTTGAGCACGCAAGTTACATTTGGAAATTACCTGCCATCAATATGATGGAGTATGATTATAGATTTAAAAAAGAATTTGAACACGTAAGCTACATTTGAAAATTACCTGCCATCAATATGATGGATTATGATTATAGATTTAAAAAAGAATTGTAACACGTCAGCTACATTTGGAAATTTGGAAATTACCTGCTATCAATATGATGGAGTATGATTATAGATTTAAAAAAGAATTTGAACACGTAAGCTACATTTGAAAATTACCTGCCATCAATATGATGGATTATGATTATAGATTTAAAAAAGAATTGTAACACGTCAGCTACATTTGGAAATTTGGAAATTACCTGCCATCAATATGATGGATTATGATTGTATAGATTTTTAAAGATGTGAACACGTAAGCTACATTTGAAAATTACCTGCCATCAATATGATGGATTATGATTATAGATTAAAAAAAGAATTTGAACACGTCAGCTACATTTGGAAATTTGGAAATTACCTGTCATCAATATGATGGATTATGATTGTATAGGTTTGAAAGAAAATGTGAACACGTAAGCTACATTCGGAATGAACATGTTAAGGGCATCAGTTTTGATCATTCATGCAAAGGTTTCCGTCATCTTTAGCGTTGTTACAGCGGCATAAAGCTGTACATGGTAGTTTTGACTTCTTGCACCTACATCTATTGGTTATGCATCGTGTCTTGCATCCACAATAAATCATCTCTAACGAAGGAGTAGGAATAGCTTCATTTTTCAGAAGCACTGGTTGAAGTTTACCATTAGATAGCTCCCAACCAAAATCTGTTGGTGATGGCAAATGCTGGATTGGCGATACAGCTTTTTTCCATACGAGTGCTTGGAAGTGTGCTCTTTTTATATGTTGGTGCACTGCATCGCTTGTTGGAGGTAATGCCTCTGGTTTTTTTTTTTTAAACATGGCATGCCTAACTTCATTGGTACTTTTAACTTGACCAACACCGTAAACGTAGCAAATGAATCTTTCCGATTTCATAATAACTTGGTCACTGATAGGTTTTCTCCCAGGTCTTTAATTAGTTCATAATTTTTTTGTAATACTTCCCATGCCGATGCCTTTAAGTGACCACTTAGATATGAGCAGGGAAGAGTTAAATTACTGTATGTATGTATTAATGTAATTTAACTCTTCCCTAGATATCAGGTAGTATCGCATCTACTAATAGTGTGGAATGGAATCAGTGCTTTTGCAGAACCATCCGGCAAGGCTTGAAAAATGTCTTTTATAGATACTTTCTTTTTTTGGATGTACCTGTCATCATCCATTTGGATACCATGCTTTGGTAGTGAGACACTAGAATCACTAGTACGCCTGTATCCCTAGAAGCAACTACAACTGTGTCGTATCGGACATTGGCAGCATGACAAGTCGCGTGTCCGCTTCTTCATGATATCCTACCAGAGACAATGTATTCGTGTAGACTTTTGATGATTTAACAACTGATTCTTCCATAAATCCACCAGCTGTGACAATTTCTTTGTCTATAGGAGCTTGACGAATCAACTCCTCTGATAGAAATCGTGCCAGATCTGCTTTATTTTCTTGTAATGCCAAAAAGTTCGACCAGCAATTTGGCTGGCTGTGTTTTGGTTCATCTTTGTCTGGTGGTGTCCTTTATCGACAGTTTTAAGTTAGGCATGCCATGTTTAAAAAAAAAACAAAACCAGAGGCATTACCTCCAACAAGCGATGCAGTGCACCAGCATATAAAAAGAACACACTTCCAATCACTCATATGGAAAAAAGCTGTATCGCCAATCCAGCACTTGCCATTACCAACAGATTTAGGTTGGGAGCTATCTAATGGTAAACTTCAACCAGTGCTTCTGAAAAATGAAGCTATTCCTACTGCTTCGTTAGAGATGATTTATTGTGGATGCAAGACACGATGCATAACCATATAGATGTAGGTGCAAGAAGTCAAAACTATCATGTACAGCTTTATGCTGCTGTAACAACGCTAAAGATGACGGAAACCTTTGCATGAATGATCAAAACTGATGCCCTTAACATGTTCATTCCAAATGTAGCTTACGTGTTCACATTTTCTTTCAAACCTATACAATCATAATCCATCATATTAATGGCAGGAAATTTCCAAATGTAGCTGACGTGTTCAAATTCTTTTTTAAATCTATAATCATAATCCATCATATTGATGGCAGGTAATTTTTAAATGTAGCTTACGTGTTCACATCTTTAAAAATCTATAATCATAATCCATCATATTGATGGCAGGTAATTTTCAAATGTACCTAACGTGTTCACATTTTCTTTCAAACCTATAGGCCTACAATCATAATCCATCATATATAGCAGGTAATTTCCAAATTTCCAAATCTAGCTGACGTGTTCAAATTCTTTTTTAAATCTATAATCATAATCCATAATATTGATGGCAGGTAATTTCCAAATGTTGCTGACATGTTCACATCTTTAAAAATCTATAATCATACTCCATCATATTGATGGCAGGTAATTTCCAAATGTTGCTGACATGTTCACATCTTTAAAAATCTATAATCATACTCCATCATATTGATGGCAGGTAATTTCCAAATGTTGCTGACATGTTCACATCTTTAAAAATCTATAATCATACTCCATCATATTGATGGCAGGTAATTTCCAAATGTAACTTGCATGTTCATTTTTTTATAAATCTATATAAATCATAATACATCATATTTGATGGCAGTGAATTTTATAATTTTACTAATTATTATTGTGTATAAATAATTTCATAGTTATGCAATTATATTATATTTAGTATACAGTAGGCCTATGCTGTAGTTCAAAGGTCAATAACCATACTATCGGCCATTCTTGTACAAAATGTGCCATTAGACAGGATAGAAACACACATGTTTTAAACAATTTAAAAAGAAAAAAAATGTCATAAGACCAACATTTATTTATTTAAAACATGTTGACACCAAAATTAATTATCTGTGACTAGTGGTTCTCGTGATATAGGGTAATTATAAAAAATGGCCGCCATTTTTAATTATGCAAATTAAGGGCTTAGATGGCCGAATTTCGCTTGGGATCCGCCATATTCGTAATCAGCGAGGTCGAAATATCCTAAATCAAGTGGATCCCAGCTTCTACCCAAAAATGCTTCTTACATCGTATTTCAGAGGAAATAGAACTTGTCTAATTTAAAATATGCGTTGATTCCAACTGACTATTGATACTCTATAAATTCCACTTTTTGTTTTTTTTAGAATAGCAAACTTTAAAAAAGATTGTGAATTCGCCTTTGTTAATTTGCCTAAATGTAGAAAAAAAAAGAAAATAAAAACACATAGAAATTTTTAAAAGAAACTCACAATTTGCTCTCAATGAAACCGTGAATGTAAATGTATAACTGTGCAGCCTCAGTGTCCAAATATTTCAACACAATTATCACCAATACAATAACTTATATATATTATACGATTGTACCAGTACAATATAAGTCATTGGCGAGTGAATGAATATTCAATAAAGTTATAAGATATAATTAAATTTGTCTCACATGGCAGTCAAGGTTTGGATAAAGGATAAAAAAAACCAGGCAACTTTAATACGCTTATTTTTTTAAAATAATATTGTGAACACTGTGTAAATTATATATACTCTCAAATTATTGAAACAGTGATCATTCGGAACATTAACGGATTTCGGCAAGCCATTGTCTGGATTTTAGGTTGTGGGAATAGTGAATAAGTTAGTATTTAGGAAGTAGGTCGGCAAATTAGAAAGATCTCATGCATTATTAGGCCTATATCAGTACTTCGACAAAACAGATTATAGATTATATACGGTACTGAATTAAATACTTATAATTGTCATTGATAATAAGAATTCCATAATGGTAATATAGAAATTGTACTGAGTTATCTAAACACTACAATAAAGTGTATTAATATCTTTTAATAAGTACAGTACAGTTGAACCTCCCGTAAGCGGTCACTCTCGGGACCGGTAAAAGTGGCCGCTTACGGGAGGTTCTGTCGATAGAGTGCCAAAATCACGTATTATGGCTATGCACGATATTTTTCGACGTTAACGCAACAGGACTCTACATTCTCCAGCTAATTGTATTTTATTGTTTATGATCAGGTGGCTTAGTATTATTTAGGATTTTAGGCAAATTTTAAAAGTTTTTATCATACGAAAATGGTCAGTCAAAATCATTTGTGTAGTTTTCTCATAACTCATCTTAAAAACACAGGAATGTTCTTATTAATAAAGCTAAAATATAAAACACAAGTACCAAAATTGTATACAAATTTTCCGTTGGCCGCTTGGAGGTAATTTACCATACAAAAAATCTAATTCTCAGAAAAAAAAATATTGCCGCGGCCGCTTACGGCAGGTGGCCGCTTACGGCAGGTGGCCGCTTACGGCAGGTGGCCGCTTACGGGAGGTGGGCCTACCAAATGCACTAATTAGTTAGTTAATTCTTTAAAAACAAACGGGCTTTTGAAAGTGCGGCCGTTAAGGGAGGTGGCCACTCACGGAGGTTCATGATCAACTGTATATAATATTTTAAATAATAATTTTACTTACTTTAACTTACTTACATAACATTGTTGAAGCTGATTGAATATCAATTCACTCTCATAACCCTTCAAACTTCCTATCGACTTTATTTCCCAACAAAATTATTTTCAACTTGGCTGTCTTTCGAAATTCCATCATTTATCAGGATTATATCAGGGACGGCGACGACCAATTGAACGTTTTTCTATTGTCCTTTTATTTAGTGAAAGTAATCTACTTGGACAAAGTAGATAATATAAAAGCAGACAAGCGCTGCCTCTGAGTGGACTAGAATAAAAGAAATGGAGGCACAAGTTGGTGAATAGATATAATCTGCATATCAAGCAGAAGGTTCCGGGTTCGGGCTTGCGAGATATAGAGCTATATTGACTTTCGAAAACCCAGGCATTTTTGTCGAACAAATAAATGAAATTAAATGAAAAATACCATCCAATAACTTAATGCTTTAAAATTACAAAAGGAAGGTAGGTAGGTGTGTATCTTGGTCTTGAGCATTACACATTTCGGTATCACATTCTCACAAATACAAAATTCCAGGCAACCTGCGTATATGGAATTGTGCATACTGTAATACTTTAATTGAGTTTTTAGTGACCAAATACATTCGTTTGTTTATATTCGTTCCCCTAACGGGGTTTTATTTCCACAATATTTAGGCCTCTGGCCCTTATATCTTACATACAAATCATACGATAATATTTTCTGGTTGGGTTACAAAATAATATTTTCTATTTTCGTAAGCTAAATAAACAAAATTTGCTAAATCTTGGACTACTCTAGTGTTGCACATTAAAAAATAAAACTTATTTAAACAAGGGAACGTGTGATAAAAATTAGGAATATATAAGTTTCTGAGTTCGGAATAATATGGACAGACTAACATAAAATGAAATTCGTCTTCAATAGAATTCATATTGCATAATTTATATAAACGGTTTTGAAGTGGGATTTTGTTCCATCTTCCCTTTTCTATTTCCAAATCTAACACTCCTAAACGAAATTTTGTGAATATATTTTTATGTTTCCAATTTTTAAGTGTAACAAATGATAACTTATTTCAATTTTCGTTTTAAAATACTTAAAATATTTTAGTTTTGAATGTAAAGAAAATTGTTCAAAATATTTTTGTTTTTCTAAATCAATCAGTCGTAATTTAAATTCTTTAATAAATAATTTCTTGTCTTCAATCATTTGATTGTACCAAACATAACCAAAGCCGGTAGAACAAAGTAAATGTTTTACCTGACTAGCCCAGCAATATTCATTTCTGTTAATTTTTCTTAACTGAAAACTGTAACATTTAAAAATAAATCTATTTTTATCCATGTCAATAATATGCAACCAAAAACGAATAATTGAAATTAAACAATCGACATGCAAGGAAACTCTGCCTAATTCTGTAGTTACGGCTGCGCTAGGGGCACTTTTTCCAATGTTCAAAATAAACCTCGCAAAACGCGTGTGGAAATTATTAATAATTATTTGGTTAGAAAACCCCCATATTTCACTGCCGTAAATTAAAATTGGTAATATTTTTGTGTCAAAAATATAATTCCATGTATTTTCTGGTAAATATTTCATATTTCGACTAATAAAAGATTTAACGGAAAATAACGCGTTGTTTGCTTTTTGACAATTATATTCAAGTGCTTTGTTCCACTGACCATTTGAACTAAATACCACCCCTAAATAATTATAAGTCGTAACAACCTCCATTTGAATATTCCTGTAATACCATTTTTCAAAATATTTTAGTTTCCCACCCTTTTTAAATACCATTATTTTTGATTTATTTATGTTTACACTGAGACCCCATGTGTCACAAAAATGTTCGAGTTTATTTATTAAAATTTGTAAGCCCCTTACCGTATCTCCAAATAATACTAAGTCATCAGCGTATAATAAATGATTGATAAAGCTGTCTTCAACTTGTATTTTGTCGCTATCTCTACTCTGATTTAGATCATAACTTAAATCATTCATAAATATGTTGAAAAGTAAAGAGGATAAAGGTGAACCTTGTTGTATTCCAATAGAACAGTCAAATGGAAATGTCACTTTGTTACCAATTTTTACATGTGCAGACAAATTGTTATACATAGACTGAATTATATTGTACATATTACCATTTACACCTATTCGTTTTAATTTAAGTAAAAGAAAACTATGATTTATACTATCGAAGGCACGCTTGAGATCAATGAAACAGCAGAATACCCTACCTCGTTTTTTACTTAAATATTTTGCAATGATACTATTTAAAATAAAAATATTGTTGAATGTGCGAAAACCCTTACGAAAACCTGCTTGCTCTTGATAAATAATGTTGTTATTTTCAGTGAAGTGGTCTAATCTTGATTTAAGGATGTGTAACAAAATTTTGCCAAGTATCGGAATAAGAGCAATGCCTCTGTAATTTTCTGGCTTATTCTTTTTGCCCTTTTTGTAAATAGGAATTATCATGCTCGTCGCCCATTGTGTTGGGAATTGGCCCAACTGAAAAATTGAATTAAAAATAAGTTTTAAATTATCAAATAAGAAATTGGGTGCATTTAAGATATATTCTAAAAACATACCATCCATACCAGGAGATTTTCCTGATTTCTGCATTTTCAATGCTTGTTTGATTTCACCCAAGTCAATTTCTGAATTGAGGTTATCGTTTTCGTTAACAATGTTATGTACTATTTCGTCTGTAACTTTGTTAACTGGCTCGGGGGGTTCAAACAGTGATTGGAAATGATCTCGCCATTCGTTAATTGTTATTTCCGAAGTTATTGTTTGTTTATGAGTTTTTAATTTTGATCAAAATTGTTTTGAGCTCCTATTACTGGCTGCTATTAAAATTTCGTCACGTTTTTGTTTTTGATGGTTATATTTCTTTTGTCTTATTGTTTTTTTGTATTCCTTTTTAAGTTTGATATAATTATTAAATGAATTCTGTTGATCGTTATTTCTTAAAGCTAAAGCTTTATTCAATTCTTTTTTTAAATCTTTTTTTTAAAGTAAGGCATTCGCGATCAAACCAGTTATTTGTTCTCTTAACATTTTGAATAGTGGTATTAGCGGTAAATGTAACAAACCGGTTTCCGTTTTTTTATTATTTGTTGTTGTATAGTATATGGAATATTTATTCTGAAATAAAGTGATCAAATCAAATCAAATCAAATGTAATGTAGTGATATAGATTTATAATTGAAGAATCAACATTAGTATCACAATTCAATTGAGTTCACCAATTTGCCCAGAAAGGTCCGTAGAAGAAATTGTCCGAGATGTTTTAATGTCCATTAGGCATAATAAGTAGTTCCCCACAGAAAACAGTTGATTTGACCTATGATCTTCCCCATCGTAAAACTATTAGATATTGTCACTTTTTAAGCACGGATTGGAAAGGGCCAGTTTGTCATTTTAACCCCTCAAATACAATTAATCAACACATCCAAAAGATGCCTGGACAAACTTTAGGACCAATAGTTAAGTCCAGAGATGATGTAATGACATATACTAATGAACAGAAGCCGATATACCCCCAAGTTTCAGAAGAACCCAGACACACCATACCGACACTTCCTCTCCTCAGAAGCACATCTTATACAGCCACACCTCACTTACAGCATTGTTTATACTTTGTTCCTGTTTCTGTAATACCGTATTATCCTGTATCATTCTTGAATTTATATTATATTGTGTAGTAGCCTATACCGTATTTCTGAATAAACAATTGTGATATTTCAACCAAGAGAGTAGAGTCTTTAATACAGTAAAACCTCACACATTATAGTACATGGTGGAATATTATTAAATCGTTATTAATGATTTTGTATTTATTATATTTATTTATTAAGTTTTTTCGTTGTTTTCGTAACATTCTATCCATTAGAGGTAACGTCACAATGAAAATCCGATAGCAAATGGAACTCAATCATTTAGATGTCCTAAGAAAAAGTGTCAATATTATAAAACGTTGAAAGATGACGAAATATGTGAGAAAAAATCGCCTCGTCCGAGATTCGAACCCGGATTATTCTACTTGATATGCAGACAACTGAGGGTTTCGTGGTACTGTATGAATAGTTCACACATTTCTTAATAGCTTTCTTCTTTGTTAACATTCTTTCATAATTAAGGCTATATGAATAGTAGCACACACCACCACCCCATCATCATCAAACACTTTAATCATAAAATGATTATCATATTGGCCATTATGCGGATTTGCGGTATTTCCATGATAACTTTCTTGAAAAATGACCTCTATTGACTATAAGTTGAATGTCATTTAACGTAATTATTTACTCCACTGATCAGGATACGGTTGGTACTTAATTCACAACAATTACTTATTGGTACCAGACCGTTATACAATTGTTAACGTACGGTATAGTATCACAGGTTGCGACTAATGGCATAATTAGGTTCTCTATTCAGAGATAATTGATCTATGGCTTTGTTAACTAGGCGTGATTCTACTTATATACTGAATTAAGTACTTAGATTGTCATTGATGACTGATAAGCATTCCATAATAGTAATATGGAAATTGTACCGTGTTATCTAAACACTACAGTATTGTATTAATATTTATTTTAAGAAGTATATATGCTATTTTAAAAATAATAGTTACTTTTACTTACTTACATAACATTGTTGAAGCTGATTTAATGATCAAATTCACTTTCATAACCCTTTAAACTCCCCATCGACTTTATTTCCCAACGATATTATTTTTAACTTGGCTGTATTGTCCACCGAACTTCCATCATTTACCATTCCGGATTAAATCAGTTAGGGATGGCGGCGACCAACTGCACAATTTTCTATTGCCCTTTTATTCACGCATACTTATTATAATAATATTCCAATAAAATTTAATTTAAACAATTATTTCAACAATTTTTTTACTTATATTTTTATTTCAACAAGTTTAATGTACATATTTTATATGCTATACATTTGTATTGAATATCCAATATTGTTTGTGATTGTGTGTATTTGTATGTTTTATCGAGGGTGTTTTATAATCAGGTTCTTTATTGAAGTGACTGAATGACACCATAACAAATATAATAAATATAACTTAAACATAACTAGAATAATGATAGGGCGCCTACATGTATTGAATTACCTTAATTAAAATAAATATTGTATCGGTTTAAATAATATTAAACCATTTAATATTTCTTCATGATTCTAACTATGCAATTGAATTAAATTTTAGAATAGAATGTAGATATATTTATTGTTATAAAATCGGATATTTCACGTAGTTTATATTGTATATCTATGTTTTTGTTGTTATTGTCAGGACACAACTCACAAAAACTTCATTACTTTCCACGGAGTTTTCAATGAATGGTGAATGATCAGAAACTGAGTTATGATAAGCAAATTGTGAACCCCTTTTGGTTTGTGTTACTGGATGTACTATGATGGCCATAAAAAGACTGATTTGTGGACTATGATATATTTTAGTAACTTGTTTGGTTTGTGTTATACTATGTTTTTTTTTTCTTTGATAAAGTTTTTTTAATATTGATGTCAACTTCATCACTGTTTACTGGATGCAATAAAGGAAATAAATATAATTGTTTAAGAATATTAATTTATTACACAACCATATTCGGCTTTGAATACCTGAAAAAGAATATTATATTGTATAGTAATTAATAATATTTACCTAATGTTATCGCTGTTAACACAAATAAATGACCATCTGGTTGGTAGCTGTTAAAGTACCAGTGCTAACAATAATGTCACTGTCTGAATTACTTTATCATAATTAAGCGTACACTTATGCTGGTTGTATAACTGTCAAATATTGAATTAGAAAATGATTGCACAATTGATGCACTTTAAGACAAAATAGTAGTGTATTGCGATGTGTTTCTTCATTTAAGAAGTTAGTACTTAATGCAAGAAATAGATAAATGTTCCTAATTGGTTTATGTAATTACATGACAATTACAGACTTAAGGGAAAACGCAATAGGAGCAAGTAAACATAAAACAAGAAGACAACAAGGTTATTCTCAATTTGTTTTTACAATAGTCTCGTTAGTAAGAGGTGTTTGCTATTTAAATAGATGCCAATTCAAAGTCAAAAGAATACCAGTAGCACTAATAATTAACCTTTTACCAATTAATAAGTAGGCATATATATTGACTTTTGTAATATAACATAATTTCTTGCACATCTGGTGTGTTTATTGAGTGTTTTGTTTGTCTGATATTTCCCATTCAATAGATGTATTAAATTTGTGTGTAGGGTCTATAATAAAAAAAATAATTTAAAATATCATTTATTCAAATAAAACAGAAAATAAATATAAATATTTGAAAATACACAAAAAATCATTTATACAATATTCTTTTATTCCTATCATTATAAATTATTACCTCAATGTTTTTTAATACTATAATACACAGTACAATGTACAAATCTTCGATTTCTACGCTAATTCCTTGTCAGAATTATGGATTTATTTACCTTCTATATCGTCCATAAAGTGTTCACTAATGCGCATGTGTATTAATATTTTCATCTACTTTTCGTGACGTGAAAAAGTGCGCAACCATTAATAGCTTAGGAATGAAAAGAAGCTTTATTAAGTGTGGTTTAATATTTATAAATTCCAGTTATATAGGAGGTTAGTTCATTGTGAATTTTAAACATATTCGTTAATTGCAATCTGACAGAGTAATGAATAGTACTAGTTTATTTTAGATTATGATTTATTACATCAATAGCATTATTTTCATTAATTCTTCACTTTAATTAAATTAATCTCAACAAACACAGCTTTTTGGACATTAATTATTTTTTGGCTAGATATATGAATATGACAATAAGCGCAACGGGATACCCGTCGTCATTGGCTAACATCTGACGGCACTTATGTCCTACAAGAGCCAAGCCTCTTGCTATAATGGCAAAATCTCTGTTTATTGTCGACCCCCATGTTGCTACTTAACGTATACTGTTAACAAAAAATGCAATGCTTTACTTGGTTTGACTTCTAAGTAGCGCCATAGAAGCCGGATTTTTTCCAGTCTGGTCGTAGTGTTATGCTTCGTTTCGACGAAACTAGGCTTACAGCTACATCTGGTTTAATTGCGCCCACCATTGAACAACACACTAGGCCTAGAGAGAGTCTTACAGTGTCAAGTACCGTGCTTAGTTGGGTGCGAACTCCAGGCCTAGCCTATGATATCATAAATATACACAACACACAATTTTAATAACATATTGACAAAGCTAACTGATAGTGGAAGTTGTTATTAAAAGTGAATTATAAAACTTATTTTTATTGTATTTCTTAGTTGATTTATTCTAAATTGGATTAAATATTGGGAAATATAGGCCAATGTATGTAGATCTATGTAATTGTCGGATTATAGGAGTTTATTTTGTGCATTTAGTTAAGGTAAGTAGTTATTTTAATAACGTTAATTTATTAATTTCAACTTTCTTCTTGTCAATATTTACTGTGATTTATATTCAATACAAAATAACATTTTAAATTTTTATTGCAATGAAGTAGGTCTCTAGTAACCTAATCTAGATCTTTTTCTACATTACGTCTTGTCCATGATTTTTACTATTTTTTTAAATTGGGCAATTAAACATACAACTCATCCGAAAATCTGGCAAATCTACAATCAATGAGGAGAAAGACTAATTAAATGGTTATTTCAATTCAAACATGGAGGAATAAGTAACCTCCATTATTCAAGTAAATACAATTATTGTAGAACCATAACAAATTTAACTACGTTTCGGCTATTTTCAATAGCATTGGTAAATACAATTTGTTGTGTCCTAAAAAAATAAAAAATATGTAATAGATCAGATTTAAAACATTATAAAATAATCAATAAATATATTATGAATTTACACAATCCATTTAGAATCAATGCATTACGTTTAAAATTTGAAATATTAAAAGCCAAAGAGAAATTTTATGTATGTTATTGTCATCAAAAAGTAAAATGAATAATAATTTTACTCTTTCCTGGTTATTGCTGATAATCGGGACAATCGGGAGAATGTCTTCCGGTACATGAAGCATTCAAAATATTACAGTTTTTATAGGTATGTGTGGGTCAAAGAGTGGATATGAAAGACTTTAAGACTGGGAAGTTTCCGCGTATTGACTCGCATTCTGTTTTCTTCAAAACACCTCATCTCTACTTGCCAATATTCTTCAGAAAACGGCTGTGCATAGCAACCGGAAGGTAGAGTCATTTTCAACTATACTTTCCTTTTGGAAACACACGTGTAGTGTTTGCTAGTAAGAATTGTAAACAATATCAAGTGAACAGAAGTAAATTAATTAAATGTGGAAGTAGTGAATTCAGAAACCAACTTTACTGGAAAACATTGTCTGATATGCAAACTATAAATCGTCTTATTGTATATAACATTTTTCATTTATTTAATTAACTAACTATCTCAATGATATACTTAGATTTGTAATAATACATTTAACCTTAGGCATAGTTACTTAATGTTGCTCTGCCTCAACCTGAGTCTATATTTATAAAAGTAGCATTGCATATAATGGTGTACTTTAATGGAACATAATATATAAACACTTTAATTGATGATTATTGGAAATTTCGAAATTGGAAAATGTATACTTATATAGATAAATTCTAAATTAACTAGATTATTGTAACAACTTGATAATGTAAACACAATACAACTACAATTGTATTGTATTCCGCAGTGGCTCAGTCGGTTAGCGCGCGCCGTTATACAGTACATGGCTCCGCCCTCACTAATTATAACATAATAAATATAATAGTCCTAGACTTCAATGAATTCATAAAGCCTCCCGAAGAAACAAGCAACATTTCCAACAAGTTAATTTTCGATTTTTCCTTAAAAAATATATTTATATTTATTCAGTTAAAAAAAATAAATAAATAGTAAAAAAATCTATTTAGATATTTAGTGGTTAGACTTGTTACCCAGTGGCTCAGTCGGTTAAACTTAATATTTTTCCTAATTAATAAATCATGTAAGTAACTTTTTACGTAATATGAAAACAAAAATCTTGTGATGTGAGATAATTTTAAGTTATATGTTCCCCAGTGGCGCAGTCGGTTAGCGCGCCGTACTTATAAACAGTACGTGGCTTCGCCTTTACTGGTAGGTAATGCGGAGGTCGAGAGTTCGATCCTCTCCTGGGGAAAGTACTTTTTAATTAAAAAAATTAATTTTAAAGATAAAAATAAATAAGAAAAACCCTTATAAGTGGATTTATACTACCTTATAATAATAGTAAGCAGTTTATCTGATCATTGTCATTTAGCATAAAACTTAATATTTAACTAATTAATACCTTCTGTAAGAGCAAGTTACGTTATATACTAAACAAACGTTTTGTTGTATTGAGATGTTATATAGGTATATGTTCCCCAGTGGCTCAGTCGGTTAGCGCGCCGTACTTATAAACAGTACCTGGCTTCGCCCTTACTGGTAGGTAATGCGGAGGTCGAGAGTTCGATCCTCTCCTGGGGAAAGTACCTTTTTATAACAAAAATTAATTTTAAAGATAAAAATAAATAAGAACAAGCACGAATGTGCAATACTCGGGGTACAGCGAAAGAAGCTGTAATGACGTCATAAGACCGGATGTAACGTCACATACACATCAATAACCGCGCTACCAAATACGGCTATACGGTACCATCTTCGAGACGTGATATGGCTGCATCCGGTTTGAAATTTTAAAATCCGGCTCTAAATCTTTGAGGAAATGTCACTGTAGTATATTCATGCTAAATCTGAGCTCAATACTATCATGAATAAGGGAGGAGTAGTACTTTATAAATCGCACTTTTTGCTCAATAGTGTCCAGATGGAAGAAGAAGAGGAAAAGATGAGAGAGTCCTAGACTCAGGTACCCCGAGTAATAAAACGAGATATACTCTACACTGTAAAAATAGTGTTTAGATCTTAAACATGTATTTTTCCACACATTTAGCCTTAAACATGTTTAGATGTGAAACATGTTTAGGTTCTAAACACATTCTAAACATGTAGTCTGTACCCAACTCAACACATCAGTGACGTATTAATTGTTAAACATGTGGAGAAATATGAAGACAAGTTTAACTTTTAAACGCCACAGTAAAATCGTATGCACGCAACGCTAAACACATATACCTAAACATTTTGACTGCTAAACATGTGGAGTAATTGAACATAATATTGACATTAGTCAAGTGGAGGAAAACAACATGTAGCTATAAACACGTTTAGCTTTTAAACACGCTAAACATGTAACTCGTGTCTAAAAGCTAAACGTGTGGAAAAGGTGGGTACAAAATAGGTGTTTAAGATCTAAACACTATTTTTACAGTGTATATCATATTACGTATACAGTATATTTCAACATAAAGTTAAAGAAAAATAGGTTTCGCCAGGGCTCGAACCGAACCATTTACATTACAGAATAAATATGGTAATAAGCACAAAGCAAAATAAACATGTGTAAAAGTGATAATTACCGATTACACAAAATAGTTATTTAAAACAAGCACGTATGTGCAATACTCGGGGTACAGCAAAAGTAGCTGTAATGATGTCATAATACCGGATGTAACGTCACATACACATCAATAACCACGCTACCAAATACGGCTATACGGTACCATCTTCGAGACGTGATATGGCTGCATCCGGTTTGAAATTAAAAATCCGGCTCTATAGCTTTGAGGACATGTCCCTGTAGTATATTCATGCTAAATCTGAGCTCAATACTTCTACCACGAATAAGGGAGGAGTAGTACTTTATAAATCGCACTTTTTGCTCAATAGTGTCCAGATGGAAGAAGAAGAGGAAAAGATTAGAGAGTCCTAGACTCAGGTACCCCGAGTAATAAAACGAGATATGTATACTCTATATCATATTACGTATACAGTATATTTCACCATAAAGTTTAAGCAAAATGGTCTCGCCATGAGGGCTCGAACCGGGGACCTTCTGCGCGTTAAGTAGACTTGATAACCACTACACTACGAAACCTCTTACACCAAAAATGTGGGTTACACAAAGTTTTTTAATCCATTTAAATTACAAATAAATTATTATGGTAATAAGCACAAAGCAAGATAAACATGTGTAAAAGTGATAATTACCGATTACACAAAATAAATATTTTAAAAAATAATAAAAATAAGATATACTGTATATCATATTGCGTATACAGTACTTTTCACCATAAAGGTTTCGCCCGGGCTCGAACCGGGGACCTTCTGCGTGTTAAACAGACGTGATAACCACTACGCCAAGAAGCCGCATATAACTAAATAACGCTGTGGTGTGTGTCACACATTGTGGCTTCTTAATTAAACAAATTAATTAAAAAATGAAGCTGTAATGACGTCATAAGACGGGATGTGACGTCACATACACATCAATAACCTACCAAATACGGCTATATGGTACCATCTTCGAGACAACATATGGCTGCATCCGATTTGAAATTTAAAAATCCGGCTCTATAGATTTGAGGACATGTCCCTGTAGTATATTCATGCCAAATCCCAGCTCAATACTACAACTAATAAGGGAGGAGTAGTACTTTAAAAATCGCACTTTTTACTCAATAGTGTCCAGATGGAGAAAATGAGTAAGTCCTAGACTCGGGTACCCCGAGTAAAAACCCTGATAAGTGGATTTATACTACCTTATAATAATAGTAAGCAGTTTATCTGATCATTGTCATTTAGCATAAAACTTAATATTTAACTAATTAATACTTTCTGCAAGAGCAAATTGCGTAATACACTAAACAAAATGTTTTGTTGTATTGAGATGTTACACAGGTACATGTTCCCCAGTGGCTCAGTCGGTTAGCGCGCCGTACTTATAAACAGTACCTGGCTTCGCCCTTACTGGTAGGTAATGCGGAGTTCGAGAGTTCGATCCTCTCCTGGGGAAATTAATTTCTTTATACAAAAAAAATTATTTTAAAGAAAAAAATGAATAACAACAAGCACTAATGTGCGATACTCGGGGTACAGCAAAAGAAGCTGTAATGACGTCATAAGACGGGATGACGTCACATACACATCAAAATCAGCTACCAAATACGGCTATACAGTACCACCTTCGAGACGTGATATGGTTGCATCCTGTTTGAAATTTAAAAATCCGGCTCTATAGCTTTGAAGGCATGTCCTTGTAGTATATTCATGCCAAATCCCAGCTCAATACTACAACGAATAAGGGAGGAGTAGTACTTTATAAATCGCAATTTTTACTCAATAGTGTCCAGATGGAGGAAATGGAAGAGGAGAAGATGAGAGAGTCCTAGACTCGGGTACCCCGAGTAAAAATCCATGATAAGTTGAATTATACTACCTTATAATAATAAACGGTTTACCTGATCATTCTCATTTAGCATAAAACTTAATATTTTACCTAATGAATATAATTCTGTAAATAATTGTTTTAGCCCATATTACGTAATACTAAACAAACGTTTTGTTGTATAGAGATTTTACACAGGTATATGTTCCCCAGTGGCTCAGTCGGTTAGCGCGCCGTACTTATAAACAGTACATGGCTTCGCCCTTACTGGTAGGTAATGCGGAGGTCGAGAGTTCGATCCTCTCCTGGGGAAATCAATTTTATCTATTAATATTGTAATTATTTTCTTTTTGTTATTTCATTTCAACACATACATAATACAAAATTAATAGAATGAATAAAGGTAACGTAACTATTAAACAAATAAAAAGAAACACGATATATTACTTTCTCATGAATGATCTATTCCCGCGAATTTGCTATGAAAAATCACTGTTACCACGTTAAATATCAGTTTTTAAAAACAAATTTTGGCCTATGTATTAAATGTATTCATTTTAATGCGAAGGTCAAGGTGTGTTTTAGCCTGCTCTATTGGAGAAATAATTTCATTAATCAAATGTTTTCGTTAAAACGAGATAAAAAAAAAAAAAGCAGGCCTAGATTTTATTACAGATGTTCAAAATTGTTTTCGATCTACTCAATGTAATCTTAATTTAACCACAATGACAAACTGGACCATTAAACAATTCGAATTAAATGGCGTTTTACAAGGTTTCGCCTGCGCCCTCAATGCAATAACTTTTTATTTGAACTAACATTTTACTAGAAATCCAGCATTTAATAACCGGTTTTAATATCATAGGCTATATGGTTAGGCCTATAATACAATTTCATTAATTGTTTTCTATTTTATAGTAATACACCTTTTTTTAGACCTTACATTTAAATTGTGTAGAAAAGTAAATTCAAGTTTCCAATATAACATTTTGTTTCAATACTAAATAAATTTGTGTCTGAGCAAACCTGTCTGTACATTACTCTACAAGCTCTTGCGCCCTCAAACCAAACATCCCAGTCACAGAGAGTGTAAACTATGATGTGTTTTCAGACTATGGAATATCTTTTATTCCAGAATTAAGTGATAATAGCCAGTATTTGTTGGCAAATCTATAGCTTGTGTTCCACATTTCCTTACTTATAAGTAACAAGAAACAATTTGACTCTGTAATGCTTTAGGTTTATTAGTTATTGTATATAGTTCACTATGTCGGTCGGTCGGTCTGTCGGTCTGTCGGTCTGTCTGTCGGTCCGGTATCACTATGCGTTTTAGCACGCGACTTATGGCTGTTGGCCTTGTTGTAGTTGATTGTAGTATTATGAAAGAAATGGAATTTTATGAAAAAGTATTTTAAAGGCGAAACTGCACTGATATGTAACTGAAAACCATGTAGAATGCAAACAGCAAACATACAATGACTCTTTCTATCTATAAAATTGATTTTTTTTTATTTTGACCATTTTATACACAGTAAATGCAAATGAAGATTAATAAAATAGGTAATTTTGCATTTATTTAATTCGATGGAAAATAAAAAAAAATGATATTAATAAAAATAAAATAAGCATTTACATTTAACAAAAAAAACCTAAAATTTTCTTTAAATTTCAATTGTTAAGTTAAATAGTTTGTTTTTATTCCATCATTTAGTAAATTACTATATGTGACATGAAAATGACATATTCAACAAAGGGGACAATATTTCGTTTACCAGTTTGCCATTGCGTTGTTTGTCAGTTTTCATCTGTCGAAGTTTGTTGTAATGTTATAATGACATTTTCTTATAATATCATTATTTAGTAGTATATTAATTCATGGGACGTGTATATTATCTTTCTGTAATTCTGAGATTGATGTCCAGCAGTTAGGAAAACGTCCAAAGTTAAGTCAAGTTACATTTCTGACCGCCGTAACATTGTCTTAAACGTTAAACTTACCACTGCATCTACAATAATACAATGTACTAAAAGATCTGATTTCTTTGCACAAAGTACTTTCACCCACATGGAACAGTAATACGAACCAATCTCTAAAGAACTTCTTAATGCCGCTTCCATTCGCCGTCTCTTTTTGTCTTTGAATTTCTTCAAGAGTTTCAGGTGTGCCATACACGTTTTTCTTAACTGTCGGCGTTCCTTTTTATGGGATTTTGTTACCTGGCCTGAAGGTCGTAGGAATTGTGATTGACGGGTCGTGATAATTATTAACTAAACTATAACTGAGCAATATTAATGAGCCAATATTCCCACACTCAAATTTGATTTTATTCAAATTGTGTCAAGTCGTATAGCTTACGGCTGGGCATGTTCTAATTCATGTGCGGCTTAGGCCTAGTGTTTCTATAAAACTGAAATAATCAAAAATTAGGTAGTCTAACCAATAATTTCAGTTAAACAATGTAGGCCTACAATAAAAATAAAAATGAGGTAGGCTAGGCTAACCAACCACTCCTGTTTTAGAACGAGCTTCTTCTTTACATTTCACAAAACAAACAAAAACAGGCACACACCCACCACCTGCATATTTTGTATATATATTCAACATCTCTCAACTAGCTTAAAAATTTTTCATTGATATATTTATTTATTTATATATTTACACATTCAGTAAGACCGTAATTATTCTTTAGTTTGTATGTAGTTTCTGAATGAAGATTTGATTTCTTCTTTTTTCTATCAAACTAAAACGGATTGCTAAAGATGATTTATTTAGATCACTCAAACGTTAAAAAAAAGACAAGTTAGTAATAATTTAATTTGTTAAGGAATGTAAGAACCACTATTATTATTTTATTAATTATAGTTTATCAAGTAATATAGTAAAATATAGTAATAGTTTAGCTGTTATGATACGCATTATAGTTTGTCTTGTTATTTGGAAATAAGTAGACAATGTCTACTTATTTCCAAATAACAAGACAACACCGGTAGTGTACAATGTACCAGTAAATTACCAGTATTTTGTGTTTTCCATTTCTTTACTTTCAATAAAGAATTCTCTTCCACTTTTCAACTTCAGTTCGCCTCATTTAGATACTTAGTTTCGGTAACACATATTTTGGTATGTTTTAAAATACCATTTGTTATTTCTTATTTGTTTTTATTGGTTTCTGCAATTTTGTATTCATACGAATCTTCTGTCGTCTTCTTATAAAAGGTGATTCACTTTCAGTTTCAGAGACCGCACTAATGTCCTAAAAATACTTTGGCAAAGGTTGTTAATTTCAAACATTGTATTCTTAGCAAATTACTAAAGGTTATCAAACTTGATTTTAGTCCCACAGTGTTATTACACTAACTTACCTAAACGTGTTTTCTTATTCCTTTCTGTGGGCCTAGGGGGAGTTACAACAAGGTAAACACACGAGCAGGGAGCCGTCAATGTTCACTCGAAACTATGCTTCGAACTTCTTTCAGCTGCTTGTGGAGAGAATACGGTAATTGGTTTAACTAGATGGCACGCTCGCTTCGCTCGCGTACCATCTAGGGGTGCTCACAGATGGTTCTCGAATACAGTAGAATCCACGGACGGGGACTTTTTTGGGACACTAAACAAAAACGGAAGTGTCCCCCTAATTGGGGTATTCAGAAATAGAGACAACAAAACCAATACTGGATTCCATAAAGGACAATTAATTTATGTGGATTAAAGAAATTAGGGAGAAATGGAAATGTATGTACGGGAATTGGGCGGCGGCACGTGGTGGTGGTGATGGAACCGCAGTAATAAAGTTGATTGTATTTAAATATTATAAGAACCAAACTAAATAAATAGACCTAGACATTCTGCGAAATGGAAATCGGAAATTCAAGCTCCTATTCAGTGAAAAATTAAACTGTAGTCTACCTAAATATTTAGGGCAAATCATCGGTTGTGGTGTTGAACTTCCTGTAAACATTTGTGTGAACCAAACTGGGTCGAATTTCTGTCATGAGTACTGATTTGTTGGCCTGTGATTTATGACGCCTAAGGGATCTATCTAGACTTATTTTTTAGAATAATGTACGTACCTGTCAGATACAATTGTCTTGTGTCGTATAATAAATAAGTACTGTAATAGTTACTGAAGTTACTATTACAATCTCGTCAATGAAAACACGAAAATGTATATGCACTTACTTATGAAAACGTATACAGTATTATACTCAGTTATTGAAACAGTAGGTTTAAAAAAGTTTCGTTTGTCTGTAAAATGATGTAATCAAGCTGTTTACATGAGTCTTAATTTATAAGCACATCAATAATAAAATAGTTTATCTATCCTGTAATTGGCGAGATTATGGTCGCTGTTGAATGAAATAAAGCCAATCGGTATCATATTTGTACAGAAACGTTTTCGCGGCCGAAGGGTGTAACCTAAATTCGTTGTATTATCGTCAAGAACTAACTGTAACTAAACTTACATAGAAAGTAGGGTATCCTAAATTTGGCCTTAGCACTCGGGGGAGTGGCTAAGATGAAGTCCGTGGGACTACTAAATATAAATTGTAATGAACCTCGAGGGACATAAATAGGAATATTTCATGTTTCATTATCAATGTATAATAAATGGAAACTGTTTACCGATTCAAATAATAGAAATTGGTTTTTAACATTTTCCGAACCTATTGCAAGTTTATTCTCAAAGGGCCCATATATTTACCTACCGTATGTGTTAACCCAAGGGCTCATAAATTTACCTACAGTACTTGTGTTAAACCAAACTGGATGTTCCATTCATCGCAAATCAATACATTTGTATAATCGTATATTAAATCTATCAAAATAGTATTTTTTAAAGAAAATCGGCCTGTCTTCAACATTATGATGGTGTACTCTAGCAATCTATCGAAATAGTATTTTTTAAAGAAAATCGGCCTGTCTTCAACATTATGATGGTGTACTCTAGCTGTTCAACCGGTTTTCAGCTATTAAAAACAATTATCGTAGGAGGAGATAGGAAAATGCGAAGCCTCCTCGCTATGTAACATTAGGGTTGAGGGATGGGAAAGCGGATAGGTACAAAGAGGAACAATTTTTAAATATATTCTTTATCCACTGAGTAACGAAATATTTTGTTCATGTTTTATAGGCCTATAAATAATATACCTCTAAATACAGTAGGCCTAAAACATTTGCGATTTAATACTTTGTTAAAACTGTCACTGTCATAATCGATTGAAATATTAAAGTACATGTCACGATACACCACTACGACGTTTATATTTTTGGTAATTATTAATTAATACAAACGTTGAGAAGGAACTGTCAGTATAAAGTTTATTTGTATATCTAACAGTAGAGCCTATCCACAGTCTCAGTAATAAAGTTTATTTGTATATATTTTTATATTACATCTAACAGTACGAACATTCACAGTAAGAAATGTTCGATTCAAATGAAAAATAGTTAATAGGTATTTACAGTATTGTCAAAGTATTGCAAGTTTATTCTCAAAGGGCCCATATATTTACCTACCGTATGTGTTAAACCAAGGGCTCATAAATTTACCTACAGTACTTGTGTTAAGCCAAACTCTGGCAGACTGAGAGATTGGGATGTTCCATTCATCGCAAATCAATACATTTGTATAATCGTATATTAAATCTATCAAAATAGTATTTTTTAAAGAAAATCGGCCTGTCTTCAACATTATGATGGTGTACTCTAGCTGTTCAACCGGTTTTCAGCTATTAAAAACAATTATCGTAGGAGGAGATAGAAAAATGCGAAGCCTCCTCGCATTTTTTTGGCGGGTATTTTTCAAGACGGACATCCATTAGACAGTGTATACCACGATCGGAAAACACCCCTATTTGGGGCAAATCTTTGAACCTAAATTCGTTTTAATCGTCAATAACTAATTATCTAACTCAATTTAATTAGTAAACAGGGTTACATCAGGCGGTTAAAATCAGTACCGAAAGTACGAACCAACTTTACATACCATCGAGTGAAAATTCTAGAAGTAAGGCGCGATTTACCGAATTTTGCCCTTACGTAAATTTATATATAGATGTAGGTAATACCACAATTATTCCCGGAAATATAATAATTCAATCTCTTTATTAAATAATTCACTAAATAAATACATCCATCATTTAATCTACATGGTAGATGGATGAAGCTATTGTATTAACCACGTTTTTCCTTTATATTTATAATAATGTAGACACCAATTTGTTCTTGAGCTATGGAGAATTATTTTTTTTCCGAAATAAAAGAAGAATGAATGAATATCAATGTTCAATTTTTTTAAACCTACACCTAAGAACAATACTCGCAAATTGCGGGATCGGTCGTTAGTAGGGAATAGTGGAATTACAATTTTAAATTGTACTTTAAATGATATAAGAAACCGACATTTTTTTGTGGTGGTATAATTTTGTTAAATTAAAACTATTTTCTGTTTATAATGCCTATCTAATGTAGGTCTGCATGTTTAACAGGTCTGTCTTTATTATTTCTGTTATTTTTCCTATGTTTAATGATTTTGAATATCAATAGGCCTACTACTCTACAATTAGAATTGGTAACCTTTGTACATGATATCTGTACTTTCAAACAAGTGTTGAAACTCTCCTTTTTTAATGCCCAATTCTCTAAATGCTCGCCATTTATTCTGCCATTTGTAGTGTTCTTTCCCTAGTATTAATTAAACATGGTCGACCATATATGCTTATGATTAATATATAACCTAATTACCGGCCTAAACTTAAAACCTAAACCTGTTCAATTTGAAATAGGCCTATTACTACTTATCTTTGTTAGGCTTACTGATATAGAGGATCCATGCTTAGAACTACATTGTATAAATCACATTAAGCTAATGTATCTTTGCCTTCTTGATTAATATTTTATATTCATCGTTGTATAGTATAGGAATAGTATTTTGACCTTACATTTGAGAAATTTAAATTCTAAACAAGAGATTAAAGAATAAATCCTGTCATTTTAGGTCTAAGAAATGCAATTAGCTATGAAAGCAACCGAGTTTTAAGGAACATTAGGTTCTCTTGTCCTATGAAATTGAAAGAAAAACATACATATGGTATCTTAAAGACTATGAAATTGAGAATATAATGTAATTCCCGTTGACCTTGACATTACTACAATATTTGATGGTGTCGTATGAAATCTCAGCCAGGCCATGTCCGAATTTGGCTATGAAAACAATATTCTCAGCGTATATGATTAATATGATATGAATCAAAAACAAAAACATGCTGGCAAATTACGACTACGCCTGAGGAGTATAACGTAAAAAGCCCCGACTTCCCGTAGAGTGAGGTAAAATCAACAAAGACGCAATTATCCATTCCATGTAAGATGGCTGAATCAGCCTCCCTTTGGACGGAAGTAATTTTAGTTGTGAGGGTTAGAGGGCGCTGTTTAGATGACCCCCCACCGATCAAACATTTTCGTACCAATCCAACTGCGCCAATTTGTGAACAGGCTAAAGGTTAAGAGTTTGCTCTACCGGTGGCATATGTGGCTAGTTATGAATTTATAATAGGAGTTAATAAGGCCTGGCCTTCTTTACCATTGAAATGTACATTAATTGAAGCTTGGCGCCATTACGATTAGCAATCAAACATCATGTCTAAAATATGACAAGCAAAAACACAGCTTGAAACCAGATGGACTAAACAATAATTTTTAATATGCCGTCGTGATATCCTTACAAATGATTGACCCAAGTATATTAATTTTCACAAACGAATGCACGTGAAATAATGAGAGGGTAGGGGGTGGATCCATAGGCTTACTGTTACTAGTCAGTTTACAAACTGGTAATATATGTATATTTAAATAAATGAAAAATCAAGATTCATGCTAATATAAATACAAAGTTACTGAAAAAAATGACAATGTTCAAATCAAAGAGATAAAGTAAATCAGCCATAAAAGAAAGTACTAATAGGCCTATGTATAATTATACTTTTTTACTTCAGTATGTAGAAAATAGAAGTCCAGCTCAACATTAAGAGAACGTAAGAATTTTTTTTTGAGCTTTCGAATTAAACTTTGATAATCGAGCATATCGTCGACTTTTACTGTACTACCTTTGGTTTATGAAACTCCATATGGATTGATATATCCAAAGTTTAACTTAAATTTATATTTATACTATTAATAGTTTAACAACTAAAACTGTGAAGACAAATGGGTGAAACAGATTCTACAATTAAACAACAATTAATTATCACTGATGATAGTACAGTAATACTGTTATGTAGAGTGTAGTGGCACAAACCAATCGGTAGTGTATTTTAATAATATTAAACCAAAGCAAATACTAGAAGTACACAACGCACTTTAATAACAAAAAAGGCCTAAAGGAGAAAGAGCAGGCAGGAATAAAAACATAAAAAACCAATTTTAATAATATATATTGATAGGTAATGTTTGTTGAAAGTAGGAGTCATTCTCCTGTACATTTGTTTCCTTTTAATCGATAACTATTGGTATACGAATTAACAAATTGTTTTTTTTGTTACTTTCATCTAATACTACAAAAACTCTTCCCCAACATTTCTTTTTTCTCATCCCATTTTTAGTTTACTCTATATTGTATATGAAAGAAATAGGCCTAGATGCATGATTATATCAATATGTTTAGAGTAACACATTTGTGCGAGGAAATGTAAACTTTTTTCTAAACTGATTGTAACTCATTCCATCTAAATCTTTTAGTTAGAATAAACTAAGTGCATCGATCGTAAGTCTGTATTATTATAATTTCATAGAATACTTCAAAATAAATAGTCAGCCACAACCGTACAATTAACATGCATCCAATATAACTGTAGCATTTGCTTTCTGCTAACAAATTAATAACATTTTCTTACAATTGAAGTTTGTAGGCATATTCTTCTGTTAATAATACAATAAAAAAGATGTTGGCCAACACTGGTATACATAAGGAAAATATCTCAAAAGATACACCAAATTATGAATGTAAGCTACTGTTTTGAATCTAGTTCCTAAAAATTGCAAGAAGAACTGATATAGGCCTATCAAGACTGGCTATGAATTTCCCACGGCGTAACTGACCCGACATACGCAACTCTGACCTTGGTGGCGGTATCCTGTTCGACCGTGTCTACCTTAATTAGTGATAGGAAACAACAATTGTATTTTCTTTATAAATTGGAATTCGTCGCTGTACTGCCACTCAGATGAAGCGATATAAACACCATTTTAGAAATAATTATGTAAACAAAGTAAATTATGGTTATTTTTAAACTTAGAAACTCATTGATAGATTATCGATTCTGTTTCGTTCTCTTGCTGCTATGGTTATCAACTAAAATCACACGTATTCGACAAATATACCAGTGTAGTAGTGACGATGGTTATTGTTACAAGACAAATTAGAATGTTAAAATCTGATATTTAAAAAATAATTTAAATTTTCAGTTTTCCATGATTATTTTCCTTTAGGCCTATCTTTTTTTCATCTTACTTAACTACATTTAATGTATCCAATAAACTCCACAACATTCGGAGAAACAAGTAAAAGTGATCAAGCACTATTTTTAATTGATTATCTGATTTAATTCATAATGTTTTATTTTCATTTAATTTACTGAAGAATGTATTGTTTTTATATTCACTTACTTCTGGCCTCTTGCAATTTGTATCCACTTGGAATAAACTTTTGTAATTTAAATGTATTCAATTTTTTTCTTGTTAATAATTCACTTTACGATAATTCAAAGTTAAAAAATAATGAGAAAGAAGAAAGAATAATTAGAAAAACAATATAAATGCATAAGAAAAAATATACTTAATTCTATAGTTAATATACTTAGGCCTAATTCTATTAAAAATAGTTAATAAAATGTTATAAAGACATATTTAAAATATTGAAAAGAAAAGGTAAAAACAACAAATACCCACATTATAAAATGTTGATATATTAAGCATTTTGTAACTTTTATCATTTAGTAACCTGATTGATTAGAGAACAACATATTTATTAAATCTCTCAAATTTCACTCTTCCCTTGTCTTATTATTACATTTATGAAACATATCATTGATTAAGATCGAATTAAAAAAAGTGTAAATGTTTTTGTCGAATATGACATTTGAAGTCACATAATAGTTATTCACTTTGACAAAAAAATGGATTAAAAACAAACATTTACCTGAAATACGGTAATTTAAAGCCAAAAAATAGTAAAATTGACTGGAAATAAATGGATTTCTTGATGAATTTACCATTTAATTCTTTCAATTCAAGAAAGATTTTTCCTACGGAAGTGATTATCTTTATTAAAACTGCGGAATGGCATATCAAAGTCTTAAATTTTCATTTTCATGTTGTTGTCTTTAAACCACTATAGATAAAATAATTAGAATTGTAGAAATAGCAAAGTAGCATATTTTCTTGAAGGTCAAGTTCAACATTTAAGTAAATCAATTTGTAAAGTAAAAATGTATTTTGACAAATCAAATTGCTTAGGTGCGCGTAGTTGCATAGTTGCTTCCTTGAACTACAAAAGGCAATAAGAGTGCCCGCTGTCAGTATACGTAATTTTAATGTTATGCAATCAAAAACCCAAACACAAACTTGAACCCAACACGACAATATCGCACGCTATCTATATTAAACGCCAATTGCATTCTTCGGTGGATAGTAAACGTCCCGTTATCGTATGGGTCGGTTGTCGATTCAGCAGCCTCTATAGGCCTAATCGTTAATCATGGATGAAGAGTAAAAGAATGGAGAATTCTCCATTACATAGGTAATCATGATTATTAGATATAAAAATAGGTAAATAACTTATATCAATAATCAAGAACTATTTATCTGATCCAAAACAAACAAAATTATCATTTTTAAAGAATGTGAAAGGATCAGGGAAACTTCCATTGAGGTTAAACAATGGCCGAAAACATGAAAGACATCTTGTAACAGCAGTCTTTATAATATTATTTATAATAACATTATAAGAATAAAAAAAATCTTATTCAACAAATAAATATTTTTCATTAAATATTATTGATTGATTATTGATTAGAAAAGCATGTTACAGTCTGTGTAAAGTGTTATTGTTTGATTTATTTACATTTTATCCAAAAATAATTTTGTAAAAAAAGTTATGAAATATTAAGATTACCGATCTTTAATGTCATTACTTTATCTATTTAACATCCTACGGTTATGGAAAACATGACTGAAAGAAGGTGTTCTCCTATGGATAATGCATTTGATATTTAACAATAATTGTTTCTCAATTTTGACATTAAGATAAAAGTGATAAACGAAGAGGCATGACAGAAACTGTATTTTAAGGATGTACTGAGATTATGCATGTGTGACTCAAAGTTTTTGCTAATGATCACCTCTGAATTTGACCCTCTTTCTAACGTATTTCGGCTAAGCTATTCCTACTGAGAAGTAAGCACCACATAAGGGGAAGGGCAATCTTAACAAATTTCTACCAGCGGCGGACTCATTATATTGAACATCAAGGTCCACACGCTATCATGTGAGACTTTCTACTTTTTATGCACCAGACGACAGCGTCAGTTCTCGAACAGGTGGCTTAGGGATATTGGCGCCAAAGATAGACCAAGATAAATTTCAATCAAATAGATATCACTCGATTTTAATTTGGAATCATAATTATTTGAAATTAGCGTTGGCGCAACACAGACGGGTTGGTTCAGCATATGCTTTAAACCTTCATGTGTCAGGCGAAAACAAACCACAACTTACATCAATGATTACTAAAGTCCAGAAACATTACTTATTATATATTTATGTCATAACATTAACACGTAAATACGTGAAATATACAAGAAATGACATTTTAATAACATAAATATGAATGTGTCTATACGATCTATGCATATATCTTAAAGATGAGTTCGTCTGATATAATTTGGACTAAATTCTTTAATGAGATAACCATTTTGTATACATTATTTACTAATGTGGTTTACGGTACCGAAATGTGTATACAAAGTTATGTGTGTTAAGCTCTGTCTACACTATCAAACTAGTTTGACAAAAAAGTGTGGAGTACCCAAATATGGTAGTGAAATGCCCAAATATTGTAGTGATACCGTATGACATCAAAAGAGAAAACCGGTAAATATATAAATATATAGAATACAATAATTTAAAATTATAATACAATACTACACAGGATCCCAACGGAAATAAACCTAGGTAATTGGTTTTTTTGACTATCCTGGTCAAAATCAACTTAACTGTTTTATTCTTAATGTTCATAACTTTATTCTGCTGCTTACTTTTTAACTATTCTATTGTCTTTTTAATAACTTGTATTTTTCATGACTTTTTAACTATGGTACTCAGTGGTATTCCGTTTTAATGCTTTTTTTGCCTTTTTAAACCTTTTTAAAGCCATTTTTTTTAATCATCATTTTAGACATTTGCATTGTTTTAGATTGGTTATAACATTTTTTTTTTCTTTTTAATTGTCAGTCTCAAGTTTTAACTTTCTGTATATTGTAACATTGTTATGTAATCATGTATTGTATGTTGATTTTGACCGAATAAATGAATGAATGAATCATTATCCATATAAGGGCACATTACATTCTTTGATAATGTGACACTTTGTGTAAAAGTTTAGTATTAGACAGAAAACAACAATATTTACACGTTTAATATAATATGAAGACATATGATCAAGATACAAGAAATTGTATTGGTCCATTTAAAATTGAAATTCACTCTGCTTGGCATAGGTAAGAATTTCTGTTTGGTTCAAAACTACACAATCATATAATTTTAAAAATTGTTACATTTTTTCTAGTACGTCAAATCACCCATTGTGAACATATTACTTATATTGTGAATCATTTTGAACTTTGCTCACTGTACTGATTAAAGAGCAAAACACATATGACGATCGCAGTGGGCTAAACAAGAGCCAGCGATTCTTCCTGTTTTTACTGTAATGTTTCTTGACGGTAGGCTCTGCACGATTTTGATAACTTAACGTTTCGTGTTAGAAACTCGAGGCTAGGAATCTTTGATCTCTTACTGAGTAGACATCTTCATGGTATGTGTGGTCAAGATATCTGCTAATTTTTTTAACAGGGTTAACTGAAATTGGGTCGAGGCAATAAGTATTATCGCCAAGAAAACAACTGTTGTTTTAATACAAAAAACCTATATTAGTAAAAGACAAGCATGATTTGATTAGCATTATAGGCCTATTATTAAAACATTATACAAAATTGCGTTTATTGTTGTTATTCTGAAACCTTATCATTCAACAGCAAAACAAAACACTATAGAAAAATATGATTTCGTTTTAAAAAACTATACTAAAATTGCGTTTAATTTTAGAAAATCAACTATGCCACATTCTTTTGAACCACAAATTTAGGTGTGCGTCTATTAATTTCTATGTCTCTGTGGTTCAATTAAATTAGGTAGGTGTTTATTGCCCTTTTCTTCCAGTACGTCGACTAAATTAAGCTATTTAATTTAGTAGCCTACTATTATTTTTTTAAAGCAGGGAAACTCTTTCCTGGTACAAGATACAAAGAACGATGTATCAGATTGCCAATAATAATGCTTTGTTCTTTCTGTGGAGTTTTAGAATATACACGATGGAAGAACATGCATTGTAACAATTTGCCTTGACTTTGTTTTCAATGCGAAACATTTATCCATTATTAATATTTATCGTAGTTTATTTTGGTATTCAGTTTTACTGACGTATCATAACATTAACATGCAATCAGAATATAAGCCGCTAGCTTTGACGTGTTACCTGAGCCCTAAGTTTTCAAACTAAGCGGCAGGACTTCAATAAAAACTCGGTTGCATGCCGCCGATAGAGCATCACCTCACAGTGATAGCTTATGTAACCTCATCTCATCTAGGCCTAACATCCATGCACATCCCGACAGCTGTTTCGTGTAAAGGTTTACAGGTAATTTCGTGAACGAGGCTGAGGTGTATTGCGTGACCCTGCTGTGACCTGCCAATCACAAGAGACGACTCTTTGCTATCAATATTTGACAACTTTGGCAGCCAATTTTGTTTGTTCGAACGAGATATCAGTTTCTGAAAAGTTTATTTGCATACCAGTAATAGCCAGGCTCGTTCACTACGATTAAAAAGTTCTGGGCTCCCGTAGTGCAGAAAATAAACAAAAAGCCAATTAAATCAGGTATCAACAAGTGAAAATAAAACCTCTTATAGCAATAAACCGTAACGAAACCCTTATAATCAAATTCGTTTGAGTCCTTGTATTAACATACCATGATATTTTGAGTAATAACATCGTAATGTGGGGCTTCTAAATATTTCAGTCGAATTTCGAATTATCGGGAATCCAATTGCATACAAAATCTACCATAAAAATATACTTAGTTTCTGATCAATATACAAAGTGTTGCTTACTTGTCTCTCTGGTTTAAAACCGGCAACCAACAATAACATACCCCTGTATTGTCACCTCCGTGAAATAATATTTTAAAAAACACATGCAAATTGTATTCCTGAGCTTCAAAATATAGTATATCTTTCTATTTGTAAATATTAATGGTAACATCAATTCCATTATGTCACTGTATTCACTGAATTGTATATATCATTATTGTTTTCTGATAATATGATAGGAAAATCCATATGGTTAAAAGAAATATTTATATTTTTAAATAAAGCATTTAGAAAAACGTTAAAATTTAAAATAATCATGTATTAGACCTGCAATGTTGAATAATACAATAATGTTACTTATTTAACATTATACATAAATGTTTTCCAATATTAAACCAAAGTTGGTCATTCAATTACCAACTTTTGGTTTAACCAAGGAAGCGTGAAATTGTAGTGTTATTTCACTCTTCCGTGGTTTAACACAGGAATTAATGTCGAATAGTAATTACTACTGTATTTCCTGAGCTAGTCAAAAATCAAACAAAATAGTTTTGTAGTAAAAGACATTATCGTATGACGACTCGACATTTGCCAATTATCATTAATGTAATGTTTGACACACGACAAACATCACCAACACTCTTCGGTAGGCATGGAGTTTAAAAAACCCATTATGTCTACTTTCACTGTGAATCGCGCTGTGCATTTGAAGCCCCCAACGGCTTGATGGAATAATGATGCACTGGACAGACAATAATTGGACCACATTATTAGTAAATTACTTAGTTGAGTCTTGAAATTTTTCAATTAAGAGAAAAACTATGACATCTTATGTTCTCTAAAGAGTTAAAAACACAGCTGATACATTTTAACGTAATGTTGATCAATACGTTTATGTCAGATAAGTGGAAATGTTGACATGTATTTAAATCCGTTAAAAGTAAATTGTAAATTGATTAATAGCCTGGATTAATATTAAGCAAAGTTTTCTTTTAGATTAAGGTTTCATAAATGGATCTAACATCTAGTTAAGACTAGCAAGGATTAAACATAGAATCAACATGTGATAGAATTGAAAAATTACCTAAGTGACATTGTCAATTCTGTTGATGTTCCAAGCAAAGTTTTCGCCTGAATAAATACATGAGATCTCTTACAGCTTGAGGTGTTTATCACCTTCCTTAGGCTTCCAATTTCTTCACCAAGTATCAACTCTACTATCAATCTTCATTCCAGCTATACGATACCAATATTCATCTGGTCGATTTACCTACAAATTCTTTAAAAAACCCATTGCTTTTATCACTCGTAAAGAAAATATTCAATTCAGGGTTAGCCTACACTACGTAACTGATCTGACTATCGGTAATAATAAACACTTAGCCAAGAGTATTTTGGCATTTTAATTGACCGTACACACATGTTTTTGATGATAATGTTATAGAAACTTTACCCATTCTGCCTACTGGTAATGTTATTTAGAAGTTATTCCGAATGTCTAGAATTCCTAAGAGTAATATGCTTTGAGAACATCGGCCTATATAGTTGAGTTCGATCAATTCTAGACCTGTTTTTGGGTGATATTTTTGTTTCTAATTATAATGCTTATAAATATAATATTTAATCTGTCACGAAATGAAAAGTACATTTGAAAAGAGGTATATGAACACCAGGGTAGTTATATACAGCGAGTCACATCCGATAATTATTTTTCGAATTGTTTTACATGTATTTTTAAAATTTATGTCAAAGTAGGGCAAATTAACTTAGTTTTCTGACGCAAAGCTACTCCGAAGTAAGTTATTACATTAGCAAAACAATATTTAGTTGGTTTTAATAACTTATATAGGGTATTAGCTTGGCGTACGGCTATATTGTTGCATGAGTCGACTCATGAGTAATTTCCATGTTCGAATCAAGCGACATGAGCCTGTACATCTGGTAGTAAAAACATAATGGTACATTCAACTAATTTTGTCACTAATTGCGTTATTCTAACCCGACATATAAAATGTACCTTACATTAACCAATCTATTTACGTTCTTAACCATTTAATGGAATTATGTTTTCACAATATTTACATAGCTTTGGATACAGCAACATAACTTGATATTAAATGTCAACCACAGAGGACGCTGTCTAGACAAAATTTGACATTTTCAGAAAAATGTTAATTAGAATAAATGGTTTTCTACCATTTTAAATTATATTAAAATAAAATATGTTGATATCTAATCTTACAATCACATCTTGTAATGATTTTTAAAATGGATGTAAAGCATCTGTTTTGTACTTTAACCGTATTACGCCTACATGAGCGTCCAATTGTTAGTTATCTGTCTACATGTATGCAAATGTATTCTTACCTGATCCATCTTTCGTGCATATACTATTTCATCCATGAGCCGTAGTACTGTACTGTTTCTCAAATACATATTCAGTTGTACTCAACAAACTGGCTCCTGTCAAGAACAACAATAGTTAAGTCTATTGTATTGTATTATAAAGAACAGTATTCATTATCTGTTGAATTGTCACCGCCGTCTGGTGACTTCTTTTTTTTTATTTTTGCACAGCTTTTGTTATACTTTTTCATACAGTTTATATTTTTAAACTTTAGGTTAAACCAACTTTATTAGAAACTGTCTTCATCTTTTTTATGTCCCTTTCTTTTTATCGATGATTGGTTTTTAAAAATCTAATGAAAATGTTTTATGAACATTAAACATTATTTGGATAGATTAGTGTTTGTTGGAATATTTTAATATATAACAGCCCCTTGTTAAATTGCAACGTTGTGACTATATAAATAGATAGGCAACGGTACTAATATTATGAATATAAATGTGTTACTAGTCATCTAATTTAAACATGAGCATGTTCATTAAGATGTTTAATAGGAAATTCTTTTCAACAAACGTGTGTTGTCTAGTATTGGTTCTCAGAACTTGTTATCTGATTTCAACTTCATACAAAGATATTTGAGTTATGCAGGTGACGTCATTGAGTTACTATTCGATGACTAAATGAAAATATGCCTATCGTGTTTCATGATAGTATTTATGAATAATGCTCAGTCATTTTTGTTTCATTTTTATATTCACATTTTAAAATAATGGTTAACTGTCTTAAATGTATCATTATGTATAGTGTATTATAGCATGTTGCCGCGCTGAAATACTACTGTTTAGGCCGCCCTCGTAATTTGGCGCTTGGGCGGTTACTCACCATGCGCACACCGGACGCCATAGCCGGAAGGCGCGAACTAGTGCACCATGGCGGGCTATGTTTGCGTAGAGGCTGGTTATGTATACTCTTTTGCGATCTTCACTGTCAGAACAGTCTAAATTTTATAAGAACGTATTGGATCATTCTGTGAGGTTAATCCGTGGTCCCTTATGATATAACTGAATGTAACAATTTACTATAGTAATTGAGAACCACTGTCGTGTCGATTGTTTTTCTTATGTTTCAAGTAAAGTAATTGTTTAAAGATTAAGAGAATATTGATGAGACAATTTATAATCATTTACATATCAGCATGTTTGCATTTTTCATTGTATATAAATATCTAAATTTGCAATACTTGCGGTAAGCTTAACTGTTTCTGATAGATATATTTTCAAATTAAAGTTAAATTAAAATAACATACACTTGATTTTTTAAACTCATAACTGAAAAAAAAAAAAAAAAACAGAAGAGAATCTGGATACCGTGTCATTAGTCAAAGGTATAAAGAGTATCACAACTTTTGAAGAACGTACATCTAACTAGAACATTCATTTAATTTCCATAGCCCGAAGATACATTTCCAATCAACTTATAATGAACATGTCAAGAAAGTATGAAACTGTAAATGAAAGTAATGTAATAGCACAAAGTTCAAATTGCTTTTTTGCTCAATCTTTCGGTATAGGGAATATAAAGAAGAAGATAACGGCGTATCGTGTGAACAAACCAAAAGGTCATCAGAACAGGTCATCCAGTTTCCGTCCAATCAAAATTCCAAACTGTCTTTTTCATGGTATAAGATGAATTCTTGTTTGCAAAAATATTAATTTTCATAATAAGGTAAGGTTTATCCATTTCACGTAAAAGATACATTTGGTAGATAACATAGCATTCTCCTAATGTATTTACATTTACCAATTTAACTCTTCCCTGCATTTACTAATGTATACTAAGTTTTATCATGAAGGTATAAATGGTTTTATCAAGAACAAATCACGAAGGTTAAAGAAACCCCGTTGCCAATTAAAGCTATTTACACAGTACACAATATTGCTTTGAACAACGTATACCTTATCTACTTTGCAGAAAGTACAGTCACTCATACATAGCATACAAATATAGCATATAAGGCATATTAATTTCCACTGGATAAATAACGCTAACATGCCTTGGTAATGGTCTGTGTCCCAGTTGGGAAGTTTTGTGGTTGACATTACCCAGAGTCGGTCGTCACAAAACATCTTCGTGGGCGGCGATTGGCACTTCTTGAAACTCTACACGGTTACTTTCTTCCAAAGATCTTGCTGTAAAATATTAAATCCAGATTATTCTTTATGAAATTGATACGAACAATTCAGTAAAACTCAGAAGTGTTAATCAGTACCTGTTTCTTGAATTATATTTTATATGACGTTGTTTTAGTTTCTAGGAAAGATTGGTAAGTCAAGACGCGATGAATTATAAATACCGAAATACGATACTAAATCATTATTTGTGGGTATTTCTTTGGTGTTTTAAATTATATTTTAATGAAAATTTTACGACTTTCGTCAATCTGTATTTTTTTTGCTAGTAAAATATAATATAGGCCTACCATTTTCATGCTTTCGGTAACAAAAATAGTTTGTAAAAGATCATTGCGGTAAAAAAGGGGAAAAAATGAAAATGTGATAAAAAGATTCTCAATATGTGTCCAGCCTCTTTATTTGGAGTTACATTATTATTTCATTTATTATATTTGAATGTATAAATTTCATAATTTGCATAATATACTTTTTTTCCCCAAATGTTTGCACACAACATTGTTATTTAACGTTCTCAGTGGAGGGTTTTATATTCTTCTTTATATTTAAACTTTTGGAATGGTTGCCAAGATGTAATATGTTGAAGGTGAATGAAAATAATAAACACACAATTGTGTTATTACTAAATATGACTATGTTTGACTGGGTTTATTATTTTTTTTTCAGATAAGCTGGTTTTATCGCCTCTTTTTCTTTCGCCGGCCGTAGTATTTGTTTAACCAGAGGAATGAGTTATTTCAGTTTCATTTCTTTAAAAAAAATATTTAGAGAAATTGCCAAATAATTTATAATCAAATGCAATCATTCGTAAATGTGGTAATCTTGTTCCCAGACAAACATATATAGGCCTACAAGATGCTCTACAAACAAAGTCTTAAATAAAAATCTTATTCTGTCATACGATGGTCTGAATTGATTTGAGTCCAGGACGCCGAAGCCGAATATCTTAACCAACAAGGTATAATTCCATTTTGATGGTGTGTTCAATCAAACTAAAACTTCTCAATATCTAGTCTTATTATTATAAGAAGATTGTTTCAGGAAGGTCATCTTTGCCATAGAGAATTGTGATATAAGATAACACAATTTGCTACAAACATTCTCACTTTAAAGTAATTATGTTCCACCTGTGTTCTTTACGCACCAGCATAGGTGGCACCGGGCCACAGTCTATTATACATATCTGGTCTTAGGATACTTCTATTGATATGGAAAATGATTTTTTCTTTTGTGACACTGAAGGACAGGTGATAACATATGCCCGAATGTCACGCGGAGAAGACTCTAAGGTTAAGATAGAGTATTCAATTGACTTTCTGGATTAGATACTGGCTGTCAAACAGTGAATATAATGGTTAGTATTTATTGCTCTGTTGGAACCCGTACTTCTATCGGTAGAAAACGTCGTCAGACCACAAATGCAGTGCTAATTACTATTGCTATCTTCGTGGTATAAACATTTCACTGCACAGTTACTTAATCTACGTGACATATTATAAAAATACAGATGGATAAGCCCATGAAACCAATTGTCATGTATCACATGTTTTTAAATGGAATTACTTAACAAATTAGTATATCACAACATTAATACTATTACTATATATTTACTAGGCATACTAAGACCTTTACTACTAATATGTGTATAGGCATATGTAGTTTTACAAAGGTATAACATACGTTTATGCCTAGAAAAGATACATATAACATGTATTCAACAATATGTAGGCTATAGGCAGATCTTATAAAGTTATTACATACTGATCGTTTATTCATTAATTTATGTGATCATAAGGTTTTAAAAAATTCAATATCAGTTTCTATGAAAGTTTTCGATAAATATTTTATCACAAATTTCCAGATTATGGACGAATAGATCTTGAATCTTAAAGTTATCATATTTGTAATAATAATTGTTAGTTTAGAAATGTTTTTATTCAGTATTATTTTGTCAATAACAATCTGCTGGATTAGGCCTAATACAAAAACTATTTTGTTCTTTGAACTAACTTTCCTGATTGAAAATATTATTATATTTACATTAGATCACATCATTACTATATTTTCTTACATTACTTTATTAACAAATTTATTCTAATATTGTAGGAGTTATTATGAATTGATTATTATTATTGATCACTAAAAGAGAATGTCTATTAAGAAAGCTGTGTTTTTGGTCTGTATAATACAGTATTAGGAAAAAAGAAACACTAAGAAAATGTGGTAACCTTATTTCTTTGATTTCGGTTACCGCAGACCAGTAAACACGTCCTTCCCTCTGGGTTATACGTCACACAAACTATGAATCGTGTAGACGCTACGTATTTCCACACAACATTTCCGTGATTCACGATTTACAAAAACGTGAGATTTGGTCAAAAAGTACGAAATTGATATAATATTCAAAATTAAAATTTACGAAATATGAACACCTGGGCACCACTGGAGTTCAGATTTCAAAAAAGTTAGTCAAACGATCATAGTTCCAGATCGGCACGTCTTTGATCTTTTATCACGAAACCTTTGTTGAGAAAAATGGACCAGCCTGAAAGCAAAATCGATTTGATTATATGATTATATCTTTACTTAGTATGCATCGAGATAAAAATGTCCAAAAATGGTTCTCGGTCAGTCAATCGGGCCGCCATAATTCCAAACACCTTTCATAATACTGTTAAGTTCAGTTATTCTATCAATTAATAACACTAATACTACTACTACTAATAATAATAATTAGTTTGTCTTAACCATGTAAACCTTTATTTCAATAGAGTTATTGAAATAGATCACACCAGATTGGATAACTATCTTAAAAAGCTGACCTCTGGTAATAATAAATTACTTTACGAAATGTGGACCGGTAATGTCTGAGATCCGGAAACAAACCACGGTTTTTGAATTTCAAAAATGCTTAGGAAAAGCGCTATATATAGGCCTAAATGAAATAATAACAATAATAATAATAATATAGATTGTTTTTAAATAATCACCGGTAGCCTACTAAACTTTGTTATTATCTTTTTAGGCGTACAGTTTTTTGGTCACCGTTTTGGATATATTTCTGTCCAATTTTCTGTTGTTGATAATATTTCTTTTATGTGTTGATATATAACATATAACAACATATTTTTCATACACTGATTGTAATCAGGATATATGATTGATATCAGATTATTTATTTATTTAACGAAAAATGAAACTATTGCCTTAGAACTATCAGCTTTATTTAATTATTTGCGTCAATATAAGTAATGATAAAATGAACTTATTTTTAGTAATTATCTACTGTCATTAACCACAACTTAAGGTCCAGTTTGTTTATAACTGGTTGGTGTACTAGCTGCTGCAGCACTTAAAGTAATTATCCCCTCTGTTGGGCACTAGTTATTGTTTACTGCCTACAGTGTTTAATGGAAATTGATGAACCTTCTAAAAAGCATACTCTAATCATTGTAAAAATTGATAAGCAGTAGCTAAAATTATAAAGTGACTGTTGTAAGGTAATATAGATAATATAATACTGTATAAAGATAAATAATCTATCTGATGTTCAAATTGTTTTTAAATATTATGTTAATGTCACATCTTTTATAAGAAAAACGTAATTTACCTTAAAAACTGTAAAACTAACCAGAATAGTCATCGGAATCTCATTTGCTGTCAGACAACTACTGTTGGTTCTGGTTAAATCAAACTGTTTATTTTGTTTTTTTTTAATTTTTATTCATCTAACTAATAATCCACTTAAACATTTGAAAGTAAAATCACTCTTTTTATGAAGTTGTTTTTCCTGTACAATGGACTATTAAAATATTTCCCCTCTGTATTTGTAATGTTTTGGGAAATACAGTAGGCGTTACACCACAGAAAAAAGAAATAATTATTCAATCAATATATAGTTTATCCGCAAAAACATTGTATTAAACTAGTTAACGTTCATATATATACCTTTATAAAACAAGATTTTGGTTATTAATTTCTCAGCGTTACTAAAATCAAAATATAAAACGTTCGTTCCTTCGTTCCCCTAACGGGGTTTTATTTCCACAATATTTAGGCCTCTGGCCCTTATATCTTACATACAAATCATACAATAATATTTTCTGGTTGGGTTGCAAAATAATATTTTCTATTTTCGTAAGCTAAATAAACAAAATTTGCTAAATCTTGGACTACTCTAGTGTTGCACATTAAAAAATTAAACTTATTAAACAAGTTATACGGCAAGTTTATGCAAATAAAAACAATTAGAAGAGGAAATGTTGTAGTATTTTGATAATATTGAAATCAATAACAATAAAATATGCATATTTTATGATTTTGTATACAATTCAGCTATGAATAGCAAACATTAAAGTAAATGTCCATTTTTGTTGAATCTGCACTGACGTATAGTTTTTGTACTGACAAAAAAAACCTGTTAGTGACAGTTGATAAGTAAAAGGTTATTACATTGATATCTGTTCAATGTTTCCGTACATACTACAATGGACGCACCTTTTCTTTAGTTGCATCCTTCTTGGAACGAACTCCCATTTTTGTCAAACATTAGACCACTCTAAATTCTTCAGACAAATTTACAATACCTTCTTTGATAAATGATTTGGTAAATACTTAGTTAATATTATAAATGATTGGGTGACATATTTGTACTTGTTGTATATTTTTAGATTATCGAGAGTCTTAATGATAACTGAGTCTGTATAATATATATATGTTTTTATCAATTTTTCAATTTGGAAAAGAACTTCTTTTTAGATCTAGAATCGTTTAATTTTAGAAACATTTTTTTAAGATGCTTTGTTTAAAAATGTTTGGCAGACACTTTTCACAACAGCTGTAATTTTCGTCTGTCTGCTGATACGTAATAAGAGATTCATTTTTTAATTCAATAACTCATTTTGGGCAATTGTTATAATACCATTACATCAGATTGCAAGCTCTTATATATTGGGTGGATTTCTATTTTTAAAACATGTTGAATTTTGCCATAAATGGTCACTAACATAATTGGTTGCACGCTGCGATATCACTTCAGTTGGATATACAAAACAAAGGTATAGAATGATTGTAAGTCCAAGTGGCCAGATGTGACCGTCATTTGTTATAATGTAGATAATTCAGGATCAGTTTCATCGGTGTATCGTTGATTAAGGTTGGCTATTTTTCACCTAAATTTAGAAATATAAATTTACAAAGCGGTTTTACGTATTTACATTTAGGTTATTTTGCAAGCAAGTTTGAATCTTTGTCGAAAACAATCACTAGCTTCAATTTACAGACGAAATTAAAGAAAGAATTGTTAAGGAAAAAGTATCTAAAGGCATGAGTAGCCTATTGTAATGCTTGTGTTTAAATCAAAAGAGACATTATATATAATAGGATTTTAATGAAAAAAAATCTGAATCAATCCACAAAAAAAGGCATAGCTGAATAACAATAAAGACATCTTGAAATGACAAAATCGCCCACAAACCCTGCAGATTCGCTAAGGTATCCGGGTTGTTTCATTTTTTAGATGCACTTGTAGGCCTATGACACTTATTATGGAGAAATTAATTTACTTCTTTCTAACAATGCATAGAATATAATAATTATTAATTATAATAATAATAATATTCATTATTAATTTGCATATATAGAGTTTGCACTTTTCTTTGACATTTTTGGAAGAACAACATCATATCCATCATATCTTGAAGTAATACTGGTTCAATATGCTTTCAATAAAGTGACTTTGTTCATAATATGAATAAGGTGTACAAAACAGTAATTTACTGTCGTAAGCAGAATAATTAACAAGATTCTAACAAAAATTCTTACACATTTTATAATTTTCATGACGGATTTTACACAAGAGAACTTGTGTGTCCACCATAATAGCACCTAAAAAAGCGATAAAACCACTCTTTACGCTATTTGTGATCAAACCTATACTTTGATAATACCATTATTGGTCCAAAAAAATACGAACAACCAAGACAGTATCTGGGTCTTTAACCGAATTGTCTAAGTTATAGGCCTAGTATTTCGAATGGATATCAACACTGCCGTCGTCTATTTTTGGCATTTATGAAAAATTGTGTATATTATTTTTAAATGCCTGTGAATGCTATAGAATCCGTTTTTTCTAAACCTGAAGTAAAGTAATACAAGATATGTCACGCATTTATTCAACCAAATATTTGCTGTTTTAAACTTTGGCCCTGTCGGAGATGAGTTACCGAAAAGATGGAGGTTTGAGTACACGTTTCATGTCAACCAATGGCCTTGAACTTGACAACATCAGCAGGTGTCGCCATATTGGCTTTTCAGAACTTGTAAGCTGGACATAATTACACCTTTTCGTGATATTCCACAAACAAAAACAATCGCAGCCGCACATTTTGCGCACGTACTTGATTCATGTAATTTGTTGCAGGGCTGCAGAGAGCAAAGCGTCACGGCGGGGCCCAAAACGTTGTAAATATATTGTTTTTAGTTATTAAAGTTTTTCTGATTCTTATCGTGTATTCAGTGAAATACAAGCCCATATTCATTAGCCCGTCATAATAGTTTTTAGATATCCTATTGGTGACAAGAAACATAGTATAAAGTAAGTAATTAACAAACAGCTGAGCTCTCAAAGATTTGACCTATCGATATGGAAAAGTCTAATAATGATAATGTTTTATATTATTCTATCAAAGACATAATTTTATTTGCTCACTAGTAACATTTTCATTAAAGTTTTTCTGAAATGAAAGTAATTAATTATTTATTAATTAATTCAAACAGTTGATTAGATTACTCACTCAACAACAAATCAATGACATGCAACACAAGAAAATCTGTTTAAAAAAAAAAATCTTAAATTGCTGCCACCAATTTCAAATTAAGTCTGACATGAAAAATTGATGCTATGGACGCTATTAACTATAAATTTGCAAATAATTGATTTAGGCCTACAGCAATGTTTATTTCTTTAAACATACTGTATATTAATTGATTATATAAAAAATAATATGCATTCGTTTTTGCTATTACAATGTGCCAACAACATACTTATTTTATTTGTTGCAAACGATCTTTCAATCATAATACTTGATGATAGAAAGATGATGATGATTAAGCGTCATTGATGTAAAATGTGATAATTCAACGAACTAAAAGAAAAACCGTTGGAGATCGATCATGCATTTTCTGGAATATTTTTTAAATTTAAGATTGATGTAGTGCAGCTGATTATTTTTGTTTGTTTCAATATACACTATACTAAACTTTAAAAAAATATTAAATTTTTAAAATCATGCCTAGATATAGAACAAATTAAAACAGAAATAATACAAATATAAAAGAATTGCTGTGATTTGATGGGCTTTATCTGTATCTTTTTGTAAATGAGTGAAAGTATTAATTCTTGTTTAATGACATTTTGTGTCTTTAAAGTACTCAATGATCGATTTATAAATTATATTGTTGCTTGTAAATAGTTTTTAGTTTAGTAAATAGTATTTATATTTATTTTTGTGATGTTTCTTGGACCGCACCGAATATTGTGACATAGATTAAAAGGTGCATGGTCAACAAATACATAAATAACTTAAATTTATGTACATAATAATTATTTAAGTTATCAATTTAATTTATTTTATTTATTTCGAATACAGATTAAAGTTATATGAATTTATTTATTTTAAAAACAATTATATAAAACGAAACTGAAATTAGGATATTGTTGGTATCTCATCATGATTTTCCAAAAGAATGCGTGAATGTTACAATGTGATATTATTTTAACCCCTTTGCGTTTTAATTAATTAGGCTTAGTACTGGTATTCTTCTACAATGTTGGCAGTGTTTAACTAGGTAAGCCTAAATAAAACTGCTGCTTTACAAAAGAAAAATGGATAGTGCGCCCTCTATTGTACTTGTTTGCGTTGTTAGCCTTCCTACCATTTTTACGAATATTTTACTGAGATAAAACAGTTTCAGAAAAAATCATAGTTGGTTAATTTTTATCTTGGCCTAAAGTATAAAAATTAAAATATGTTGATCACACAAAAATCAAAAAATATCTAACTAATTTTATAGATTTCCCTTTAAGCTATCGTATTTCCCAAATTCAGAAAAGCGGTCTCCGTAATTATTTACAACTGGGGTAAAGGCTCCAAACTTATAATTTACATCTTGTTTCACTTAGCTGGATGCAAATGATCAAATGACATTTAGGTATTTTCAATTATTGTATTGATTAATTTAAGTTATCTTATCATATACCTATCATAATAACTTGCCGTTGCTGTTTGATATATCACAACGGTCATCACGCAATGACGAATCCATCGCTTTTGATGAAAGAATAAAGGAGGAAAATCTATTAATTTACTGTATACTAATTATAGTAGTATACTATTAGTACTATTGTTTTTATTTCATAATCAAATATGAAAAATGTTTAGTTTCAGTTTTTATTTTCCATTGTTTTTGTATTAAATTACGGTATGTAATTTGTATGGACGCACCATCTACGCATGTGTGCCACTGTTAAAAAAGTTGTGTTCCAAATAAATATTATTATTATTATAAGACTGTTGACACAATTTGCCACGTTGTCGGGAGGTGTTTTTAAAATGGGTTTTGTTGTTTCGTATGGCAATGTTCAATATTTTATTCGTTTTGATTTTTTTTTGGTTCACAGTTTTTTAAAATAAAACAAGTAGGCCTATTGTATTGTAAAATAAAATGATTTATCAAATAAAATGATGAATGTGATTTAGATTTTGAAGCAGAAAACCCTGTGTGGGACTATTCTATCAACTCTGTCTCCAAGAAACTGAAATTAAAATTTCGTTATTGAATGAAATAAACAAATATTATGCATAAGCTAAAAAAATTAAGAACTATTATGATCACATTTTAGGGATGTAGAATCTTTAAAACTTCATCTGACACACCAGCTGTATCATGTCTAGCGACAACAAATATCACACGGTATCGCGTCTTCTGACAGCAAAGTGAATACTGCGTAGCCTTTCCTGCGGAGGCAACCGTTCTTGACGTTGGTTTGTACTCCGGCTAGGGCTTTTCCCTAATTCTCTAGCAGTTACGTGGTAAATGGCCGTATGGACATGTGCAATCAGAAATACCGGCGTGTACGAGAATTGGCTGCCACTTTCTAACTCCTGAAGAATACCATTTCTAGCCATCATCATTTATTTTATTGCCATACATTAATATGCATTATTATCTAATTCAAGGTTTCAACAAACTTTTTTTTATAGATAGAAAATTCATGTTTTTTATATCATCAGTTTAAAAGGAAACAATTAACGAATGATAATTAGTTCTAATGCGTTGCAATTAATTGTCAACTACACTGTGAACACCTTTACGAATATAGGAAATGTCAGACTTTATGCGTTTGATAGTACGCTATCACGCCGACATACTAATCATTTGAAACCTGTAAAGTAATTTAAAGAGTGTTACCTATATATCAAATGTGTTAAACTATGGGAATCAGGCGTTGACAAGCGCTGCAAGCCCTGGTTTGAATCATAATGGAAACCATCCTTCACTCAACACATGTCGTCCTTCAACAATCATGTTAAATCGGTCATATTTAAACAAGTTATTTCCCATATTGCACACTGCGGCAAACCTACGAAATTAATTTGTATAAAATAGAATAAAGTAATGAATTATTCGATAGAAGCATAATTCAGAAGTTAGGCCTATATAGGTTATTTAAAATGATATTGTCTGTAAGAATTTGGTATATCCACAAGTGACACTCTCAAACAACCAATACAATCTTTCAATAACTGGCTAGACTGATTTTTTCAGTACATAGCCTACACAACAAAAAAATAAATTGTCATTTCCATTGGAAACAATTGATGAGGACACTGATGACAGATGGAAGTCTCAAATTTTTTTTTATAATTGTCAAAGATTGTAATATTTAGAGATATCCACATAAATAAAGCAGTCTAGATCAAATAACATGTACATCAATTACTGTAGTTTAGTTAAGGAAAAAGAAAAATAGAATGCCGTGATGACCGAACGTTTGTTTATGAAGAAAAGTAAATAAATTACGTTGAATCATTCATATAGGCTTACTTTTTGTACACATATGAGTTGTCAAAATAATTCATGGTTGAATTATTAATAGTATACTGTATTATAACCAAGCAAGTTTACATCTAAACATGATTGATCGATTGAATAAAGCACAAAACGAAATGTTGTAGAAATTGTGTGAACTTTATTAAAAAAATCGTAAATTCATAATGATTACCATAGCAACGTGTATAGTACAGTGATTTTTACCAAAAATATTAATTATAAATATATACAGTGATTATTTAGAGTAATAATAATGATAAAAAATATGGACTATTAATTGAATTATACTGACTGATAAATACATTGTTTCATTAGAGGTCTATACAATCAATGAAAAAGTGGAATATGTATACATTATAATATTGTAAGTATACAAATTAGCAGATAATGTTTAAATAATTATTGGCAAAGGCCGATTATTTCCTTCCTGTCGTATAATTGTCTTAGGCCTAAATCATTATTAATAATTAATGTATCTTCCAAAAAAAATAAAATCTTATCAAGTCTGTTATCTAGCCCGGCCTAATTTGTACCTCTTACCGGAACGAATCAAGATTATGACTCGGTTTTGATTTTTTTTATATAAAATGGATAATCATGATTTTAATAATTAAAATCTACATCCGCAGTATGTTTTTGAGTCAGATGGTAATGTATTCAACATTTTATTTATAAGCTTATCCCAGCTTTCTTAACATACAACTAAAAACCATTTACATAGGCCAATCATCCGTTCTCTGCCTGGCCGTGGGTTTACATTAGTTCACTTTTCCATTGTTTCTATATGATAGGTTATTCTATTTGCCATTAAAAGCTAAAAAATAATTGAAATTGCATAGTAACAGGAAAGAGTTATTATAAACGGTAAAAATATCTTTCACATAATAGCCTATTTAAATTTTTTTATTTATCAGCTACACTATATTTTTGATTGAATAACAATGATTTAACTAAATTGAATTACGGATTAAAATAATATAGAAAAAATTGGATATTTTAAACTTTGACATTGAAGAAATTCCCCATGCTTTGATTGAAACAAATTATAAACGATTAGGTCTAACTGCCCTGAAATTTAATGGCAAGAATAGTCAACCGGAAGCACATTGTCACATGCATGGTTACTTAAACCATTCGTTATATTTTCATAAGCGAAATAAGTATCCTTTTGGCCGAAATTTAATAATTTTATAAAAACTACAAAATCACACATGAAAAGTTTGATTCTATTCATATTTATTTTTCTTGGTGAGAAATATACGCTTTTTTACACACTTATACGGTACGGCATTTAGTTTAGTATCTTGATTACAATACAAAAGAAATTAATTAAAAAAGTTTAAACATTAATTTACCATCGAAAGAGCAGAAACTCTTTGGCCTATAGATAAATTATTTAAGATAATCCATGCCCTAGTGTGTTTTTCTATGAATTTAATAGGCTCAACGGAAAACCTTCGTACTGAGATAGGCCATTTGAATACATTTTTTTTCTCGCCTGAAGTTAACATTATAACAAAGAAAATAATTCATGTAAGGATGACTTTACAAAATTAAATATTATCATATTCTATTGAATTAATATCATGTTTAAATAAAATTCGTTTAAGATTTACCAGAAGTCTTTCCAACTGTGAACTTCAAAAGGTCTGCAGGTGGCGGCGTGCCATAGGCATTTAATGGTAGAATGTTCCTAGGGTGTAAATACTGCGCTTTATAATGTTACTATATCATAAAAACCCACTTCATCGTTACTTGTTTTTGTTTTTATATGTAGAAAGTGTGTTTTGTTGAGCAAAGTCAAGAACACCCAAAATATAAATAATGATTCCCGTGTAATTTGTTAATTTTTACAGTAGCTAAAAACAAATATTGAAATTCAAATTACCGCGTAGATACTGTAGGCCCCATACAAATAAAAACAAACATAAAACGAGAACGGTAAAAAATATAAAAATATACTCCTACAAGTGATCACCAGGTGAAGTGTAAAAAAAAAAAAAACTTGTTTTGTAGGCCTACTTTCCTATAAGCAATAATATGTTGAGGCCAAATTGGTATAAACAAACGTGTTCGTGTTCTCATGAACGAATTTGGGGGAGTTACTAAGATGACGTAGATAGATATATTTTATTTCATTTAATTACTCTTTATTCGAAATTCAAAAGTTACTTAACAATCTAGATTAATTGCAGTTTAACAAAAAATCATTCCATTTTCTCTTGTGTTTCGATTCAGCTAGAACATTTTCGTTTATAGAACTCAATTTAAAAAGTGCACTTGCACTAAGTCTACAATATAAAATAAAGGACATTTTGATATGAAACACAAGGACTTCCTACATTTTGTTCACATTATGTACACCATCTACAGTCAATGACATGATTAAACGTTTATCATAAAGAAGTATTGAAATATTCTACTTCCATGACAGGACGTGCACGCTGCACCTGCTTTTCTAATTAAACATTCAAAGAAAATTTGAGAAAAACATTGTTTTTCTCTTTGCGGTTTCGTGCATTACATTGCAATGATGCTAACACATTTTAATCAACTTAATTGTTTGTAATCTACAATCGTCGATAATTATTTCTTTATTTAAGCTTATATATAATTATATGCATTTATTATTTTCTCCCTTATGTTTGTTTTATTACCTCGTATCTATCATGTTACACTTACCATATCATATGTTTTAATATCGCATTAACCTTTACATTTTACCTTTTCATGTTTACTTTACACAGGTGACTTGATCTTATGTTCTTATGCCTTTTATTATTAATTTGATACGATTCTACGAAGAATTTTCAAAATTAAACTGCGCTCATGTTTGTTGTCCTTTACTTTTTTTACCTTATTAAACCAAGTTGAATTCAAGTCAAAAATTGTAATTTTTATTTTGAATGGCTGAAACTACCTATTCAAAGCATATAGCGTAAAATCAATTGTAATTTGTCCAAGTCAGCAACCTGTTGGATCGTTTTGGTAATTAAGTTATTTACTGAAATTTAATGACTTATAAATATATATCAAGACGGTTAGGCCTATATGTAAATCACCCATCTTGATTTGCATTTAATGATATTAAAATAACACACTTAACACTTGACTTTTCCCGGCGTCGATATTAGTTAAAGTATTCCACAGCTGTTGAATGAGTCTTGACAAAACAACATATTGAAAACCCTTTACCACTGGAGTACCGGTACATATGATATAGACGGAACAATATAGACGTACAACCGATAGTATCGCCAGATTACCAGATTTACCAGATGTTTATATGTCCATCGATTATATCATAAAGATATTATAGTTCACTATAATATATTTACGATTAAGATATGGACGACAAGCTCATGTGATTATCTCCCCTGCAACTATGCCTATATAAGCCCACTGTTAAGGGTATTTAACTAAGTATACGTATCAAATATTGAATAAGAAATTTAGCTATGGGCAATGCAAACACTGTGAACCATGAACCACACACACTGTGACATGTTGGGCCTAACAATCGGCCCGCTGCTTAGTAAGCCGGGCTATGGGTGCCCTAAAGTTACCAATTGTCGTCGTAATGACACCAATGGTGTTACACAACGCCAAACCAGCAGGCCTATTTATATGGGCTTTAATTTTGAATAGAAAGACAATTTAACTAATGTAAAACAACAGTTAATCAGTCATTCTACCTTAGGTACTGCTTGGCGAATGAAAGTCGCATGTATCAACCCAGAGACATCTCTATAATAAGCATTGGCAATTTAATCTCTCCAGCCTACAACCAGTATCGGTGCCATTTTAAAAATGAATATTCTTATGCATCAGTCTTTGTTTTCTTTGTGTTTATTGGGGAAAATATGGTTATATAGGATTATATATTATTCGTTGAGTAGAAAACGTGAAGGCCTAGGCCTATATTTGGAGTTCCATGTTCGACCGATACCGTACGACACGGTATCACCGACAGTGTTTACGGAAAGCGGTCAGCTGATTTTTCATTGACATAGGCCTATAATTAATTTGTTGTTAAACTTCTTACAATACCAATTTGTATATTGTCTGAAACGATATTTATCAAAGTTGTATTATTCAATATTTAATGTAGGCCTAATGTTTGAATTACTTTTTAAAATGTATAACAATATGGTACCGGTATTGATTAGTAGTACTAATACAATTAATATTAATATAATGTTGTAAATATAAGTATGATTTCAATAATGATGATATTTAAGTATATTCTGTATGTTTGATCATGTTGTGAACTGTAATAATATCTTTTGGTTTGATGTACCGTAGTAATTATGTGAATTACAATAATGCAATATACTTTAGGTATAATATTTATTAAGTAGGCCTATGTAGCCTGTATGTCGAGGAAACGACTTTTCATTTGTTTTGAAAAAAAGTTAATTTCAATTAGGCCTAAGTTAGATTCCATTATACAACTATGGATAACAAACTTTATTTCATGTTAGTTTTATTTTTATTCAAAAAATTAAAAAATCATATCTTTCTTATTTCTTGACATGTACCTATTTTTTCCACACTTCCTCCTTTTTAAAATTTATTTATACATTTCATTTTTTTTATTTACCGTATTTATTTATTTATTTATTTATTTATTATTTTTCTTATTTATTTATTAAGGCTCGTCCACCTCAAGATGTTTGTCTTCATCTTTCCGGGCATCTACCTACATTCTCTGACCCGTTATCATTATATTATTTGCATTCTTACCTTTTTTTGTGTCAGAGTTTGTAAATAAATGTTATGAAATGAAAAATTGTTTAATGTTCTTGTATAGGCCTAGGCCAATAAGGTTTATTTAACTTATGACAAAATACAGTTTAAATATATCGTAATTATACAGATAGTTAATCTATTTTAAGATACCTTCGGGACTCAACCCACTGAAAAGTATCCTCTTAAACATAGGGATTGTCCGTAGTGTTAAAAAACATATATACTTTGTTACAGTTGAACTGAGACCTAGCGTTAAAACATATAATCATCCTTTTTGTTACAGTTTCACTGGGAATTATCCCTTTAGAAGTTGGCTGTAACACTAAAACACTATTGCGTCTCGTTCGTTTTATGCGAAAGTGTCCTCTTGATAATAATAGTGTCAACTAAAACCGTATGGTTACTACTGATGACAGACCAGAATGAGAAATTGATTTTAACCCCATACTCTGTTAATGTTTCTAAATGACATTCACATATTCAGTTGCAAATTGCAGAAATTCTCACTGCCAAAGTCTATTTTTTACTAATTAATTAATAGAATAACTTGTTGCACGTTTTTAATTAAGGAATTTGCTTTGTTTAATATGAGTTGACCACGATTCGATTTTTTTACCCAGTGTGACACTAATTAGTAATAAAATACATTTGCACTTTTGAAAAGTCAAGTTTCTCTACCTGACTGTTTTCCGTATTTTTAGACCTATTAATGACTTTCTAAAATGCATTATTTCTTTGTGAAAACCTAGAATTCGACATAATTTACGAGTTTAGGGGGATTCGCTTTAGGCCCAGGACCTCCATCTAATACGCCGTCGAAGGCTAGCCCAAACGGACTTATTGTCCGCGTAAGAAATCCAGCTGAGTCGCTAAGCTTAAGGCTTACTTGGGCCTGTTTAAATCTATTAAAAAATGTAAGAAAGAGATAACGAATTAAGACAATTAATCTTTGGGAGGTATCATATTAAGTCAGAAATGATTGGTAACACAGGTAAACGGCATTACACCTGTACTTGAAGTTTGAAGTAACTTCTCGTATTGTGGTTCTCATCCATTGTGATTGTTCTGAAATAACATTAACTGCAGCCTGAAAATATTGCTGGCGGCCACGTCTGCGTAAAACATGGTGTGTCAAACTTTCTCCAAGGTGCAATATCCGTGAGATTCCACTATGGCATTGATGAATACAATCTGCCTTAAAAACAATAATTTAATTGTATAAATAACTAACTATTTGTTCGTGGAGATACATAATTATGCATGCAATAAAATCAGTTTACTAAATATCAGTTCAAATATCTATCCACGTAAGCCCGATAAATAATACATTTCCTAAATCCTTAAAATAGAAATAAATATTTTACTTCTGTCAAGCACCCAATATTCTCTCCGGGAAACAGCCATGTAGTTTCTTTTCCACGGACTGCAAACTTTCGCTCTCAATACTGGTTATGTCTCGGTTTAAATTCAATCTCATCATGTGTAGGCCATAGTTTTCAAGAAGTTGTTTTCGTCTGTGTACAATGGAAAATATTTAATAACATTAGGGTTAAATGTTGTTGTTTATAGAATCAGAACACGAACTAGTGTTGTATTAGTTAATCATTTCAATTATTAACAAAACATCTGTTGTGTATTCAGAAATTAAAGAAAAAGTAAATAAATAAACTGTTTTATTACTTTTCATAAGAATAAGTTGGACTTCTATTTGTTCAGACGATATTCAAATGTTGTGGGTTCGAGTCCCACCGGAGATATATTTTTTTTTCCTGCCTAAGAGTTGGCCTATTTTTTAAAGTATTTGCATTATGATAAAAAAAACTATTAATGATGAAATATGGTAATACCAAACAATAATTGTCGTGTACGGTAGTTGTCTCCGAGGCGCAATGGATAGCGCGTTGGACTTCTATTGTTCAGACGATATTCAAAGGTTGTGGGTTCGAGTCCTTCCGGAGATGTACACTTCTAAAAATTCCTTCCTAGAGTTAGCCTATTTTCTTAATTATTAATCCTGCTTTATGCTAAAAACAATTAGTCATGAAATATGGTTGTACCAAACAATACTTATCGTGTAGTTGTCTCCGTGGCGCAATGGATAGCGCGTTGGACTTCTATTGTTAAGACGACATTCAAAGGTTGTGGGTTCGAGTCCCACCGGAGATGTACACTTTTTTTTAAATTCTGCCTAAGAGATGGCCTAATTTTTTAATTATTTCCATTATGCTAAAAAACAATTATTAATGAAATATGGTAATACCAAACAATATTCATCCTGTAGTTGTCTCCGTGGCGCAATGGATAGCGCGTTGGACCTCTGTGTGTTCAGACGATATTCAAAGGTTGTGGGTTAGAATCCAACAGGAGATGTATACTTTTTTAATTCCTGCAAAAGAGTTAGAATAATTTTTAATTATTAATCCTGATTTATGCTAAAAACAATTAGTGAGGAAATATAGTTATACCAAACAATAATTATCGTGTAGTTGTCTCCGTGGCGCAATGGATAGCGCGTTGGACTTCTATTGTTCAGATGACATTCAAAGGTTGTGGGTTCGAGTCCCACCGGAGATGTACATTTTTTTTTAATTCTGCCTAAGAGATGGCCTAATTTTTAATTATTTGCTTTATGCTAAAAAAACAATATTAATGATGAAATATGGTAATACCAAACAATATTCACCATGTAGTTGTCTCCGTGGCACAATGGATAGCGCGTTGGACTTCTATGAGTTCAGACGATATTCAAAGGTTGTGGGTTCGAATCCAGCTGGAGATGTATACTTTTTTAATTCCTGCGTAAAAGTTGAAATAATTTTTAATTATTAATCCTGATTTATGCTAAAAACAATTAGTCATGAAATATAGTTATACCAAACAATTATTATTGTGTAGTTGTCTCCGTGGCGCAATGGATAGCGCGTTGGACTTCTATGTGTTCAGACGATATTCAAAGGTTGTGGGTTCGAATCCCACCGGAGATGTATACTTTTTTAATTCCTGCCTAAGAGTTGGAATAATTTTTAATTATTAATCCTGATTTATGCTAAAAACAATTAGTCATGAAATATAGTTATACCAAACAATTATTATCGTGTAGTTGTCTCCGTGGCGCAATGGATAGCGCGTTGGACTTCTATGTGTTCAGACGATATTCAAAGGTTGTTGGTTCGAGTCCCATCGGAGATGTATACTTTTTTAATTCCTGCCTAAGAGTTGGAATAATTTTTAATTATTAATCCTGATTTATGCTGAAAACAATTAGTCATGAAATATAGTTATACCAAACAATTATTATCGTGTATTTGTCTCCGTGGCGCAATGGATAGCGCGTTGGACTTCTATGTGTTCAGACGATATTCAAAGGTTGTGGGTTCGAGTCCCATCGGAGATGTAGCCTACACTTTTTAAAAATTCCTGCCTAAGAGTAAGCCTAATTTTTTAATATTATGCTAAAAAACAATTATTGATGAAATATGGTAATACCAAACAATATTCATCGTGTAGTTGTCTCTGTGGAGCAATGGATAGCGCGTTGGACTTCTATGAGGACATTCAAAGGTTGTGGGTTCGAAACCCACCGGAGATGTATACTTTTTTAATTCCTGCCAAAGAGTTGGAATAATTTTTAATTATTAATCCAGATTTATGCTAAAAACAATTAGTGAGGAAATGTGGTTATACCAAACAATAATTAGCGTGTAGTTGTCTCCGTGGCGCAATGGATAGCGCGTTGGACTTCTATTGTTCAGACGACATTCAAAGGTTGTGGGTTCGAATCCCACCTGAGATGTATAATTTTTTAATTCTTGCCAAAGAGTTGGAATAATTTTTAATTATTTGCTTTATGCTAAAAAACAATATTAATGATGAAATATGGTAATATACCAAACCATATTTACCATGTAGTTGTCTCCGTGGCACAATGGATAGCGCGTTGGACTTCTATGTGTTCAGACGATATTCAAAGGTTGTGGGTTCAAATCCCGCAGGAGATGTATGCTTTTTTAATTCCTGCCAAAGAGTTGGAATAATTTTTAATTATTAACCCTGATTTATGCTAACAATTTTTAGTGAGGAAATATGGGAATAGCCTACACTTTTTAAAAATTCCTGCCTAAGAGTAAGCCTACTTTTTACTCGGGGTACCCGAGTCTAGGACTTACTCATTTTCTCCTCTTCTTCTTCAATCTGGACACTATTGAGTAAAAAGTGCGATTTTTAAAGTACTACTCCTCCCTTATTCGTTGTAGTATTGAGCTGGGATTTGGCATGAACATACTACAGGGACATGTCCTCAAAGCTATAGAGCCGGATTTTTAATTTTTTGTTAATTAATTTGTTTAATTAAGAATCCACAATGTGTGACACACACCACAGCGTTATGTAGTTATATGCGGCTTCTTGGCGTAGTGGTTATCACGTTTGCTTAACACGCAGAAGGTACCTGGTTCGAGCCCGGACGAAACCTTTTTTTTAAACGTTATGGTGAAAAGTACTGTATACGCAATATGATAATTACACACAGTATATCTTATTTTTATAATTTTTCTAAATACTTATTTTGTGTAATCGGTAATTATCACTTTTACACATGTTTATTTTTCTTTGTGCTTATTACCCTATTCATTTGTAATTTAAATGGATTAAAAAACTTTCTGTAACCCACATTTTTAGTGTAAGTGGTTTTCGTAGTGTAGTGGTTGTCAAGTCTGCTTAACACGCAGAAGGTCCCGGTTCGAGCCCTGGCGAAACCTCGGGTTTCTTTTACTTTATGGTGAAATAACTGTATACGTCTGTATACAGCTTCTTTCGCTGTACCCCGAGTATTGCACATTCGTGCTTTTTTGTTAATTAATTTGTTTAATTAAGAAGCCACAATGTGTGACACACACCACAGCGTTATGTAGTTATATGCGGCTTCTTGGCGTAGTGGTTATCACGTTTGCTCAATACGCAGAAGGTACCTGGTTCAAGCCCGGGCTAAACCTTTTTTTTTAAACTTTATGGTGAAAAGTACTGTATACGCAATATGATAATTATACACAGTATATCTTATTATTATTTTTTAAAATACTTATTTTGTGTAATCGGTAATTATCACTTTTACACATGTTTATTTTGCTTTGTGCTTATTACCATTTATTTGTAATTTAAATGGATTAAAAAACTTTCTGTAACCCACAATTTTAATGTAAGAGGTTTCGTAGTGTAGTGGTTGTCAAGTCTGCTTAACACGCAGAAGGTCCCGGTTCGAGCCCTGACGAAACCTATTTTTCTTTAACTTTCTAACTGTATACGTCTGTATACAGCTTCTTTCGCTGTACCCCGAGTATTGCACATTCGTGCTTGTTTAATATTTGCATTATGCTAAAAAACAATTATTGATGAAATATGGTAATACCAAACAATATTCATCGTGTAGTTGTCTCCGTGGCGCAATGGATAGCGCGTTGGACTTCTGTGTGTTCAGACGATATTCAAAGGTTGTGGGTTAGAATCCAACCGGAGAGGTATACTTTTTTAATTCCTGCGTAAAAGTTGAAATAATTTTAAATTATTAATCCTGATTTATGCTAAAAACAATTAGTGAGGAAATATAGTTATACCAAACAATAATTATCGTGTAGTTGTCTCCGTGGCGCAATGGATAGCGCGTTGGACTTCTATTGTTCAGATGACATTCAAAGGTTGTGGGTTCGAGTCCCACCGGAGATGTACATTTTTTTTAAATTCTGCCTAAGAGATGGCCTAATTTTTAATTATTTGTTTTATGCTAAAAAACAATATTAATGATGAAATATGGTAATACCAAACAATATTCACCATGTAGTTGTCTCCGTGGCACAATAGATAGCGCGTTGGACTTCTATGAGTTCAGACGATATTCAAAGGTTGTGGGTTCGAATCCAGCCGGAGAGGTATACTTTTTTAATTCCTGCCTAAAAGTTGAAATAATTTTAAATTAATAATCCTGATTTATGCTAAAAACAATTAGTGAGGAAATATAATTATACCAAATAATAATTATCGTGTAGTTGTCTCCGTGGCGCAATGTATAGCGCGTTGGACTTCTATGTGTTCAGACGATATTCTAAGGTTGTGGGTTCGAATCCCACCGGAGATGTATACTTTTTTAATTCCTGCCTAAAAGTTGGAATAATTTTTAATTATTAATCCTGATTTATGCTGAAAACAATTAGTCATGAAATATAGTTATACCAAACAATTATTATCGTGTAGTTGTCTCCGTGGCGCAATTGATAGCGCGTTGGACTTCTATGTGTTCAGACGATATTCAAATGTTGTTGGTTCGAGTCCCATCGGAGATGCATACTTTTTTAATTCCTGCCTAAGGGTTAAGAGTTGGAATAATTTTTAATTATTAATCCTGATTTATGCTGAAAACAATTAGTCATGAAATATAGTTATACCAAACAATTATTATCGTGTAGTTGTCTCCGTGGCGCAATGGATAGCGCGTTGGACTTCTATGTGTTCAGACGATATTCAAAGGTTGTTGGTTCGAGTCCCATCGGAGATGTATACTTTTTTAATTCCTGCCTAAGAGTTTGAATAATTTTTAATTATTAATCCTGATTTATGCTGAAAACAATTAGTCATGAAATATAGTTATACCAAACAATTATTATCGTGTAGTTGTCTCCGTGCCGCAATGGATAACGCGTTGGACTTCTATGTGTTCAGACGATATTCAAAGGTTGTGGGTTCGAATCTCGCCGGAGATGTATGCTTTTTTAATTCCTGCCAAAGAGTTGGAATAATTTTTAATTATTAACCCTGATTTATGCTAAAAATTTTTAGTGACGAAATATGGGAATACCAAACAATCGTGTAGTTGTCTCCGTGGCGCAATGGATAGCGCGTTGGACTTCTATTTGTTCAGATGATATTCAAAGGTTGTGGGTTCGAGTCCCATCGGAGATGCATACTTTTTTAATTCCTGCCTAAGAGTTGGAATAATTTTTAATTATTAACCCTGATTTATGCTAAAAAATTTTAGTGACGAAATATGGGAATACCAAACAATCGTGTAGTTGTCTCCGTGGCGCAATGGATAGCGCGTTGGACTTCTATTTGTTCAGACGATATTCAAAGGTTGTGGGTTCGAGTCCCACCGGAGATGTAGCCTACACTTTTTAAAAATTCCTGCCTAAGAGTAAGCCTAATTTTTTAATATTTGCGTTATGCTAAAAAACAATTATTGATGAAATATGGTAATACCAAAAAATATTCATCGTGTAGTTGTCTCCGTGGCGCAATGGATAGCGCGTTGGACTTCTATTGTTCAGACGACATTCAAAGGTTGTGGGTTCGAGTCCCACCGGAGATGTACATTTTTTTAAAATTCTGGCTAAGAGATGGCCTAATTTTTAATTATTTGCTTTATGCTAAAAAACAATATTAATGATGAAATATGCTTACCCAACAATATTCATCGTGTAGTTGTCTCCGTGGCGCAATGGATAGCGCGTTGGACTTCTATTTGTTCAGACGATATTCAAAGCTTGTGGGTTCGAATCCCACCGGAGATGTCAACTTTTTTAATTCCTGCCAAAGAGTTGGAATAATTTTTAATTATTAACCCTTATTTATGCTAAAAACAATTAGTGAGGAAATATGGGAATACCAAACAACATTAATCGTGTAGTTGTCTCCGTGGCGCAATGGATAACGAATGAAAATTCTGCCTAAGATTTTAATTAATTAATTTTCATTTTTAATTATTTGCTTTATGTTAAAGAAAATAATTTATGAAATATGGCTATATTAAACAATATTCATTGTGTAGTTGTCTCCGTGGCGCAATGGATAGCGCGTTGGACTATTGTTCAGACGATATTCAAAGGTTGTACCTAAGGATTGACAATTCTAATTATTTGTTTCATTCTACAAGACATTACATTTATTTTGTTTGACTTTTTTTTTGTTAACAGAAAGCCTTAAACACCGATAGTCTTTGAAACGCTGGTATATGTCGTGACGACAGTGATGACGTTTGAGAGTTTAGGCCTATTCATTTCGTTGTTTAAATTATTTGAGCTTTTGTGTTATACTATCAACAATACTGTAGTCAATATTAGGCTTACACTTCTAAAAACATTTTACATCATACCTTTTGCTTACAAATTTCCTACTATACTGTCTGTCCTCAAGACAGTCTAGTTGCTTTGTCCAGTATTCGACCATTGTATAGATAGACAGATTGAGGCAATATTTTTGGCAAAATGACCAACTTCGAATATAATGAAAATGCGATTAATACTTGGATTAAAATCAGCATGTGCGCAACTGCGTCCCATCGTGCGTACCCTTCACATCGACCAATCAGAGGCCAGCATTTGCATTTTACTGCTGTGCCGCTTCGTTTTGAATTTTATGATTTAAGCTTGCGTAAAATGCGAAAATTCAGCCACAAAACGATGTGCGGATTATGATTATAATTATGATTAATAAGTACTGTTGTCTTGTCTCCTCCTTCTTCGTGTTTCCCTTCTGAAACCATTCTCCCGGGACGTCCAGAAAACTTCGGAAAAGCAAATTTTATTATATCATCATCTTGTATAGCGAGATGGACATGACAGTGTTTTACTGGCAATTATTTAGCATTGTTGTAGGGATTATTTGAATTATAATACCATACAGATTTTGATTTAAGGATTAAACAGTTTCATCAAGTTATTAAACAACCAAATGTCAAATTGGTTTATAAAAAACAGGTTGATGTAGTTCCATTGTATACCGGACTTGGCGCATTAAAGTAAAGTGTGTGTGTGTGTCGAGTAAAGATTACTTCGTAAAGAAAAACACAATTAAGACCAGGTTTGTACCACGTGCGTAGGGCAAGTCCGAGTACAAATACTTTATCCATCATTGGTCTAAATTCATGTAGACAGTGATTCATAAAGTTGATTCACCGGCCATTCTGAATTGCCTCGTGGAAGGAACGAGAGATGAAGTTCTTCACGGTAGAAGTAAATGCCATATTGGCCCTATATCATGTTTTTCAAGTTCGGTTGAAGATTAAACCATAGAGGGAATACATTTATACAAAAATATTTATTTTTTCCATGGGTAAACCATAGATATAAATGTAATAGTTTTTAAACTAATTCATGTAGACCTAGAACGGGATTCGTACCGGACGTTGTCTAGCCGGTTGAGTACCTTAATAAGACAAAGATGGAATGAACCAACATTTCGGTATATTAATCAAGCTATTTCGGCAATAAATTCATTTTCTATCTGTCGTTGAGGTGTTAATTCAGACTGTCCAATAAAATTAAAATACAAGAAAATCAAATTTAAAGGCTTATTACAATTACCATACGGATTTTAAAAGTGTCAACGACATTGTTTTATGTCTCCGCTTAACTATGGATTGACATTTTTCAATTGCTAGTATAGTTTATCTTAGGTATAAGTTCTTATGATATACAGCATTGATTTATATCATTTTACCCGTAATATATCAAAGAATCACAGTTGATTAAAACTCATTTGGGGTGACATGTTTACAGTTTAAAAAGAGTATATGCCGATCAATTACAATTACAATAATTGAATAGCTGTTTATGTAATTAGGGTGCTAATTATAAGATTTGGATGTTTTATGTTAATTTATTGTATAAAATGCAATGTGATTAGGCCTATCTTCAATTTAACTTGTGTTTTCCTCAACTCTAGATGGAATGTACTGTGGAGTGCTAAACCCGCCCATTATTAGTTTCTATGTCTAATTTCCCACAAAAAGAAGAAAAAGCGATTTAGTATAGGATATTCTTCTTCCAGAAATCAACCCAAAACATATACCCCTGACAACTACGTTGGCGGAGGCAATAACTACAATTAACGGAAGTACTCGGAGGTAATCGGAAATAATCGGAATTAGTGAATAAATGGTCGCAATTCGGTGATTCTGTTAGTTCATTGATGTGTCGAACACGTGTTTTCACTGAAAATTAACAACTTATTGGTCTTAAAATAATTTGACTCAAATAAAATAATAAAAAAGTTAAACCCACATCATAACATAAACATAAACGTTCATCTCTCCGGCAGTGGGACTTCAACCCACACAATTTGAATACCGTCTGTATACAATACAAATCCAACGTGCTACCGTATTTATCACGCAACCAAGTTCATAGGTCCAAAACCATAACATAAAATACATCTTCGGTCTAAGTCATCCGTAGGGAGATACTGTAGCACTGATATAATGTTTATAATTTTATAATTTATAATACTGTAGGCTTAAAGTTCCTAAAATTTTGCAGATGTCCTAGTGGTAAACAAGCTTTAGTAATACTAGCTAGATGATACAGTATTGGCGATGTCCAAACCAGCTTAATTAGCAAGGAAGAAGCCCTAAGCTAGCAGACTGTTTTGGGAGTTGGCGTTCCATAGGACATAAAACTTCCCGTTCTATAATTTTTAAGATTGAATGTATCACGGTTGGTTTGTGACTCCTTTAATAAGAGAAGATCATACAAGTGTGAGTCGGATCGTTATTGAATTACAGTCATCATTTTTAATATTCCGCGTGTCATGATTTAAAAAACTACATGACCTGCTATATAAAGTGTTTTTCTATAAATGATAAGGTATTACGAATTATTAGAACGCATAACCTACAATTACTATAACCCAGGCTCAGATCTGTTTTATTGGTCCGTTTTAATCCGATTTTATTCGTTATTGTCGGGTTACCCACAATGTGTGTAGGCAATAATGTGTTCCATAAGCCCTAAACCTTTTCAATACTTTTTTTCACACAAACTGTATCATCAATTTGATTTGTCTAAGTTTTCCTAAGTGTTATGTTTGTAGTTTGTTTGTTTTGGGTCAAAATAAAACGAGTTCGAATCTTAGGCTAACCTGAGATTAAATTTATTCTTACAGGTGACGAAAATCGAAGATAGGCCGCATGAATGCGTCAATGGTGTTTGCTGAGAAACAATAAGATGTTGACGCTTGCTGAATCTTGTTATCTTGGTCCAGACATTATGTTTAATCAGATAAATACCAATGATTTCTTTCCAATACCGGTACCAAACAAGAAGGCAAAAACTTTAACAAAGTAACTGTATCTTAGCATGTGAATTGTAGTTTAATTAGGCCTATTATACACAGTTACGATAACAAGTATAAAGTTAATTATACGGCGCCGTGTGGATGTACTTTTATCATTTAGGCCTACCCGGTTTCATAGTAATTGCAACATTGCACTATATTTTCAATTTTAATTTTATTTTTAAATTATTAGACCTATTTACGCTGTTGATGGAATGAAATAAAAATAATAATTATCAAATGATAGATAGAAATGGTGTATGAATCCTTACTATTTGGAACCACGTGGTATTATGTATTTCGATAAAGGCAATGATGACGACATCATGTGACAGCGACGCCGACGATGTGATGCAATAAGGAGACGGTGACATTCATAATGTTATTACAATCACAATAATGATGATGATAATGATGATGATGATGATGATGATGATGATGATAATGATGAAGATACTAATAACGATAATGAGGATAATAATGATGATAATGATGATGATAATGATGATGATAATGATGATGATAATGATGATGATAATGAGGATGATAATTATGATGATGATGATGATAATGATGATAATGATAATGATGATAATCATGATGATGATGATTATGATTATGATGATGATGATGATGATGATGATTATGATGATGATATGATACTGACAAGAAAAAATGATGATGACATTGACGATGATAGGGAAGATGATAACTTTCAATTACTAGAAAAACAAATTTAAAATAGTTTGCTATCAAGTGATTGCAATAAGAAATTGTAGCTAACATATATCATGGACTGAAGAATTCTAGTTTTTGGTTCATGATATAAAGGATTTATCATGCACTGTGTCACCAAGATTCTTCTGATATAAAATGAATGAATGAATAGCGCATAAAATATCTCTATGTTCTCAACATCGAAAAAAGAATTGCTGTAGCCCTTAAAGATGTATTGTGCCCCTGAAAAAATAATTCTTACAAAATTTTTTGTTGAATATTCCATTTTAGTGTAACATAATAGTTATCCACTTTAAAGAAAAATTGGATAAAAAAAAATGGTATTTACCTGAAAAAATGTAATTTAAAGCAAAAAATGGTCAAATTGGCTGCCAACCAATGGATTTTTGGTTGAAATTAACCATTTATTTTGTCATTTTATAAGTGAGAACATGATTTTTTTTCATTTTTTTTCCTATGGAAGTTTATTAAAACTACAAAATAACATATTCAAAGTCTGATTTAATTAATCTTCATTTTTCATGTTTTTGGGGGACAATACATCTTTAATGGTTTGTTTTCTCTTTTCTGTAAGCCTAATTGTAGAGGTGATGGACTATCTACCGATCCTATTTGCTCTTTATCTACATTGATAATAGTAAGGTAAGGTATGTCTACTATACAAATCATCCTTATCGTTTAGTTAGAAGACGCAATGTCATTGATCACAACATATCAATGCACTTTTAAGTTTATTCAATCAATCAAACTGACGTTGTGCCGGAAATTCAAATTATGCATAATATGAAATTAGATTTAAATTTAAAATTCAAACTAGTTTTCATAAACACACCTTAAGTATACGAACATCAGCTTCCAAGAAATTCAATAATAAAAGCAATTGAAGCGCCAAAATATCATAATATTGGTTTCTCATTTTTTATCTGACTGTAACCTACTTTTAGGCATAACTGTTCTTTTTCGAAACAAAATTGTATGATCCTACTATATTAGGCCTACAAAATCCATTTACACTTGGACGATAACGATGGACGATAAATATATAAACATGCATTTTTTTTACATAAAACAAAATAAATTAGAAAGGTTTTCGTTCTAGAACTATAGGATAATCATTTATGCTGTCTTTGATAAAAATAATATTTTTAAAATTCCAATCAAATGACGTCATGATAAATAAAAACAATAAAATCGTTGTATTGTCACGATATTATTGCTCTTACTAATCGTGATGTCATTTGATTGGACGTGTGAAAATATCATTTTCAGCAAAGGAAGCATAGATGGTTATTCTATAGTTCTAGAATGAAAAGTTTTTATATTTCTTTTGTTTTATGTATGAAAAATGCACATTTGTCTATTTATCGTCGATCGTTATCGTCCTAGTGTAAATGGGCCTTTATTATTGACCTACTAATTCCCCGTTCACATCAGCGCATGCGCAGTAGAACAATCATTATAGGCCCTCCATTGAGATGCAACTGTTATACGCAATTTGAACGATAATAGGCCTACTCAATTCAAAATGAATTTTTCAGTATTAGGCCTATTTGTTAAAACCAATAATAATCTTACTTAGGCCTATAATTCCTGGGCTTACATTGATAAATAATGGATGTAATTATTAATAATTAACATAATGTAATGTTATAAAAATAAAATAAAACGATTTAGACCTACCTAGGCCTTTGTTTTTTATTAAAGACAGACGATAAACTTATACGATATTCTCTTATATGCATAGAGGCCACCGTACGTTTCGTGTTATTAATATTATGTGTTCAAATTGAAAGGAAATCTTTGCGCAATTTTACATTGCGCAAATGGTTCACATTGCGCATAACACTGATACCCAGATCATTGTCATTTTCAAGTAACTAGCCTTTATATACATATAGCTTTTTTAAAAATAAATCATACTGTCAAATTACTATACCAATTTTAGGAATTTTCGAGTTTCTATAGCCTACATGAACATTTATTTAAAAAATATATTAAAATGTTAAACCTGAAAATACTCGTGAATATGTGTGAGTATGGCTAAATTATAGCTAATTTAGGCTATTTCTCCGTGGTGTGAGTGAACATTGGCAAGACGTGTTTCTAGTAAATCCACCTATAAACGTACAATATAAAACATAATGCAAAACGGAAACATATTAAACGTACGTCCCTTGTCATTTTATTGATATTATTATAAATTGATATTTTATAAAACATTCTTTATAAGGACTCGGATTGAGATCGCCACACGAATGGGAACACAATAAAACCAAATATTTCAGTTGAAGTCATATAAAAAACTTACATTATATAAGAGGGAACTCGTAATATTATAGGCCTATCGACCGCTTAACACAAGTATACATTATAAAAGAACAATTACATTAAAAAAAATAGAGAGATTAAAGAGAGCCTAAAACTGACAACAAACAAATGACAAACAACCAATACAAATTGTAGACCAATTATAATGGGCCGTAGTTACTCCATGGACCAGATCCACAACATGGTTAATTCGGCATACCAGGAAAGAGTGAATGGTTAGGGTTATTCCTTTTTCTCTGACTGTACTGTATTTACTTTCCAGCCCCTTTAAAAAATCTTTACCCTAGTATAGTAGTAGTATGTAGTAGATTTTCCTGTAATTTTTAAAATGCTAAACAATGAGGTGAGGAGGAGGTGTTTAGATTTTTTCTCTGCATTTTCTATTTTAAAATCCATATATATCCACTATATTCAACAATGGCTCATACAATGACAAAATAAGTGCATTTAATGTTCGCTTGTTTTTAGAATTATTTCTCCATGGTCAAGGCAATCTAATTAAATTACACGTTTTTAATTTTACACACCCCAACTCTTTTAAGTTACCGGCTGGTAGGATTGATTTGTAATTAATAAAGTTTATTTGTAGAATAGTTACGGTACGGTATCAATTAACAACACATTTATCATTAACTTATGTATGGCACGCGATCAGAATGATAAAGGGCTATGTACCGTGTAAACAATAATAGTCAAGGATTAAAAAAAAAAAAAGGTTTTTATTGTTCAATGACACCGGTGAATTGAAAAAAATGAACAATAAGATAATAGTTATTCAATTTTAATATCAAATTAAATTGATAAGCAAATTATTTTACCTGATAAAACCGTAGTCAACACAAAGTCAACAGAAAGGCCATTTTGTTTAAAACGTTTTTTTTTAAATTATTATGCCTAATTAAATGTTTATTTATTTATTAATTATTTAGCTTTGTTTTAAAAAGTTAGTTTTTTGACATTTTGATATTTGTTTGTTCATTTTTTTTTTAAACAGTGAATAACTTATAATAAATTATTATAATGTTTGCAAAATGGCCTATTCAAATTTTTTTGTTTCTTTATTTTCATGTTTTGGTGGAAAATATATCTTTAAACAACAATATTTTATTATTATTCTTAGTAAAAGATTGATTGATATGAATAAATTAAAAATTCTCTGAACCAAGAAAACATCTTCATCCCGCATCTTATAACACCCTAGGTCTTACAAAAGTTTGGAAAAAAAAGAAAGAAACGATTTATGTATAATCCTCTTGGGTGAGCCAATGAAGTGTGATCATGATTTTAACCAAATCCGGAAGTTTCAGATTAGTATTGTTTGAACATGAATAAAATGAATGAAATCTACAGTTGTGGAATTCGTTTCTTCGGTAGCTGTCAAGGGCTACAACACTCTGCCAAATCGATCGTACGCTCGTTAAATTTCGTTACGGAGGAAAACAGTGGTTATGCTTGAAAGCGTTGGCGATGACTTGAACAGGCGAACATGTGTTGAAGAAGCGGTCCGTCAGTCTGTTGACAAGCGGCTAGCACGAGCCACGGTGATTATCACAAGGCTGCCGGCTCTGTCTGGCTTTTGACCGTGAGCTTGCCTATAATTGGTCGAATGTTTTAAACATATATTTAGGGACTTAAATACTAATTATAAACCAACATTGTTTTGATATAGTTTTGTTTTGATAAAGTAAAATTAATAAAATTAAATAAAGTAAATTGCCATACCATGTACATCAGCAATTGTGCTAATAATAATGATATTCGGTATTCCCTTATTATAGTTTAAAAATAATATAAATATTTTTCCCTAAAAAGTCAAATATATGCTTAGTTATTCACTTTGACAAAAAATATATATGCATGGAAAAATAGTCAACTTAAAGACCATGTCTGGAAGCCAATGGGTTGCTGTTTAAAATTAATTGTTTATATTGTCTTTTTATAAGACGAGTTCATTATTTATGGCACTGATTGTACTTATGACAAAAGTTTATAACTTTATAAAAGCTACAAGATTCATTTTCATTTTCCATGTTTTGTGTGGCAATACAGCTTAAATAATGATTAAATAATAAACAGGTTTTTAGTTACTATATAGGCCACATCTTCAATTGACATCCAGTCATTAAAAACAATTAACCTGCATGTTAAACAACTATTCTTTCCAGTGAAACTATAATATTGTATTAATCATTGGCATAGGGTACACGTACTATTATTTATGCTTATCACAATTGTCGTATTCGAGTGTACCGTTGAGTATAGTTTTTCCGTTGAGTACTTCTTTAACGGAGTATTTTGAGCGTTGAGATTGTTCTTAACGAAAAAGCTTTCATTGTCAACGTTTTCTATTCAAATGACTTTCTGTTGAGCACAAATTTACAATTCAAATACAAAAAGTACTCAACGAATCTTTACGTTGACAACGAAAGTTCCCAATCGAATACGACAAATGTTACCGTCTTTGTTAGAGTACTGTTGTTATCGTTATGTTTCTTTTGCATATTAAAATACAATTAAAATCTAGACAACCGTATTTTAACAATAGTATAAGACAGTGTAGTAATAATTAATGAACAATCATTACTCCATGTTAAGACCTAATGAACTGCACCCACTGATTTAATCGGTTAATTTCGTTCAAATTTAGCAGAATTGCTGCGCAGTAGGCCTAGGCCTACAAGGTATAACAATATAATAATTATGCTTTTTGCACTGATGAAGGGCTAGTGTTGCCCGAAAGCTCTGCTAACTTTTCTGGCTGTTCTAGGCTATATTTATCGTTTTGATTGAGCTTTTTGCTTTTTTTATTTGTATCTCCATTGGGATCCAGCCACTGATACCCACAGCATTGTCATTTTTTTTCAGTAATTTGCCTTTGGAAATATATTATGCTTTTAATATAAACGGTTTATTCGTCGCTATGCAACAGAAACAGACCCTTCACACAAAATATACACGGTCGGCGATCAGAAAGAGGATTGAATGGTTGTTGTAATTATATGCGTCATAAATATTCAAGGTTATATAGGGTAGGTCCAATTATTATACTTGTACCATGGTAGGTGGTTTATATTTCTTTTCAATAGTTAATTTTAGGATACGAGGGAGCCGTAACATATTCGTGACGTAATAGATCTGTGTGCCTTAGTGTGCCTTTGTTTTAAATTATAAAGACGCAGGTTAGAATAAAATAGATGACAAAAGCCTAAATAAAGTACGGAGGCCTAAAAGGGAAAGTTAAATAGGATAACAAACAGCAAAGCAAACGTTACAACACAAGTAAATATTACTACTATATTATTATTATTATTAATATCAATTTCAAATTATGAATGTTTGAAAATGTACAGACTGGCAAGAAGCCATTGCTCTTATTGAAGCACTCAAAATTCTGGATAGCAAAATGTAGGTCACTCCGCAGTCCTACTTTTCACGAGTGGACGACGAGTTCCTTAAATTATTATTATTATTATTTTTATAATAAGCAAACTCATGTAATTTTGCATGTCAGTTCATCTATTGACCTACTAGTTTATTTTTTGAAATAAAAATCCATCTCTACGGTACAGTAATAGTTTTCAATCTAGGCCTATAGGACGCATCTAAGAACTTTTGAAAATACAGAAACCTGATTCTCAGTGCTGTATCTTCACATACAATATTGGCACAGTATATTATGAATATAGGCCTAAATCATCTCATTTGTATCATATGCAGTACCTGTAGCATGTAAGGGGATGTTAAGGGTTATGTTATGGTCTATGATACTAAGGAGGGGGGGGGGGGGGGGGGTTGGGTACACGTATAAAACATGTGATGCTGTATTACCGAATACCTAAGATACTGCAGAAAGATACAGACGGAGGATCGTGTGACAAGAAAAATAGTTGACGATTTCCCGTGTAGAAATGCAGCCCTGGAACGAATACACAGCTTGGCCTGGTATCGAACTCCAAACCTCAAGGTCGGCATTTCTTCTGTTCATTAAGTGTATAAAATTGGTAGTTGTCACTAAAATCTAAAATTATACATTGAGTTGTTCATTTACAATTGACAGGTTTTACACCTGCAATGTAATAGATATAACTCCATTTATGACATTAGTTTATCCATGGAGGTTTATTTTTTCCTCCATGGTTTAGCTGCTATCACGTTGCTTCGCAAGCATTTGCTATCATAGTTTAGGCCTATAGGTAAAATCATGCATGAAAATAATTAACGTTATAAATGTAAAAGTCGTTTCTGAAAGTTTATCAACTCTATCCTAGTTTTGTTTACTTTAACCGTAGATTTTGTTCATAAATTCTTTTTTAGTGTGTTTATTTTTTTTCTGGTAATACAATAATATTGCATTTCATGGCAATAGATTATTCTACAAGTTTAATGAATATAGTTTTAAATGTTAAAGATTAATTTAAAAAATAACATTAGGGTGATTGTATAGGTCTGTTTAATTTAAAACACGTTAGAGATTTAACAGTAGTCTTGTTTATTTGTTGTTAAGTAGATTTGTAGAGATAAAGTGAGCGGTTAATCGCTTGATTAAAAGCGCCGACTCTTAGAAGTAACAAAGTTTAATTTGATTACAGTAAACAAAGATAATAACAGTGTTTAGAAAACAATAATTTGTAGTGACTCAAACTTAAACTTCTAATTTAATCTTAACTTGTATAATTATATATTTCTTGAGTTTCTTGTATGAATTTTCCACATTTAGACCTACTTTTCCGTGAAAGATATTTTAGTATATATTACTGTTAAGAATTAAAACACTATTTCACATCAGAAATTGGCTTGCTTCGTCATTTTTCTGAAAACATATACATGTACTGTATTATGATTTTTAATAGACTTATTTCGTTTTCTGTCTGTTTACTTATAAAAAGTACAGTACATCTACGTGCAAGAAGAACCGTGCAAGAATCTTACAATATCGTCTGTTAATGGATTAGTTTAACACCAAATACCATGGTTATTTATTTTAAAGAAAACACGATCCATGTTTTGTCGAATATTGAAAACAGAATTCGTTATATTAAAAAGTACAGTTGAATTAGTTCATTACATTTACTTGAGCGAATGACTGTAGAATTAGATTGGCTTATTAGATGATTACGGGTTGTATAGCTCTTGTTTCTTTTGCAATTGACAATAGAAGTCATATTTTAGTTTCCAAATTTTCGCTCCAGGGGTTTTCAATCAAAATTGGCTTCCTATACCCAAAGGGCAAAAAGCCAAATAAGCATAACCTCCTATTTTGTTTACTTTTGAAAGCTAACCCCTAAAACAGAGCCATGTTGAATGCACTCCCTCGGCGCATTACAACAACCCCCACCGCGGTTTAAGCCTAACTTGTATGGCACTTTTAACTTCATTTAGAGTCCCTCGAGGGTTGTTGTGTCATCCACACCAGGGTAGGTGATAAATGTATAAAGCAAAGTTATTGTTACTAAATGGTTCAAAAAGGAAATTATAGAAATAAAAGGGATATTTTAGTTAAATAATAAAAGATCAAAATGTATACGGTTCAAATCTGTTTGCTAAAACAGGCCTACTGGAAGCAATAGTAACATACAGCCTGTTGTACCGTCTCACACTAATTTCTGATAAATTGGCATCACATGATATCCAAAGAAAAATATTTTGTTTAATTTACAAGATAGCTTAAAAAAGATTTACACTGCTACTTTGGTAATTAAAATATTTGGCAAATCAATGTTTTAGACCTATAATTTAAATACCGGTACACTAAAAACCACTATAACACAAATGATGTCAATATAATGTTATATAAATTATGTGCACATTATTGCAGTCCATTGTTTGAGAATCGAATTAAGTCAAGTTACTATTGAAATAATACAAAACTTAAAATGGCAATTGTTTATTTGTTGAAGTATAAAAGCATGAAGTAAGAAAGCGAAACATTGTGTTGGTTCCAGAGATTTGTAAAATGCTTAACTAATTAACAGTGTACCCATAAACTGTTTTTGTTTGGCTTCTTTTGTTAATTCATTTGTACCAATTAATTGATTCGTTCTTGGGCGCATATAGTTTAGTTTTAATTTCACTTAGGCCTATAAACAGACAAAATAAACAAAAAACCATTGTCTGCTTTAAATTACAGGATTTTCTAGTAAAATAATTTTTCATCAAATTTAAGGAAATTGAATATATATTATGTGACATTAGAATGACATATTCAACAAAAAAGATATAGAAAGCATTTTTTTCAGAGGTGACAATATATCTTTAACATTATCTACATTGCTACATTAAGTAAATTGAATGGGGAGGGGTGAGGGAGTTGGTGGATTTACGTAATAACCTGTGTTTAGTCAGGTGATGTTATTTAATACACTTTTACTATATTTTGTTTTGTATTCATTTGTGTAAAGTAATGATCTACTGTATGTATCGATGTAAATTGGGGGTGGGGGAGGGGGTAATTTTCTGTTAATTGTTATATTTTATATTGTTATTGTGAAGGATGCACCTTTGTGCTAAGTGTGCCACCGATCTAAAGGTGTAATTCCAAATAAATAAATAAAATAAATAAACAATAACATATTATGTCTTATATAATTAATTGTCTTATGGTGTCTAATATAAATGTCAATAGTCAACGCATAGGTTACACACTGAGTGACAATAAAAATGAGAGGATGAAAAAGTGATTCAATTTGATACTACAACTTCCATTAAATGACAATCGTTATCTGAGTTATAGCATCACTGTTATCAGTTAACGAATTAACTGCTTATTTCAAAGAGTGTGCCTTTACAATAAAAATATACCATGTTCAAAATAGGACACCAATATGGTAGTATAATTGCACCCTTTAGGCAATTAAGGGAATGGTAAAATCTGGCCATAATTGTGTTTCTGCCAATAAAACACCTCAATCACTGAGAACTGATAAGGTGAAAGGTACATTACCTGCTCATCTTCTTATCTTACACCTGTGAAGGTAAGCTGATAGGTATATGGGTATTATATAGCCAATTCGTGTATTTTCAATGAGGAATTGAGGTAGAAAGATAAATATAGAAATCTAGGCCTAATCTAACACCATAACACTCTCAAAAGAGTCAATTCAATTCAATTAAACTTTATTTAACCACAGAGGCCTAGATCAACACTTGTTGTTCTTCCTTCCTGAGGCCGTGCACTTATAACAAACAAATACAATTTCAACAATGTTTTAACCATATTATGTATAGTATATACATATATATATATATTTAAAAGTTTATGTTTAGACGTGTGTAGGGTCCTAGACGAGTGAATGTCACCTCCCGATTCTCGTCCGTGAAAATAAACAGCACTACACCTGCGTTTCTTGCTGACTATAACATTTCTCCTACATGGCGTGCTGACACTTAGGCCTTCATAGTATTTTTCAAATAAGTTGCGGTAGGCCTATGTCATGTTTTTTTCTGCAAACCAGCCTACAAATTACCGTATAAAATACAAATATTCGTATGCCAGCTTATTTCATTATAATTCTAGATCTGTAGAATACATTTATCAAAACAATAGATAGAGTAGTAGTTACACGGTATTAATTAATATTAATATAGCGTTCATTTTAATCCCCCACACCCGACTGTAGGCTGGATAGACCGCCTTTAACCACCACCCTAAAATATTGTCGAATTGAAATAATAAAATTAATTTGATTTCATTATAATGTATCATTGGCCTAACTTTTATTATTAAATTCTTCTACTCATTTTTTCTAATTCATATTGCTTATAATTTGGTTTAAAACTGATTTCTCATTGTACCTGATTTGAAATGGGACACCGGCTCAACAAAATTGTTATTCATTCATTTGTGATTTTACACGTTGTTTACATGCATAAAGGCTTATAAGAATAACAGTTTATAAAACAACCTCTAAAGTATTCACTCTTGCTGACGTAACACCATCGCCTAATTATCTAATGAGTTAATTAATGTTATTTGACTACCGCCTTTGAAGTAGCAATGATATACCCTATTGAAATTAATCCCCGATTAAAATGCCGCTCTTTCAAAGAATTTTTAAAACTAAGCAAATAGTATAATAGTGTTATTAAATAGATAAGCATAATTCGTAAATAGTCAAGAAATAGATACCAAACGTCATAATGTAAACCTACTAACCCAGAGGAAGCATTGTCTTGGTGTGTATAGGTATTGAAATGAAAACAAATATCAATAGGGGCCTACTAAAGTAGACCTTATTAAACAAGATTTAACCATGCCAATACATGCAGCTTCAGTGCTACCTTATTCAGCAGCGATTAGGCCATTGGTTTCTTACCGTTTATCTCTACTTGTTAGTCTTATTAGGCCTAGCATTTGTTTTGGAGGAACACATTTTCGTGGTAGGCCAATTAAACTAAATCATTTTGCACTTTCTGTCTTACAAATAAAGGGGTAAACAAGTGTGGTCGCCAAGGATCTGAACATATTTTAATTTTCTTTGTTTAACTTTTGTTTGTATTTTTAACATTATTTTGAATTATTATTAGGTCTTTGTAAAAACAAATACATAATAATCACAAGGAACTAAATAAGAAAAATAAACTTTCATTCATATTAAACAACCCATAAAGTAGAATATACCTAGACCTATTCAATATTCGAGGGAAGAGTAAAACTCCTGGTTATTCCCCAGTGCACTACCCTTTACCATGCGTTTATTGGCTAATTATCAGTAATTATCACCAATTATTCCTACGTTTATTTTAAATCTTACAATAATTATAAACAATACAAAACGCAAATAGTAAACAATAGCCCTTTGACTAAATGCGGTAGCGAAATAAGATCAAAGCGGCGGTAAGTGATGATGTCGACTAAGAAGTACATACAATACAAATATAGGTAAACGAAACAACAATCTATTTTACAAACACATTTTTTTAGTACAGTCTAGAGTAAAAGTAGGCCATTTTACAGTTTTAATAAAGCTATACACTTCCTAAAAAAATAATGAATAAAAATAATGATTTTGCATACAGTTTTAAAAAATAAAAAAAGTGTTATAGTGTGTGGACAGAGCTTTAAAGGATATTCGTCCAAACACATTTAAGATGCAACATTTATTAGAAGCAAAGAAATAAAAACAAAAAGTAGAGGCCTATACTAACTTATTGTTGATTATTTTATGGATTGATTTTGATGAATTATCATATTGAATGTGTGCAAAATTGATTATAAAAATTATATAGTGTGTGGACAGAGCTTTAAAGGATATTCGTCCAAACACATTTAAGATGCAACATTTATTAGAAGCAAAGAAATAAAAACAAAAAGTAGAGGCCTATACTAACTTATTGTTGATTATTTTATGGATTGATTTTGATGAATTATCATATTGAATGTGTGCAAAATTGATTATAAAAATTATAAGAAGTTCAAGATGGGGCGTGGGGTGGGCAATAACCGTCAAACATACTTTTGTAGGTCAACATTATTAACAAACTTTCCACGATTGAATAGCTATCATTTAATTTTTTTGTCGTAATTCCGGTAGTTGGTATTTAATTAAACAATACTAGGTATACGGTACCTATGTTACTGAGGAAATCATGTAAATGCAATTAAAAATACCGCTACACAATGTTATCATGAGCATGACATCAATAATTTCCGATTTGGTGTTACTCCTTGTGAATGGCATTCAGCAACAAAGGAGTAACCATAAATTAAACGAAACGATATATTTTACATTACACACTTGCTTAATTTTACGGGTGATGTAGGCCTCCTACCACCCGTACCGCAAATTAATTTCTGTAACTTACATTCAACGTTCAACCACCACTACGTAATATCTTAATCCCGTAGGAGGAAAAAAACACATGAAAGGACATTGATTAACTTGTAGTACTGGGTTGTCTTTTATTTTAATGAAAAATTTACATCATCATTTCCGTTAACCTGGGTCTAATAATGGTTCCTCTAGCCTAATTTTCTTTCTTTCTGTTTAATTTAGGATATTTTATAGATCATTTTTTATGTGTAGGGCTAAAGCGCGTAGAAACATGGTATTAAGCGCTATATAAAACTACAGATATTAGGCGTCAACAGATTGGATATCATTTATTTTAACGTGAACTTAACATACTATCTTAAGACACAGTTAACGCGATGGATCGAAATGAAAATAATTCAATTTTATTTGGGAACTGCAATTCCATATCAAGAGAAACAAGCGACAATACAACAAAATAATACAAATAAACACTTGCATAAAGAGATTCGATAATGAACCATTAACGTTTTATTAAATCAATTCATTAAAAAATGTATACAATATTGACTGTTAATTACGGTATTTAAATTAAACTCTGAAATACAACTATTACTGACCGTATTCAATTCTACAAATTAATGTAACTATACTTTATTAATTCCTATGTTTGGATGGCACAAAATGAATTATATAAATCCTCTAAATAAAAAAAAAGTCACAACTCTTACAAGATCTTTGTATTGATCTCCTTTCATTCACACGTGTTAATTTGACAGTATCAATGTAATATACTTATTGTGAAGAATTGCGATAAGATAAAAAGTGAAAAAATACATGAATTAATATATTCCACAATCACAACAACATAATAAATATGAACCCGACTGTCAATTGATTTTTTTATTGATATATTATTTATGTGGTTATTAATTAGGCCTATATTGGTTTGTAAAGATTTAACCTAAATGTATACAGTACATGGTATTCGGTAACAGATTATGGTTAGGCCTAATCATAAAATGTAAAATTAAATCCTCAACTAATGAATTATCATAAAAGCGGCAAGTCTTTCATTAACCAGATAAACATTGATAAAATACAATAGGGTTACACAGAATATGAATGGCTCCAAGCTAAGAACGGGAAGGGGTTGAATTAGCAGCTACTAAGAAGGCTTAATTAGGTGTCAAGTAGGATGGTTTAGGTATAGAATGTTTACCAATTAGGACTGTTCCATATATCGGTGTATTGACCACATCTTATAAATACATAATCACATGATGATTTAAATATTATATAGGCCTAAGTACGATCTATTGTTTTAACGTGATATAATATTTACACTTAAAATAAGATGACTATAAAATAATGCATTTGGCACCAAGACACACTGAAATGCAAACATATAAAACTAAGTATTAAGTCATTAGCAACAAAAAGCATTTTCTTTCAGATTTTCCAAACATCAATCTATTTTTGTAACGTTGATTCTTTCCACCAATCAATCGCTTGTACCGTTCCAAAATCTCAATAGAGTTACAACAAACACCATGCGCCAATAAGCATTCAATCGGGACGTATAACAATAACAGTATTTTTCCAAAGGTAAAATCGCAATGCATCATTATGTATACCCAGTGTTTGGCTTTTCGATCCGACAATTGTTTGTCAACCGTTAGATAAAAAATATGCCGAAAAAGAAAAGTCTACATTTTCCGCAGGATTGAGTTTTGTATTGACGGGCATGTTATTTCAAATTCGCATGGATGAATCTTTCTGTTTTATGTAACGCAAGTCGATTTAAGAAAATTCAATTTTTACACACGCTACGATATACTAAATTGGTGTAAATAGTATATAAACAGTATCGTATATTGAACATTCTTTGTAGGTCTATTCTTTGTAGGAAAATCGCAGTTACAAACCGAATTGAATAGATTTTTACAATGTATAAAAAATGTAAAGTAGACTTATATGATAACATATTAAAAATGACAAACGAATCGATATGCTTTTGTCAAGAGCCAAAAAAAACACCCAAAACAATATAACACATTTAAATTATAATTAAAAATATACAAAAGACTTCAATAAAAGGTAAAGGTATATTCATAAAACATGCCACATTATCAATAGGCCTACTCAATACACCTAGAACCTACGCGATAGAACAATATGCTTTTAATTAATAAAACAAAATTATTACTATAAAATAGAATAGTTTATATTCCGTACTTAGGCCTATACCATAACATTGTGGTTTGATTATTGACATTCTCACATGGGCTTTTGCGCAGTTTGAGCATGGAAGTAGCTCTATGATTGGAGTGAAGAACAAAGAGTGACGTAATATTAAACAAAACCCTTGGAGTATCACACTAGTGTGTTATCAAAGGCCTGGCATACCATTCATTGTACACAGAATAAATATATTTCCTATTTTGTATACATATTTAATATCAATCAATATACAATATATTCCTCGGTTGCGTGATACAGTTTTCATATACAATTAAGGAATTATTTTAAATGTTAGTTAAGGTTACATCACTTAAGTGAAACTGGATTTGTGAATTTGCCTTGATAAGCTACGGTACCATATACAGCTTTTGCCGAGATACACAGGAATCTGATAACTCGTGTGAACAAAAAGCACATTGGATATTGAATCGTTACAGACAACAAATGAACGAAGGGAAGACCGCTTTTACTGTGAAACAAAAGATAAAACTAGACCGTTAGAGTTTTACTTTGCGTTGTATTAATAATTGATGTTGAGTTCACTTTGGAATCAGGAAAACAACAGGAAGAAATAAAAGATAGAGACGAGTGTTTGCTGTCGCTCGTGTGTCAGTTTCTTCGTAAAGGCCTATAAACAATACAATGATACACATTATTATTTGTGTTTTCAAAAAACATTATCTACAATTTCTTTGCATTTCTCCTTCTTTAGGTAGGTTGTTTTCTTTAGTTTATAATTTAGTCACTTTTTATTTTGTTTTGGTTTATAATATTAGGAAAAGTTATTCTTAAAGTTATTATCGTTATTATATTTGATGATAAGCACATTATAAAATAATATACACACAACGAATTGTTATTTTATAATTATATAAATGCGATGGGAGCAAACGCAAATATTTAGTTATATATGTACATTTAAACAGTCGACTGTTCACCGATTTCGAGTAGTTTAGGCCTTTTTAGATTTCTTCAATATCATATTCGGGAAACACAGCATCGTTATATTATATTTGTTTCACGTGTATCGCATCATAGATCATAACCCATAATCTTCCGTGATACAGGCATCACATGTGAAAGAAATGAGGTGCTGTATTACCAAATATTCCTATGATACTTGAAAGTATGTGGATATACATCACTGGGAATCGTGTAAATTACTGGCCTGCAAAGACAAATATTTACGGCACGAATAAAAACAGACATATGGCCTCTTTACGTTTTTAAAACTACCGTAATTATTAGACTAAGCAATACGTTATAGTCCATGGTGAGTTTGATATAATGAAGCCTATTATGCATAATTATCCTATTACAATTGATGTAGGCCTACAGAAGACTTGAATAATAGGACATTAGTGCAGATTTAATTTATTATAGAAAAATACCAGTTACTGAGATAGGACTATAATTCTATAATTGTCTGAATTTGTTTCATGAACTGGTGGCAAAACTACAAAAAACAAATAATTGTTATTGTAAGTAATAATGTACGGTAACGGTAAAGTTTGTGTTACGGTACTTAGCGTGAGCCGGAGTATGTAAATATAATACTGCGGCCATAATTATAAGTAAAGTTATTGTTGTTCATTAATTACAACTCGGTAATAATGTAGTTTAGCTTTCTTTCTAAATAACTTTTTTTGTTGTTAAATTACTTTTATTTCACTTTATTTTAAACACTCGAAAGCGTGCCACTGATTCAAAAGTGTAGATTCCAAATAAATTAAAATTGTTATTACAAACATATTTCAGAGTTTTCTCTTTGAGGTTTAATAATTTCATTTAGTTGGTTTAATTTATAGTATTATGTGTATACTCTTTTGTTTTAATAAAATAGTCGAACGAATACAACCGTTTCACAACTGAACGTTCTGATAATCCAGTAAAGTGTTGAAGTGCCTATTTCACGCATGCGTGAGCATTATTGGTCTGTTTCATTGGACGTTCAGTAACTTGTCACTCACAAAAGGATCAGCCAATCACGCGGAAGCTTAATTACCTTTAATTCAATCGTATACTAATACAAGTAATAAGTATTCTGGCTGAGTTGTATTTTAAGTGTCACTTGGAGCGGTTCGCTCCAGAAGTATATTTTTGACCAGTAACAAGTTTAGTCCAGTATACTACGGTACAATTTGCAATCGAAAAAATTGAAGAAAACTGTTTAGAAAATGACCACCGAGGCGTTGCAGACCCCTTACATGGATCATTCTCTTGGGAAGTGCAACCTTAGATATGCAGTAGACGTAGGCCAGAATTTTAATGTTTCTGGGTTTGGTATAACCCATCCACACCACCCAACGGCAGATACCGGCGGTGATAGTATCACATTGAATCCTTACAGCATGGAAGGTTCACATCTCGGTGCTCTGAAACTTAGCCCAACGCATATGACGGAACATACGAATGTTTCGCAACCAAACTACAGCAGTCAACAAGTCAACGGCTACGTATCGCATCCTCACCCCCATCCACATCATGGAGTTAGTGGTTATGCTCCACAGCCCTTCGCCACAGGACGTGATTTCCTATTGAGAAGGGACCCACTCTCAGGTCCAATGTCGCGTGGCGGACTACCAACACACGATGGAATGACAACAAATTCAGCAATGTTTCCAACTAGTACCTCTTATCATGGACCACATACAGACGCTGGCTCGACAGCCCATGTTATATTTCCTGGTTTGCACGAGCAGGCCCCAACTGGTCATCATATGAATGGACAAATGCGGTTAGGTATTCCCGGGGATATCCACCCCAGACATGACCAGTATAATCCAATGCAGGCCACAAGGAATGATTATCTCACGTCTTCCATGACATCACAGCTTCATAATACGCACATGAACCACATGAATGCAAACATGAACAATTACATGAATATGGGAGCACATGGACCTGGTGCATTCTTCCGATACATGCGTCAACCAATAAAACAAGAACTTAGTTGCTTATGGATTGATCAAGACCAGCCCGAACCTAGGAAACCGTGCAACAAATGTTTTACAACAATGCATGAAATTGTAACACACATAACTATTGAACATGTTGGCGGACCTGAACAAGCCAACCATACATGCTTCTGGCAAAACTGTCCTAGAGAACAAAAACCATTCAAAGCAAAATACAAGCTTGTGAATCACATTCGAGTACACACCGGCGAAAAACCCTTTCCTTGCCCGTTCCCAGGATGCGGAAAAGTTTTTGCAAGATCAGAAAATCTGAAAATTCACAAGAGGACACATACAGGTATGTGAAGTTTGCTAAATATTTTTTCTAATTTCTCATATTATTCCTAAATTGAGGCAATTTGTTGCAAGACTTAATAAGTATTATATACTATAAGTAATGCGTTATTGTAATGGTAAATGTTAATTTTCAACAACTGCTTTAAAATGTGTCACAATGATGTCTCTGAAATCACAACAAAGATTAATTTCTCATTTCTCCAAAATATTTCTTTTTAATTTCAAGTTTAATAAAGTAATCAAAAGTCAGTTATTCTAGATAGTTCAATAAAATATTTTGTTCCGCAAAGTTAAACAGTTTATTTATGTTTACTGGCTTAGTTACTAGGCCTCCAGGACAAGAGAGTTTAATTTCAAAAGCTAACGGAAAACTGACATAGCTTTTTCTTTGGATGAGAGATATCTGAGAAATTTTAGCTCTTGGTCCCTCCTAAAACGTCATTCCAGCGAAGTTGCCCTTCAATATTATATTTCAATATGGCTTTCGAATCAAGCCAAAATGTTAAAACTTTCCTACAGTTCTTCAGTGCGCCAATAAGTTTGTTTCTTATCTCTGATTTATGGGCGCTCTAAAACGACAAATATCTCTTTTATAAATAATATAAAATATTACATTACAATTAAATTGTAACCGTGCTTAATTACTTTAGTTAATTATTATTAATATTATTATTATTACTCACTGTTAAATAATATTGTATACCAAGATAATCAGTGCATTTACATTACATTAGGCCTACATTGTTATAATGCAATATTTCAGAGATCTTACAGAGAAAAGTTTATTGTCGCAAGACTCTTTGAAAAACAAAATATCACAAACCAAGTTTTTGTTACAGATATAAACGCTACAATTTGTATTGATATTAAATTAATTATGTAAGATGTATAATTATTATCTATTGGCACTCGAGGAAGTTCACATGGTTTATTGTTGGATAGGCCCATTCAACTAATTACATACGACGAGGCTATGGTGCTAATAAATTACAAGTCAAGACGATTTAATGGGTGTTTTACGCGAAAAACTTAACACCTATACTTCCCAACAAATCAACTTTAATTGACAATTAGGTGAAACACATTATGTTTAATCTCAATTAGAGTGGCTACCACAATTGAAACATTAGTATTAATTTTTCTTCTTGAAAATTAACAAAACATAACAGCAATGTATATGTATTATGTAACGAAAAAGTCAAGGAAACCGAATTGCGTACCCGGCACCTTCCAACTACTTACGTAATCGCTAAAGAATGTTAAATTGATGAATAATAATATTATTTAAAAAATATTTCATTCACTTGTACCTCAATTATTAAATGTTAATGTTAAACTAAGGTAACCTTAACAAATAGGCCTTCTTATTATAGCAAATAACGTTTATCTTCGTTTCAGTATGCTATGTTTTGTCACATAACTCCCAAGCAATTTTGATTGATGAAAAATGTGTGTATGTTTTTTTTCTTAATTAGGCAGTTCGCCTGTAGGTTTCATTGCGTAATCCCGCCATCCGTAACAGGGATTAAATACTCTCTAAACTAATCTGTGTCTTTCACCAAGGAATTAAAACTTTTAAAATAAAGTTTGCAATGAAATAAACAGGACGAGTAGTAATAAACATCATACAGTTCCTATAGGCACACCGCACCGAGACTCCGTATACATTTGTATAGTTTATCATGGGTGTTTAGATTTTAGTTCCTAGTGAAGTTCATTGTAAAATATAATAAACGAATCATATCCTATTTTAATCCTTTTTTTAAACCACCTACCCCCCTCTCCCCACTTTAACACCCCGATACAGTATACTAGAAAAGTATATGATTTGTAAACACAGAAACATATAATTATTTCTGAGTGAAAGATTTATTACCGGATAAAGAAACAGTGACCAGGAAAATCCATGATTCCAATAATAAAATAATAGGCCTACCCTTAATATTTAAAAAAAAGTATACAGATTTGAACACAAATAAAATTTAAGTTGATTAGGCCTAATAATTTAAAGAAATATCATCCAATATCCTGTCGGTTGGCGGCGTATTTGTTTTGTTTTATACCATGATAATTGGATTTCATTAGATTAGTGACGTCATCATGACAGCATTGTGTATTATTATCACATCAAGTGCTTTTTTGTATATTTACCTCTTGTGATTATTATTCATCCACAATTAAATACTAAAGTCAGTCTGTTAACCAAACATACAAAGGTACACACACAATAGCATCAAGGGCATGTTTCATTAGAAATATCAAGTAATATACGTGGTCAACGATTCTACTTATACGATACTTCGATCATCAACTTTTTATAGTTGATTAATAAATAGAGTAAAAGTATTAATTAACTGTAATAATATTGTACTGATAAAAAAGTGTTTTATCCAAATAGTTTACAGTATGTATAGCATGCCTCTATTATACAGTACACTTACAACTGCAGAAATAAGTCAATCTTTCAACACTCCATTGTTAGTTATTCGGATATTATTGTAGGACTTAAGCCTACATGTATCCTATTTCTATAGTGATTTACACCTTCGAAGTGATGATAGGCGTGCATGCCTTGTTATTTAGTACGCGTCGTTGATTTTACTGTGGGCCTAGCTATGGCTGTAGGAATGGGCCACTTTTGGCAGGCCTTACAAACGGGTGACAATCACTCAATTAGAATTAAGAGATCATAAGTTTTGTTGTATTCTGTCACAGATGTATTGTGAAATGTGAAGTACTTCCACAGATGGAATAACTAATCTGTTTCTTTACCCTTCACAAGTTTATTGAAGTAAAACAAGGACCAACATGATTGACGTTTACAATAAATTTGATTATCTTTAATATATTATCAAATTTGAATAATTAACTTAATAATTTACTAATAATAACTGGTAAATAATATCTGTATGATATCTGAATAATATATTATTATTGTGCAAACTTATAATTATAGAATATAAATATTTTGTATTGAGAAAAATAACCTCATAAAGTATATAATAAGTGGGCTATATGCCAATCTAAAAAATACTTCAACAAATTATAACATGGATGAAGTAAATAACACTATGTAGTAAATATAGGCCTAATACATAATACACTCTCTAAATTATAATTAAGAAGTAGGGCCTAGATCAAAAAGATTATTAAAATTACTTAAATATGTACTGACTGATAAATGACTTCATAAATAAAATTAGGCCTAAACATAAATAATTGTAATAATCAATAAAATATACCAATGAACACAATTTAATTATTATTTTAACGTTTCCAATCCATCTAATTACCAATGAACTTCGTATTGACAAAACTTCAATCCATCAATCTTACTAACTTTCAATGGGCATGTCAAGCAACTTCCACTTTATCTTTTGACTCGTCTATGTAACGTGACAAGATAATCCAGTAAAACAATGGTAGATTAAAAAACAAAACGTTACGAGAAGTTCGTTACATCTGATTATTCTGACGAGTTCATTAATTAAATGTTAAAGTTATGTTAACGCCTCCGTGTGAGCGACAGGTTCCATGGCTTAACTGACTACGTATGTAGTGTTAACAACACAATTGAATTAAATACAGTTGGTTTAATCAGGGAGAAATAACCATGGTTTAATTATGAACCTTGTTCTTTATAAAGTTTAGGTTGCTATGGCTAAGAATAAATCTCAGTTCCTTTTCGAAAATAGAAAAACAAAATAATTAATCAAGAGACAAACATGTTAAAATGAACGCAAAATAACCCAATAAGAATTATAACTGTATGTGATAATTTAGTATTTATCGGAAGCTCTCTAAATTGGTAAAAATATAAATATTTTTTGTTGGTTGATATACTCGATGAACTTTCAATCATGCAATGTCATACAGTATACTATAGCCATGTCTAGTAACGTTTAGATTATAATTTTGCAACGAAGTTTGCAGGTTTTCTTTTTACCATAATTTATCAGTATTTTGGCCCTGTTATATGAACTTCGTTACTTAGCGGAAGTATACCAACTAATTGAGATATAGAAATTATAGTTAAGACCGAGTATTAATTAGGTATAAGTTAAACCTATAGGCAAAATTGTAAGTAGGCCTATCGACTGCTAAACCGTCTTTATACCTTTAGACCCTCTGGCGTAGATTTTCTTTTAATAATTGAGATAATATTTGCCTCCTACTGTCTATGGGTTTCCCTAGCATTATTTCTACGCGTGAAAGCTTGTAGAGTAAGCGTGAGTCAGCCAGCTCTCATAGCCGTTCCCCGCTGGTTGTCAACTCGGTTTCAAGCATTGGGTAACGCATCAAATCGTCTGCTTAAAGTTTGTATGGCTTACATGATCGTCTGCTCTCATGCAGAGCTTGTTTACCCGCCATGTTGCTAGATACAACTTTAAGTTGAATGTAGCTCAGTTGTTCGTCCAACAATATTGCTGATGTTACTTTGAGGCTGTGAATTCACACTCTTCCCATTGACATAAGAAATGTAATACTATAGGTATACTTTATTCATATTTGTTACACAGGCCTACCCTTTAACAGTTGATCACTATACATATTTTTAGATACAGACTGTCATAGAATTTCGAATAGGTGGGTGCCATCGTGGATTGAGAGTTCTGTCTTTATATTTCCGCACTTTAATATTTTTTTAAACAACTAAACACATACAAAAAAATTAAATATTTAATCATCAATATAATTTGTGCAATGTCATTTTAAAATAAATTATAAATAATAAAGGACAGATACCATGTGGTGATTATGACATGTAATAATGATAAAAGTTCGTCGCGTTTAAATCTTTTACATTTGTAAGCAAAGCTACAGTAAGTTAGTTAATCCATCTAGACATTATTTGTCAACGTCAATCAATCACCCTTTTAGGCATGGGTTCCATGTAAAATTATTTTGTTTTCCCATCTTTCCTTCAGTAATATATGCGCTGAAGATAAGATTCATGAATAGCCTATAGTTATATATAGTTCGTTGAGAGTGAATTAATAATCACAACCATACTTTTTATAAAGACATTTATAGACCACGTTTACTGTGGCCGGACCGAACATTTGGAACATTCATTAAACATGAGTGAATGCAATCAGTTTAGAGACACGAAAACAATTCCTTCATGCAATGTTGTATAGTATTTATGTCATGTTATCCGCTAATTATAATTAATGTTATAAGTTGATGAAGCATTATTATCATTATTCAAAATTTCCAAAACGAATTATAATTCCTTAGAAATTGACTTATTTAAGAATAATCAATGCAAATTGTATACAAAATACAGTAACAGTACAACCTTTAACCTTTAACCTCGTGGTGAAATACACTAATTGATTACCGCATCATCATTGCACCTACAACGATTAATCAATTCATTTACAAACTTTAGGGTAACGAAGCTTACTGATGAGGTGTACACACTCTGATTGACATGTGCTAAAAACCCGCTCATAACAAACTCTTTCACATTACAACATCTTTCATACAATCTTATTTTAAACATTTATTATAATTATTTGTAACCCAGTTTGTAACATTAAAACCTATAGGCCTAAAGTAGGCCTATATTGCGTATAATTCTGTGAGAATTCTTAAAAATATTCGACTTATACAAATAAATTATTTTTTTTCACATTGAATCACTATCCCAACAAGTTATACTATAAGACTCAATTTTGTTTACAAAAAACTTTATTTTACTTCAGGATTTGCATGTGTTTAAAAAATGAAAGTTATTTTTTTAACGTCTGAATGTTGAAGCATAGAATTACTCTCAATTTACTCTAATCCTCAATTAAGCTGGAGAAGTTTTTGACAACTTCTACCAAAGAATGTTTTCAGACCATCTGTCACGTCACACATAGGTCTCAAGAGCTATAATTGATCCAACTTTAATATCCTGTAATTAATTATTGACATCAATTTGATAATGCTGTTAGGAGAACATTCTCACAACCGGTGATAATGTAATAATGAATAATAATCATAAATCATAATTAAAACATGATTAAAGTGTAATAATTCGTTGCATTCCGTAGGCTACGTTTCCAGTATGTTATTCGTTACGGTATCTCAAAACCGGAAACAGCGAAATGCAGTCGTCGTCTAACTGCGCTGCCACAACACCAGCGTATTTTGACTAAACATTACAGTAGGCCTAAGGTTAACCAAGGCCAACGTTTTTATCTAAAATTTAGAAGAAATATGCCCTGTCATTGCTAAGATTCTCTTTCTGTAAGCAGACTTCTTAATTTCCTGACAGATAAATTCACAATTTAATTAAAAAAATTAAAATAAAATGTCTGTTTAGCTTGCCTGGAGTATCTAACAACTTGACGATTAAGCCCCTTCTTAACAGTCATCGCAATCCCCCATCTCCGGTTTAAGTAGTCTGCAGATCTCAAAATTGTTTAATTACAAGTTTTATATAAATTGTAATAAGATGTATGTTTATTGATAGATGGTCATTATGTTCTATTGAGAATCGAGTAAAGCACGAGGACCTGAGGGATAGTGGCAGTAGATTTACATTTCCTGCTGTTGATCCTTTTTTCCTCTACTATTTTTATAAACCTTTATTTTGATTGGTCTATGAGCATGCGTGAATTATTATTGCAGGTTAACGAAAAGTTATAACATGAACACTTGTCGGACTGTAAAGCCGAATCATTCCACCCATGTTTTTGTATATATCTATAGGCCTAATAACAAAATTTGCCTACAGTGATTTTTTAAAAAACTTTATAACATTTTACTTAGAGCATGCACAATATTGTGTAGGCCTGTATCCCCACGAAGAAACTTTATTACAAAAAAATATAACTAACTATGCAGATAGTGCATTGTAGGCCTAATTGTGCAATGGTTAAATACAACCTTCAATGTTAACAATAAAGATGAAACAGCTGTCGCGATTGCTTGACAATAATATTTTGTATATAATATTACACATTAAGAATTGTTCCTATATAATATATTGTTTGTACTAAAATCTTAACACCAGGGTTGGGTCTAATAAATGTTACCAGTTTTGTAATATAATAATTTCGTTATATTTTTTGTTCATGTTTGTTGTTTATAAAAAGTACATTCGTTTGACGTTTTCAATACAGTACGGTACTAACGAATTCTTTACTTATTTTTCAGGTGAAAAACCGTTCAAGTGTGAGTTCGATGGCTGTGATCGCCGTTTTGCTAACTCGAGCGACCGCAAGAAACACAGTCATGTACACACCTCGGACAAACCTTACAACTGCAAAGTTCGTGGATGCGACAAAAGTTACACCCACCCTAGCTCATTACGAAAACATATGAAAGTACACAGCAAGTCTCCACCACCACCCGGACTGTTTGAAGATTCATCTCCAAAAGCTTCACCCAACGCGACGCAAACGGAGGACATCTCTATCACGACGGTATCGTCAAACCCGCCTAACATCAATGAATGGTACGTCTGTCAGACGACGGGTGGCATGCCTACACCACCCAGTAACGAACATTCTCCTGTTAACTCGAACTCTACATCAATAACGACTGGATTACATAATAATAATAACAACTCAACGACGGTAACAAATTTGATATAGAAAACTGTTTACAAGAAAAAAGATCAGAGCTGCAATTCTTGTATACATAACTAAAGTTTTGAAACTAATGATTTCTTAATGTTTTTACCATATTTAAAGAAACTATTGTACTTTTAAATATCAGGCTACTTATTTTTTTTTACAAATCTAATTGATTTTCCAGTCCAGTACATTGTTATTGCATAAAAACTACTATTTATATCTATTTTTTTCTAAGGTACAGACAACATATTTTAAATAAAATTATATCCTAATTTTTATTGATCAGATTTTTTTTTTCATTTTGAAAAACACGAATCATTTTGTTTAATTAGGCCTATATTTCTGTATTAATAATGAATACGAATGTTTTCAATCGTCTTAGCATTCATAGACAACATTATTATTAAAATATAACTATAGTGATGTCTGAGAGCAGCAGATTGAACATCGTATCAAATTATTGTGGCAAATCATTTGGGATGATGACACAAAGTGGTTAATAGTTTAAACTTAAGGACCATCTAAAAGTTACTACTGCAGTTACAGTGTAGTCAGAGCACTTTGTTTACTCTTTATTCTCGTAATATATTTATTTATCAACCTGTTTACTGCTTCAACGTCTACTGCAGTTACTGCAGTAAATACGGTATCATATATGTTTTAATATCCTAATCTAACATAGACAACTATTTTTGATGATAATGAGTAGGTTTATGCCACTTATTTGATATAAAGGCCAATTAACACAGACGAGAGGTAAACGGAAAACCGTATAGGCCTATGTACCGTTATATCTCTCCCGAACGGAAACTGCCTGTCCGCTAAGCCTGCGCGTTGTGTAAATGGTCATAGATCCTATAAGTTTATTACAGTTACCGCTCGTCTTTGTAAATTAGACTTAAACTTAATTAAAAATTTTTATTTATATTATTTACAATTGTCTAAGTTGTGTATTCCAATAACTACAACTAGTTCTAACAACTTGTTTTTTCCTTTGTCAAAGAATGACATTGATATACTAAACAACATGCCAATTACATATGATAATAAATGAAAATTTGCGGGCTACGATATGTTTTTGCGTTAATTTTCAAACCATATCCCATTTCATTAACGATACTCTATAAACAATGGTGAAATTGAACCGGGCGGTTAGAAAATCATGTGCGTTAACAACGTCACAAGTTTCCTAGCAACAAACCAATGACTACAAATAAAGTTACGTGGTTTGTTACGAAAATATCCGTCTTGTTATCATAAAAGGCGGGGTTCTGAAGGCCAGTTGTAATAAAGTTAGAAAGCTGCGCTCAACATAGTACAATGGACTGCTCCATCACTGTTTCTAATTATGGGTTATCCATTCTTAACAATTAATGATTTGTACCAATTATACCGTCGCAAAATGTATTCCTTTGAAGTTAGTATTTTACAAAAAAAGTATTATTTACCTCGCATACAAATAAAAATTGTATTAATTATAAACTGATTTACAATACACACTTGAAACCGAATTCTTGCCAATTATCTAAAAAAAAAAAGAAATCCATTTAGAAATTCGAATACATTCCAAAGTGAATAACATAATAATTTAAAAGAGTATTTTGCATACATATGCCTACATTTTACAAAGTATTATGAGTATCTTAAAAAATATATAGCAATTTTCTTTGGAGAGCATTGATATTCTCTATATTACATGTTGCAGGACAATTGTTTCATTTGCATACAAGCAAATATGTTTGATAATAATATCACTTATTTGAAAGAAATTTAATTAACAAAAGAACAATCAATTGTAGTTTTAAAGATGTTTAGTTGAGTGTAATCAAAACTCAACATTGTGAGTTTAGTTTAAATATAAATGTGTAAAAGGTAAACTTTTTCTGTAAGAATGTTAGTTTTTTTATCTACATTCCGTGTAATTGTGATTGTACATACTGTCAAACAAATGTGAATAATGCCGTTGTACATTAGAACAAAAAACTTTTTAGATTTCGTAAATTAAATCTCCTATTTATTATTTCATACAAACAGAGTGTTAGTTTTATTAGGAATAGAAAATTTATCCCATAATATCAATTAGACTATCAATGGTTGTATTATAATTTATATTGCGTTACCATGGAAACATTCGACACGATCGAATTCTGAACCAAATGTAAAATCTATACAGGTATTTCAAGACTTATATTATCGATTGTAAAAATGTGAATAAAAATTTGAATATTTTGTTTGAACCATTACAAATCTGGTGTTTAGTTTTTTATTTGAAAACATTAGAGGGAGCATCTAGAACAAGAAATAAAAAGTTTCAAGAAGATAGTTTCTTAAGATTTTCCTTAGTTTTTAATGCTGCAACAACTGAATCACTGTTACAACAAAGAGCGAAAAATAAGAAAAAAATAAAAATAAAAAACCGGGAAAGCAAGAGAAAGAGAAGAGAAAAGAAATTCCAATCGATCGGTATTCAGTATAGGCCTATAATGCTGATTATCATGTTCGAAAGAAACCTACAATAAATTTATAACCAAGGAGAAATAATATTTGTCTACAGACCTTTGAAGGACCAAACCAAATTGTCTTTTCACCATAAGCAAAGCAATTTCCCTCTAAGAATAAAAATTCATTTGTTTCCGAACCAAACACTTACTATATTACTTACTTACTTACTACTACAATTATTTGAGAAGAAGAACTCAGATGACGATTATGTAACACTGAAACTTGAAATGGCAAAAACTACTGTTTATGTTTATAGGATATTCGTTACTATGATAAAATAATATTAGTGTAGGCCTACTTATATTTCACCATAATACACATTTCTAAAAATAATTCAGAAATTAGGCCTTTCTTTCATAATTAAGGCTTTGTCTTTTATTTTGTTTAGGGCCTAATTCGAAGCAAAATACTCAGAATCATGGAAACATTTCTATGAATCAGGAGATCCTCAGTTATGCAATACCGCTACACGGATTTAAACGAATGTCATTTCTATTTCCAAGAAACCATTAAATGTGGTAATTTTCTGATTGAAGACACACTTTCACAATTCAACTTTTTAGAATTCAACGAAATGTTGATTATTCTGTGTGATGACTTAAAGCCTACCGGTACGACTTATGTTATGATAAACTTCGAAAGATGACGAGAAACGACGATGGAAGGAAGAAAATCACGAAACCACGTTTACACTGACTCGGTCATTGACCCTTAAATAGTATTTAGGCCTATAATATTATGAGTAGTTTCTTTTAATTTTACAATTGTGATATACCTTACCCCTGTTACCTCGAGGTCAAAGATTCCGTTTCAAGGGCGGACACCCTCAACCTGTCTCACCGAAACTGAAATATGCAATGTTAAGTTAGATCATATACAACTATATTATGACTAATGCAAATTCCAACGCCCATCTTTCTTCGGAAAACAAAATGAACACTTTTTTTGGAAAATTCTAAAATGATCGTACAACTACTATAATTAACGTATTATTTCTTGAGATCTTAGCGTTGGCTTTCTGTTTGGATGAAGCCCATTCAACTTATCGAAGACGCTCAGAAATAATGCTCAAAATGTATAATGATGTGAAAGGATTTTTATAATTATTTTAAGTTAATAATAATAAATACAATTTGGCACATTTAGACATCATTTGTAATAATTTGCTCACGTTATTTTATCATGCGCGCGACAAAAGTCAAATTATTGATTTTATTCAAATGAAATAGGGCCAAACAAACTTAACGAAAATATTAACAATTGGTAACTTGCATATATCTGATCAAGTGGCCTACGGTTTATGCTAACTGCTTGAGCTCACAGTAACAAATATTAAGCAAAAAGTTCAATGTCAGGCCCAGTATGATTTCTGAATGCAGACTTGGCCTACAAGAGTTGAAAGTTAGCGTCACTTTCTTGGCCTGAATTTCGGTCATCCACCTTACAATAGAGCCTGAAGCATATTCGTTGTCGTTGGAATCTGAATCTTAACTACTATGATACGAGATACAGCTCATTTATACAGACAACACAATTCTAAACAATTATTATGTACTGGTACCGTATATAAAATCTAATTACATGGTGTTATTTTCTTTCTTTAAAGCAAGAGCACATTAATAATGCCGAAGAATTAGGTAGGGTAGGCCTTCATATCTATAATTTTATTTAGCATTAGGCCTACAATCAATTTAATATGTTTGATTCGAAATTCAAGAGAACTTTAACACAGTTCTTCATGGATAAATCTCTGCATGGTTTTTATAAATAAATGTACGTGTTTTTTTGCCAAGAAAAGTGATTTTCATTTTGTTTATTATAAACAATAATGTTTGTCTACAATGTCTATCGTTTCGACAAGAAGACAAACCGCATGAAACTTCAAATTGAATTTGGAATTTTTGTTAATTCCAAGATCTCAAATGTGTGTAAACTAATACGAAATGCTGTAAACGTCGTTAAATTAAGTTTTAGCTGGTTCAACGTATTTGTTTTTCTTGTAAACGACTTTTTAAATTCAATACTAACGACAATAACACTTTAGGCCTAGTTATAAACAATATGAAAAATGACGGTAGCAAGCTATCACACAAAAAGTGTTGAAGACACTGCAATCATCATCTCAGTCTTCGTGGTGGGTTTAGGTCGAATGCTAATTTATTTCCCTTCATTTGTTTACTATTATTTACTTTAAAGAAATCACGGATTTGATTTAAATTACATTTTAATTATATCCTATGAATTTCGATCATAGAGTAGGTGCCTGTATCCATTGTTTAGCACAATAGCCAGTGAGCGTGAGCGACAGCAAGAAAACCCAAACGCCCTCTACCGATCTATTCAAATGAGTTGTCTGTTATCGAAGATCCAGAAGATTGACAGAATTTAAACAGTGGGGCTGTTCAAAGAAAGTATAACAGTACAGGCGTAGAACAATAGCTAACTCAGAGTTTAGCCTCATTTAAAGAAAAAGAACAGACAAATCCTTTTGAAAATTATCACACACTTGTGAGAAAATTGTAGCGATTCTTTTGGCTCGATAAATCGTAATCGGAAGTGAGCTTGAATGGGTGTAAACGCATTGACAAGACACGCTGACTGCGACTCTCCATGTGCACCGTTAACTTCTACTAAATCACCCAGGAACCAAAACATTGCTGTTTAGTGTTTTAGTATATCTGTTATTTACGGATTACATTTAATTTGTATTGTATAAAATAAAGACAAGAACATAATACCAAGGCAATCCTTGCCTTATAATACAATATAATTTTGGTTTGTGTACGGTGTTTATCCAAACAGAAGTCAACTGGTTCATGTAGAGACTGATCCCCGGACTGATCATTGTATAAACCATTTTAAAGATTTAAAATGATAGTTAGCATAAACAGAAATCTTTTTAATTCCTTGTGTACAGATGTTAGGTTTTGACAAGATGACGTCGGACAGAACAGGACAATCTTGAACAATACCTTTATGTTCTGTGTTCTTTTGTGCAAACACAACAGATTTCAAATGAAATTCCTTGTTGTTATTATATCATTGTTAAAATACACAGGCACATCACTGTAAAACAACAATTAATTATTGTACTGTAACTCATTAGGTAATGATGGATTATACCTATATAATTAAGCGATAGAAAGTTAAATTAATTTTCATCAACAGGAGATATATTATTTCTATTATTTGTATTTGATTGTATGTTTTGTATTAATAATGAAAGGCTTATTAATCACTATCAATAACAATATTAAAAAGAATATAGCAATCCATTGTACTATAAACACACTTAAATTAGGCTATAATTGTTAGATTTATTTATAAGAATAGTTATGTGTTTTAATATACACGATTTTTGTTGTAATCTTTTCTCTATTATCATTATTTACCCTCATTTTCACTTATAATATATAAATCATCTTTTAATGTAGGCCTATTTCTTTTTTTTTTTCTCTTTAATGTTAACTTGTAACATAATTTTTCAACATTTATTATTTTTAAAAACATATTTTGCATTCGTTAACATACATACTTATATCTATGTTATAATACTTCATAAAAACAGGGGGAGTTTGCAATGTAATTTTACTCTTTTACTCTACCCTTCTGATAAAAACAACAATTCATACAAATAAATGAGTGTTTAATATTAGCCATAGTAAAATGTAAAAATAAATTCGTTGAACAGCAGCCAGTGATATTAAACATCGTTTACACCCCCTTGTTCATTTTTGATGCACCCCGTGAAGTAAGCTAAATGCGGGTCCCTCCCGGACAATTTACTACTAAAATGACTGTATATCCTGTCTAATAAAAATTCCGATATAACCCCTACGACGTACAATGTTGACAGTTTGCAGGGAACCTTCGAATTATGAATGAATGGGGATGTTATAGTATAACATGTAAGCACACGATTAGGGTAAGTGGATGGGCTATTATTTGATAGTAGGCCTAGTATCTAAAAAACAGTGAATAGGTTAAGACTGATGGACGGGTTCCGCTACAAAGAGAGTTCCAAGAGGGCAGTTTGATTAGCACTTGATCACATTTACCCCTTACACATTAATAAAGTAGGCCCAGGCCTCTGTATCTTGCAAATAGTCTGATATGGTAACAGATTTCGAACTTTAGATAATTCTACTTTTAAACATATATTGTTTCTAATGTTTTTGTTGAATATGCCATTTATAATGTCACATTAACAGTTATTTAATTTGTTGATCAAAAATTGGATCGAATAAAAAAAAAAAAAACAACAATTATTTATCTAAAAAAACTGTAGGCCTAAATTAAAGCAAAAAAAAAAAAAAAAAAACAATTTAAATTGACTGGAAGTCGTGCAATGGGGTTTTGGTTGAATTTAACCGTTCATTTTGTCTTTTTCAGTTAAGTTTTTAGAAGTGATTAATTTGATAAAAACTGCGAAATGGCCTACCGTCTTAAAAAAAAAATAATCTTCATTTTCATCTCTTAAAAATTGCAAGCGACATTGTAGGCCAATTGCAGGCGTGGATTGGAAAATTCCGTACGTATACGTAAACTTACAAAAACGAAAAGTACACATTGTGACATTAATAATATTATTTAGGCCTATTATTAATTTTAGAATAGGCCTAATTATAGTAAATAACCATATTTTAATGTATCAAATTGATCTAAAACTGAAGAGGAAAGTAAAAGTTACAATTATTAGACCTATATAATAATGTGTTTTTGGGTTTTTTTTGCTAATGAATTACAGTTTTTTTTCAAGTAGGCCTAAATATATACATTTTTCGATAAAATTTTTAGTCAAAGTGAATAACTATTATGTGACATTACAATGGCATATTTAACATTTTTCAGAGGAACTATGATCTTACCTTTGCTAAAAGGCGTACGTTGATAATTATTGTTGTCAGGCTTACGATTTTATTTCTGTTTTGTATTAGAGATCTTGAGCCAGATTTATATTTCTAATTTGATTCATAAAAAGTACGCATTATTTACGGTTTACCGTATGCGTTTATGCACGAATTGTACATTTATTTAGGGCCTAAACCTCATTACAATCTTTACTGAAACTAAACTATGAATGATGCTATGAGCGAGGTTTTGGAGGTTTGTAGGCCTATCTTTTCAGCCAAAAATTAACTTGATACGGTAAAACCTTACCATCATTATATTTTAAACCAAATATCAACATAGTTCGTACCAAACTCTGCCTTTCGCAAGTTATCATCCTTCTTTCATTTGTTGTCTATTTTCATTACAATGTTTTGCATAATTCGTCTCTTCTTTAATCTATTACAAATATTTTAGTGGACTTATTATTATATTACATAATTGTATTCAACTTTTATTATTCAGTAGGCCTAAAGTCTTACGTATTATTAGACAAAATATACACACGTATTTTATTCGGTTTTTGAATGCGATCCATCCTCAAAGGACTTGAGCTCACCGGGGAGAGGCTTGCGTGAGATGGCCTGATAAGACAACGATCCCCTCGATATCATTTAATTTAAAAGATGAAATGTGATCGTCAAACATTCGTAGACCTGTTTGAGTTGCTTTCATTTCAATTGCTAGGCCTGTATTCCAACTGTATTATATCCTAGTAGGGTGTATGGGTTCTCCTACGGAGGTTAATTCTTAATTAGAGACTGGGTCAAAATGCAAAGCTTATGAAGGCTTAATATTACAAGCCTATTTAATTTTAATCAAATTTTGGTGTCAACTTAACTAGGCCAAACATGCCGGGGCGACAGAAACATATTCTAGTCTACAATCAGTAATTAATTTCTTATTTTTTATATTTCGATCATATCTAATAGATACTATGAAAACCAATTTGTGATAGGCCTATTTGACAATATGTTTTACATTCACAAAACAGGGTTTAATAAAGGTACACTGAACATTACACACAGTTTAAATTGTCCAGTGTATGTAGTTGTAAAATACACGATTTTTGTTTTAACAGTTAATCGAAAGAACACATTATTTTTTTGTAAACAATTAGTTCCTTTATTTTTTGGTCAAAAAAAAACACAAAAAAAACAGGTAACAAAAAATACAGGAGAGGTTATTATTAGACAGTTACACTGTAATTTCACTTTTCCCTGATTATACTATGGGGCACATCTGATTCTTAACAAGTAAAGTTGGTCATTTAATGAACGGCGATGGCGCTGTTTTGAAATGAAATTCGTTCAGTATTTCTTTTCCCCCAATTATTTCCAATACTAAATATTATATATTATGAGTTAAATGTAACCATTTAAATACTTTGTTGATAAACGGTACGAATAAATGGATTAAACCATGCATGATTTTGACATTAGATAAAGAAGATGATATAATAACGCAGTCATATGATTTATTGTGTTCAAATTCTTCTGACTTGGGTGGGTTAGATATAATATTGTAATGGTAACACTCTTATTTTTACATTATGATAGTTATTTAATTACATAAGAATTAAAAGTAACAGTAACCTTAGAATGGTAACTTAAGAAAAGGTGACATATATTTCAAAGTCTAAGACTTAACCTGACAGTAAGGAATCGAGTGAATGAAAAATACTTATAGTATTGTATTTACGTACTGTTTATTACCATTATTAATGTTTAATTTTAGTTATTTAAATTTGTTTTTCTCTCTTTTCTCCTAAACATAATAATATTATACAAGAATAAGTCAATAAGTTTATATATTATATAAACTTATTCTTATTATATAAACTTATTCTTTCATATCAACTGTGACCCGATCTGTCACTACTGTAGTACCTCAACAGAGGGCGACAAACAGTATTTCATAATTTTAAAACAAGTGAAAATAAGCATCAGCTCAAAATAATGTAGCATTAAAGATTTCATTTCATTCTTCTTTTATGGAATTTATTTCAAAATATAATAGGCTTTTGGACCCTGTATTTATATATAAATTATTCTTGTTTTGAAGAATCGTGGACTCAATTTTGCAACAAAAAATCTCTAAATGGTTAGAGAAGGCAATATAATTATAAAGTATAAAAATTAACGTTTAAATATACATTTTATTAAATCTTAATTTTTTTAAACATAACATTGTCATTTGTACCAAGTTTCCTCAATGAATGTTGATTGCCAAGTTGTGTTCTAAACATCTTTAGGTGTTTGTTAGTTCTTTCTGTTTGCAATACACCAAGTCTGGTAAGAAGTCTATTGCAAAAAATTGGAATAATAGGCTGGAGCAAGAGACTACATATTCTAAGTGAATCCATAGCAACATGGATAACAGTATCGAGCCACGCCCTGTTTTCATCTGTTGGATTTTTCACAAGTGTCCATGGTTCATGTTGCTGAATGAAGGCATTTGTAAGGCGAAGGCAAGACATGATGGCCTCTATGCTTTTATAAGGTTTGAAATCTTGGTAATACTTATCAACCAATTCTGAAAAGAAATAATAAATAATGATTCTATGAAAATTACCTAATGGTACAATTATAGCACATTAAATAAATCATTGTGGCAAAGTACAGTTGTAAAAAAAGCGTCAGTCAGTTTTTTTAAAGCTGATTTTGTGGTAATGAGGTTTTGCTAAAAAATACTATGGTATATGGCCAAAATCTAACATAACAATAGAGGGCACTACAGAAAACTCTCATCTCATGCACGCAATTTCTACTAAAAATTTTAAACCTTGATTACAAAAAAAAAAAAGAAGCTGGCCCTAGATTTCATCAAATTTTGAGTTGGTTGGGATTAGTCAAAATAACTTGTTTACGCCTACATTGGATTTGAGAAAACATTTTTTCATTAAAGGCTGTAGGTTATCATAATAGTTCTGGGATGAAAATTGTTCTTTTGTTTTCTATAGGAAGATACGTATCTATCATCATTCGTTATCGACCTAGTATAAACAGGCTTTTATCCTTATAAGGGTGTGCGTGCGTTGGACTACTGTTTGTGAGATTGTGGGGTTGAACACATGGGTACTTGGTAAGGTCAAGACACAACTTTGCGCTGATTACTAGCTACATTATGGGAGTATGACTGGGGTAAAAATATCTACAGAAGTTGCTATTGTTAGTTCATTTTTATACTTGGTGACCTCTTCAGTCAAAGACTGATCTCCCAGAGGGCCCAGTTGGTGATCAGTGGCAGTGATGTACTAATACACCGGGGTAACCCCCTACTTGTCTCGAAAGATGTACTAGGTTCTTTTAAATGCACACGAGACCTACGGTTTATAGTCCTTATCCGAGAAGACTCGTTCTACCACCAGAAACATGGAGTGAGTGAGCCTCGAACTCTTGCCGATGTTATGGCTACGTAATTACGGTTCCACTGTCTTAACCGCTCAGCCACTCACTCACACAAGTTCCAGGTTTAACAGCATTAGGCGCTTTATAAATCCAGGTTATTATTATTATTAAACATAATAATGAATTTGCATGAATACTTGAGTCACCTGGCAAATGTTCTAGTTTTTCTAACAATTCATAATCTTCTTTTGTAGCTCTTGATCGGCAGCTACCATCTGGATGAATTGGGAACAAATCAGTGTGAAACTCTGGAAATGTTTGATCAGGGTTTAGTGACCTTGCTGTGACCCTTGAAAGAAGATTTCCAAAAGTGTCTGCTAATTCCGCATTTAAAATGGCTGCAATTTTCTCTTCCTTATAATCTAATGAATAAACATAAATGTTAATATCACTGAAAAGAATTAAAGTTTTCATAAAAAAAAGCAAATTAATATCAATATTCTTACCTCCGTCAGAGTGTAGTAGATCTTCACGTAGCAGACAAAATCGAAATCCATCGCAAGTTAATTTCTTAACGCACTCATTTGGATCAACAACATTACCAATACTTTTCGACATCTGCGAAGAAAGAAATATATGTAGAGTTTAGAAGGAGTCACACGACCAGTTTCTGTGGAGCGACTTCACTATTATTTTAATTGATATCAAATATTATTGTATTTGTTACCTTTTTATTGGTTGAATAAATGTTATTATACACACCGGCGGTATAGATTCTTGTCATTTGATTAGAGGATTGTGAGTCACATGACATTCAATAAATACCCTGGCCAAGACGACAAGAAAAAGGCCACACCAGAGAGGGTGCAATATTTGTACTAGTTTCCGGCAAAAGGGGAATGCTTCGTGACAGGGTTTGCGCTAACATAGGTGGCTAGTTTTCATTGATTTAAAGGTAGAATCAATTTAGCGATGGGCTTAGCATCCAGTATTGCTAAAATCTCTGCTAAAATTATGCGATAAATTGTGACATTTTGACACTGGACAGGCAAGGAACTACTACTACTTAAACTAATAATTTTCACCCCTTCATTTCTCACGCTTGTGCTACCAAATCCTCGGAAATATACCCCATAACGCTGCACCTCCTCATATTTTCCCACACCCACAAAAATATACCGCGTAAATGCAGCACCTCCCCATATAAAAATATTTAAGCGTAACCACCCGGGATAAATACTCTATTAAACTCTCACATCATCAAGAGTGCAATTTCAGTATATGCAGATCATTCTTGTTACACAGTGAGAGGCCTTAATGTAGTAAAGAAATCTTAAACTGACCTTTGAACCGTCTCTCGTCCAATGTGAATGGCAGACGATGGATGCAGGAGGTTCCATACCAGCAGCCATCAGAAAAGCTGGCCAGTAAATAGCATGAAATCTAATACAAAAATCATTCTAATAAAATGGTCTATTTATCTATCTGCACAATGTAAATTCTGAAGAGAGGCTAGCAGTATAATCACTAAATCCAGAGAGTATATATTGCATGACCTTTGACATTTATGTTGTGCTGTCTCATTGGTTGCATAATATGTATTTTATTTAGAGAATTCCTTAATACAGAAAGTGATCAGACCTCTAAGAAGCAATACTGCCAAACTGATTGAAATAGGAGATAATACAAATGTTTATAATTAAATTCATTCCTGCCAAAAATGATCAGAAAACGTAATAAACCACCCACACTATCAAACTAATTTGACAAAAAAGTGTGATACGCCCAAATTATGGTGGTGATATGACATCATCATGTCCATATATGGATACTTCACATTTGTTGTCACATAAAGTTTGATAGTGTAGACAGCGCTTAAAGAGATCACGTCCAATTAATAAGCCACTCCCCAGGGACTCTTTGTCAGACTTCCTAGTGGCGTATTTTACCACAAAGTACCAAGTTGGTGGTGGGTTGTAGTAATACCAATTCTTAGTAAAGAAAAAGTGCATGGTTTATCCTTTTTAATGATGGTTAATAAAATAAAATAAGTCAATTATTAGATTGCTTATATTCTTTCATCCGTTTTAACTACGGTAACGGTGCGTAACACATACTTTAATATATCCTTGCCAATGATATGAGTGGCTGGCCAAGAGACTAGTTTATCTGGATATCCACTCACAGTCAGATAATTAACCAGAGCATCAAGCCACACATATATCTACAATAATAAAAATGGAATATTTTATGAAGCAGCTACACATACTAGACAGAATATTTAAATCAAAACATTGGTGAAAAAAAAACCATTTTATAATAATCATATAAAAAATGTTTTCAGAACATTTTATTACACCTACTTTAAATTTGTCAAATCTGATTACAATTGGAAAGATCCTATCACAACAAAAAAGGGATTCTGTCTACGATATACTGTAGTGATGGTGCATTAAACGTTTATTTGAACAATCAAATACCACACACAACATAAGAGGGGCTTGGATGATTGACAAATTTTAGTTTAATGTGTTTAATCATTTTTATGATTTTAAAATAATCAGTATTTCTTTTTAGTTAAATTTGATCAATTGTGTCTGTTAAAACTTCACTTTTCCTCTTAAATTTGACCTTTCAAAGTACCGAAATAAAATTCTGAAGAATAAACAAATTGACGGTTGTAGCATAGCAAATAGTATGAATTTAACAAATTGACGGTTGTAGCATAGCAAATAGTATGAATTTAACAAATTGACGGTTGTAGCATAGCAAATAGTATGAATTTAACAAATTGACGGTTGTAGCATAGCAAATAGTATGAATTTAACAAATTGACGGTTGTAGCATAGCAAATAGTATGAATTTAACAAATTGACGGTTGTAGCATAGCAAATAGTATGAATTTAACAAATTGACGGTTGTAGCATAGCAAATAGTATGAATTTAACAAATTGACGGTTGTAGCATAGCAAATAGTATGAATTTAACAAATTGACGGTTGTAGCATAGTAAATAGTATGAATTCAACAAATTGACGGTTGTAGCATAGCAAATAGTATGAATTTAACAAATTGACGGTTGTAGCATAGCAAATAGTATGAATTCAACAAATTGACGGTTGTAGCATAGCAAATAGTATGAATTTAACAAATTGACGGTTGTAGCATAGCAAATAGTATGAATTTAACAAATTGACAGTTGTAGCATAGCAAATAGTATGAATTTAACAAATTGACAGTTGTAGCATAGCAAATAGTATGAATTTAACAAATTGACAGTTGTAGCATAGCAAATAGTATGAATTTAACAAATTGACGGTTGTAGCATAGCAAATAGTATGAATTTAACAAATTGACGGTTGTAGCATAGCAAATAGTATGAATTTAACAAATTGACGGTTGTAGCATAGCAAATAGTATGAATTTAACAAATTGACAGTTGTAGCATAGCAAATAGTATGAATTTAACAAATTGACGGTTGTAGCATAGCAAATAGTATGAATTTAACAAATTGACGGTTGTAGCATAGCAAATAGTATGAATTTAACAAATTGACGGTTGTAGCATAGCAAATAGTATGAATTTAACAAATTGACGGTTGTAGCATAGCAAATAGTATGAATTTAACAAATTGACGGTTGTAGCATAGCAAATAGTATATATTTAACAAATTGACGGTTGTAGCATAGCAAATAGTATGAATTTGTCTCAGCCAGAAGACAAAAAAAGAACTGTTATAATGTCCTGTCATTAGCTAGCCTTGCTAGATAATTGATATATATATATAGGTAACTTTATTTCCAAAAAATGTAACAAAACCACGCACTGCGGATTTACAAAATCTGATAAGTTCTTACATGCATGCCTCTTACAACAAAAAATATAAAATAACGTAAAAATTATGATTCAAAATAACAAAAGCCACTTATTTCTGTTATTACTTATGTTCTGTTAGATTATTGATAAACATTTAAAATGCTAAATAGACATTTCGAAAACTGTATTACATTTTACAATTATAATAAGATATTGCTAAAGAGACATTTTGCCAATTCAGAAACAAGTTATAGTACTAACCGTTTGGGAAGGATCATTCGGAACTTGTATTCCCCACTGTAGACGGTTCCGTTGACGGGATACTGATAAGTCTTGTAACCCAGCTTTAATCCACTCTCGTACAATGTCAGCAAACATGCTTGGATAAATCGCTACAAATATAACATATAGATAAATATAATAATGAAAATGTCAATAAAGATCCGGCACAAGTAACAAAGGGAGTGAGTGGCCAAGTGGTAAAGGCAGTGGATCCGTAATACACAGCCATAATATTGGAAAGGGTTCGAGGCTCACTTGCTCCTTTGTTCTGATGGTAGAACCGAGTATGTTTTTTTTAAAACCTCTGTGTACTAGTTCAAACAAAAACAGCCACTGTCTTAAGTGGGCCTTCTAGATCAGTGATAATCAATTTGTTGATTATGGAACTTGCGACTATGAAGATGGCAACAGATTTAATTAATGTATATTGAATTTAATATATATATATATAAAGGGAAGTGAACTAGATGATGTCTCTCATCTTTTCTAAGAGTGTTGAGCTGCCACCAAAGCAATCATCCAGTCCATGACAGGGGCTGATGTGGGTCATGGAAACCCTTACTTATACAGATACACTAGGCACTGCACCAGATGTGTACACTGGAAGTTCATATCAAAGAAGACTTGTTTTACCAACAGAACTATGTTTTGAGGAGGACTTGAACCTGTGCCCATAATAATGATTTGGTTTACACAAGTGCTGCTGTCTAACCTAAGCCATGCCTGTTCGTAATCTTTGTAGTAAACCCTTTCTTCATGTTAAATTTTCTCGTGTCAATGTTTGTAAAAATGGTATTTTCTGTAGACTCTCGTCTTTGTACAATTCATGTCTTTTAAAAAATAATTCTTTAGATATCTTTAACTGTAATTTCTCTTAATTTAAATGTATTATTAATGAAATTATTTAAATAATCTTATTTACATTTTTGTATATATTTATTTTGGCTTATATTTATAGTTTAGTTATTTTATTTTCAACCTGTTATTGGTGTTTTACACTGTTGGCTTGAAATAAAGAATAAAGAATAAATAAAATAATAATAATGGAATTTACTAGTGAATGAAATATAAATATTACATTAACATAATTACACTCATGTACCTCTCTTATTATTTTCAATCCATTCCAACAGCTTTGATTCAAACTGACTTAATCGAAACATGTAGTTGTGTTCTGTTGTCCAATGCACTGGATGGCCACTTTCTACAGACAACTTAAACAAAAAATAAAAACAAAATCAAAGACGCATGTCCCAAAAACATGAAGAAAAAAAATGTATAAAACTTTGATTAGGCAATTTTGTAGCTTTAATAAAGTTAATATCGATTTCGTCTATGAAAAAGACAAAATAAACAGATCAAATTAAAACCAGACAATGGGCTTTTGGTTTACTATTAAAAAAAATGCAGCTTTATCAGGGTAAAAATAATTTGTTTCTACAATCCTATGTTTGGTTTTAAAAGCAAATAAATATTGTATTATAACACATGTTGACTGATTGTGTATGAAAATCAACCTGTAGTTTGCCGTCTATAATTATTTACATAAAATCAAATGGTTTAGGCCTTGTTAAAAATATGTGCTTTATAAAACAAATAATGAAGGTTTTTTACTTGTAAAAAGAAACAAATCACTTGATTTGGTGAAAGATAAAATTTGATATTTTGAGTTCATGGAATTATTTGTAACATTGCACTCAAAAACATTCATTACTTGTATGAGAATGCCTTTCTAGCAATGTTATATCTAAATTGTATTAAACTCCCTTGTAAATAATCTTAAATAAGAAATCTACCTTTCCGTCTGGTGTGTCAATAACTTGAGAAGGTGTCAAAAATGATTCATCTGAAGTGCTGTACCAGCCTTCATACTTGCCCTCATAAAGGTAGCCAGCTGAATATAACTTGTTCTACAAAAAGATATGGATACAATTAACAATGTTAAGTATGGGTGTGTACAGTAAGCAGGCCTTAAAATCAGTCTTAACATAATCCTAAAATGCCTCTTAGAGGGTCCTATATACCAAACCTTACCAATTATAACCAAGCCCTACCATTATGAAGTGTAAATTATACAAAATAGGATATGTTTATAGAGTGTTACTGTTAATTGCATTTTCATTTAACAAAATCAAACTTTTGAGGCAATTTTGGTGTTAAAAATGTTAAATAATTGATCAGCCTTGAGAATGTTCAATGCGTCAGAAATGCGTCAACTAGTATGTTTGCGTCGACATATGACGGAAAATGTTGATGAGATTATTAACATTAATTTTCAACATTTTTTACAACAAAATCGCTCTAAAAATGTTAACTTTATTGATGAAAATGCAATTAACACTCTAAATAGATACTATTTTTTATGATTTACATTGTCTGGTTGGTAGGGCTTGGTTTTAGGAGGACCCCTTCTGAGATGCTAGATAAATACAAACAGCACACATAGTACCCCAGGAGTGGAGTTGTGGGTTGGTGGTTATGATGCTTGGCTACCATTCCAAGGGTCCTGGGTTCAAGTCCCGTCACATATCAGGATTTTTTCTAAGGACCAAATTACAACTCCACTCCCAAAGACTTTGTTTATGTAGAGCATCTTGTGTATATATTTGTCTTGTGAACCTCTGAGGGTCCCTGATGATCAGCATTAGCTGGATGGATCACCCTCAATAAATATTTTTTGAAAAATGTGTAACACACCTCTGTGAAAGTACATAATATAATAAGGAACAAATGAGGCCTTGTGTTTGAATATTGCAGGTGTGTTACAAATTGCACTTATCAACACTATCAAACTTAGCTAAATTTATTCATGAAATTTTGTATTTGTTTTAGTTAGATGTTGCTTTTCGATATATCATTATGTATAAGACCAAATATTTATGTCTGGAAGTGATTAGTTTGTTTTGGTATTATATTAAAAGAATGTTCTTTCATACCCTGAAAAAGGGTAGATAAAGAAATAAAGAATCATTATCATTGTCATGTACTGTGGGTGTGCTGTTTATAACTTGATGAAGTTTAAGTGTGAAGTAAATCACACTGGGTGGTTTGATCACATTTCCACACCTCAAAAGACAAGGCTTGCAAAAGAGGCCTACAACATAATTATTACTGACTTATTTTGAAGCTTCACAGTGGTGAATTATTATTTTCTTACCTCACTGAGATACTAACCCAAAAATGTTCAACTGCCTTTTGATGACGATGGTCAGTTGTCCGCACAAAATCAGTGTATGAAATCTCACAAAGGTCAAATATCCTCTAAGAAAAAATTAGAAAACAAATGAAAAAAAAATGAAAATAAGGGCCAGTTTTGTTTTGATACCGAAACTAAAATAAACTAGATTTGAATTTATGGATGAGTTAGGTTCTGTCGTGCAAATGCCATGTTCACGTCATACGCACAGAAAAATAATTATGCCATTGTGACCTAATGAAAATAAAATGTTGTTAGTTATATATACAGTATACACTATATACACTACATAGAGTGCAGCATAGTTGAAAATAACGGGACTGCCTTTTATTCCAATTTTTAACATAATGACGTCATCAAAACTGGAAAATAGAAACTTTGTTGCGGATAACCAATGAATATTGATTAAATAACAAATTTTATTCCAGAAAGGTGAAGCTTTATCTACAAACACTAGAGTTAACTCTGTTCTATTCAGGCCTAAGCGGCAGTAAGTACTTGTTTGATGACTTAACTCTGTTATACATCTGTGTCATTGACACCAAACTCTGACAGGTTTTGATACCTGGACAAGAAAGTTAATTCTGAGAGGCTGCAATTTCATAAAGACATTAGTGTGCAAACATGTAGCTTTAAGGGTTGTCAAACTTAAATGTTTAATGTTATGTGAGTTATATCAAGTGGTTAAGACAGTGGAAGCGTTATCTATTGCCACAATATTGAGGCTTACTCAATCCATGTTCTGGTGGTTAAACAATAAAGGATATTGATAAGGACTGTTTGTGTGCACTTTAAAGAAGCGAGTACATCTTTCGAGACAAGTAGTTATCCTGTTGTGGTAGTTCACACGGGAGAGCGCCATAGTTGCATGCACTAATGAGACATGACCCTTAAGCGTGGTTCTCAGCGCAACAATGTATCAACACAAAGTGCTGTATTGCTTAATCACAAGTGGGAACCGATGACGCAATTATAGTGCTGCAAACATCGCATGTTTGATTTCATGCAATTATTAGAAGGGCATTTGCTTACGTTACGTAGATTGCGTTACGTTGCGTCGCCAGTGGGAACCATGTTTTAGGGAAGAAGCATGTAATCAACAAGTGTAAAATCACATTCATTATGCAAAGCGCATTTGAACCTGTTTATTCATGAAAAGAATATGGTATTTATTTTATTATACGAACAAATTTTAATTTAAGTACTTTGAAATCTGATGACACCTTGTCACAAAAGATCTTGGGTTGACAATTATGGGAATCTGCCGATTGCTGAACCTTCTGTCCATGCTCATCTGTTCCAGTTGAGAAGATTGCACCTGTGTCTCCACATATCACTTGCCATCTGTGAGTGACATCAGCAAGAAGAGCAGAATATAGATGACCAATGTGCGGTGCTTTTTAAAAAAAGATGAATTATTTATAATGTAACAATACAGTTAGATATACTAATAAATAAGCGGATTCTAATAATTTAAGCAGGCTGCTATAAATACCAGAATGCATAGAACATGGATTGATATTTTTCTTTTGTATCTGTGATGCACCAAATTTTGATTGATTGTGAATGAAAACAAATAAAGCGAAAATATGGGGTCTTCTATAATTTGTATTAACAGATTCTGCCAAAAAAAGAAAGACAATAATTAATTCAGCAATTAGACAATTTTAGGCTAGGTCTATAATAGCTGGTCTACAAAGTCCATACGTTACAGCTTTTTAAATGTCTTTAAGTTTTTAGTTTCAGCAAGGTAAATAATTGTTAATATCAATTTTAATTTATTTTATTCCTCAAGAAAAACTCTTATAACAATACAAATAACCAACAAAATAGAAGTAGTGCTGAGGAGGGTCAAAAGGTCAAAAGGTCAAAAGCATAGAGACTACAATCACTGGAAAATTCAAATTCCAGAATATTGTAAAGGATTTGGTCCAGCGCCCTGAGAAAAATATCATGAGCGTTGAGCATGCTTTAACACTGTTGTCAAGTGAGGTCATTCATGCTCACTGTTGATTCGTCAAAAGAAACAAAATCTACCATTTCTGGAAACAAATGGATATTTTGATCCATCGCTCAAAAATTCGGAGTCCAAATCAGGTACGAAATCAAATCAACCATTTTCCACAATTTTTTTCTCAGAGAATTGGACCGAATCCAGGCATGATGTTAAAACAGCTGACGAGCAAAAATTAGTGAAATGGTCCCTGCATAAATATGTATTATAAATTGTCATATTGAATCAGTGGCGTGACGCAGTGTAGGGCCAAAAGGGAATGATCTCTTGCATGCTGTGAATGAAACTAATGTACTCATGTACTTACATGCATTTACATAGAATATTGGAGTTGTTATGAAAGATGACTGGTGTTTGAATCGTGTTAGAATGCCAACAGCAACAATTTTGTCAACTTTTTTTAAAGCACCGGATTTTAAAACTGTTGACACACCAAGAAGATTTGACCAAAAATGCATGGTTTGCAATAACATGCGAGTATCTAATGATGGTACAGTACACACCTAAAATTAACAAAAATAAAATAACATTATGGTACTGAAAAAAAAGGTATACTAAATATTATTTATTTTGTTTAGTTTGCCTATATACCATTATTATTGTGAGCCTAACTAGACCTCTCTCTAGGTAAGGTAGGCTAATTATTGACTAAACTTTGGACAGACAGTAAAGGGGCGACATTGCTTTTGTTTTGGGCAACTTTCTTTGCTATTATAATGGGGCGACTTTGCGATGGGTCAACTGTTTTTTTTTGGCGACTTCACTGGATCCCAGTCCTGGTCCTTCTACTTGGCTATACTAGTGTACTGTGTAGCCCTAGTTTAGTGGGTAGGGTAGGCTAGACCCTGCACCCCTAACTATAGCTAGGCCTAGCTAGCCCTCCCTATTATACTAGCTAGGCCTACTTACTAAAAGGCCTAGCCTCTAGTCTAGAAGACCCTAAGCCAGGCCTATAGCCTACTACTATAGTACAGGTCGGCGCTACTGCAGTTTCGCACCACACCATTATATCTTTGATTTCTCACCAAAACTTTCCTTTTTCACACTCACAACATAATATTATGCAACATGTTTATACGATTCGACCACTTACGAAGTAATTTTTGTTAAATAACAATACTTTTCAAAACATTTTAAACCATACTGAACTCGCTGTCAACACACTGCGAAATGTTCGCCATCTTATCACTTAATTGCCAGAATGTATGCATCATTTTCCCCCAAAAATGTAGAAACTATAGAAGGCAGTGTTATAAAATTCGATTACACATATTATAGGCCTATTTAGTTTTGAAAGGCAAGAAATGTTTTCAGCTGGCGAAATAGAGGTTAAATTAATATTTCATTATTAGTATTATTATTCATATTAAAAGGTCCTATCAATGTTTTATGTACGGACTCATATCGTCGCCGTTTTGATATGTACAGCTGGTTCGTGATAAAAACCACTCTTTGCAGTTTAAAAATAAAAACAGAAAATAAAACATTGATTTCTGCTCTTGCAATTTTCTGATTCTAAAATGGCCACAGTGAGCTATATTTCCTATACCATCCTGGCTAGTTGAGAATTCTCAACTATTTTATGTTTTTTTCTACCTTTCTGGAAAATGATATAATCCAAATTGTATTAATACTACCAGTAGTAAACATTTAGAAACACTTGCATACCTTCACTAATTTTAGTTGTTTGTAGTTTAAGACAATCTTAGTGATATTTAAATGAAAACAATACGATAAAAACTATTGTGTCTGTATTTTACAAGACTATGACTTCCGTATAACGTGCATTGTGGGTACTTCAATTTTTATAGAAAAGCTAGGGAATCCTAATTTAGTAGGCAGCATATGGGGGCGGGGCAACCAAACTTGCTTATCAAATCAAAGCACAGTAAAGCAAAGGATAAAATTAATGTACGATCCCGTTTAACACTGTTCTCAACTATAGTCATTTTGGTATACTTGAACACAGTGATAAAGAATAGGATAAACTTAACAATATACAACAAAAAACATTAATGTACGATCCAGTTTAACACTGTTCTCAACTATAGTCATTTTGGTATACTTGAGAACAGTGATAAAGAATAGGATAAACTTAACATTATACAACAAATAACATTAATGTATGATCCCGTTTAACACTGTTCTCAACTATAGTCATTTTGGTATACTTGAGCACAGTGATAAAGAATAGGATAAACTTAACAATATACAACAAATATCATTAATGTACGATGTAGTTTAACACTGTTCTCAACTATAGTCATTTTGGTATACTTGAGCACAGTGATAAAGAATAGGATAAACTTAACAATATACAACATATAACATTAATGTACGATCCCGTTTAACACTGTTCTCAACTATAGTCATTTTGGTATACTTGAGCACAGTGATAAAGAATAGGATAAACTTAACAATATACAACAAAAAACATTAATGTACGATCCCGTTTAACACTGTTCTCAACTATAGTCATTTTGGTATACTTGAGAACAGTGATAAAGAATAGGATAAACTTAATAATATACAACAAATAGCATTAATGTATGATCCAGTTTAACACTGTTCTCAACTATAGTCATTTTGGTATACTTGAGCACAGTGATAAAGAATAGGATAAACTTAATAATATACAACAAATAACATTAATGTACGATCCAGTTTAACACTGTTTTCAACTATAGTCATTTTGGTATACTTAAGCACAGTGATAAAGAATAGGATAAACTTAATAATATACAACAAATAGCATTAAGGTATGATCCCGTTTAACACTGTTCTCGACTATAGTCATTTTGGTATACTTGAGCACAGTGATAAAGAATAGGATAAACTTAATAATATACAACAAATAGCATTAATGTACAATCCCGTTTAACACTGTTCTCGACTATAGTCATTTTGGTATACTTGAGCACAGTGATAAAGAATAGGATAAACTTAATAATATACAACAAATAACATTAATGTACGATCCAGTTTACACTGTTCTCAACTATAGTCATTTTGCTATAGTTAAGCACAGTGATAAAGAATAGGATAAACTTAACAATATACAACAAAAAACATTAATGTACGATCCCGTTTAACACTGTTCTCAACTATAGTCATTTTGGTATACTTGAGAACAGTGATAAAGAATAGGATAAACTTAATAATATACAACAAATAGCAATAATGTACGATCCAGTTTAACACTGTTCTCAACCATAGTCATTTTGGTATACTTGAGCAAAGTGATAAAGAATAGGATAAACTTAATAATATACAACAAATAACATTAATGTACGATCCAGTTTAACACTGTTCTCAACTATAGTCATTTTGGTATACTTAAGCACAGTGATAAAGAATAGGATAAACTTAATAATATACAACAAATAGCATTAAGGTATGATTCCGTTTAACACTGTTCTCGACTATAGTCATTTTGGTATACTTGAGCACAGTGATAAAAAATAGGATAAACTTAATAATATACAACAAATAGCATTAATGTACGATCCCGTTTAACACTGTTCTCGACTATAGTCATTTTGGTATACTTGAGCACAGTGATAAAGAATAGGATAAACTTAATAATATACAACAAATAACATTAATATACGATCCAGTTTACACTGTTCTCAACTATAGTAATTTTGCTATAGTTAAGCACAGTGATAAAGAATAGGATAAACTTAATAATATACAACAAATAACATTAATGTATGATCCCATTTAACACTGTTCTCGACTATAGTCATTTTGGTATACTTGAGAACAGTGATAAAGAATAGGATAAACTTAACAATATACAACAAATAACATTAATGTACGATCCCGTTTAACACTGTTCTCAACTATAGTCATTTTGGTATACTTGAGCACAGTGATAAAGAATAGGATAAACTTAATAATATACAACAAATAACATTAATGTACGATCCAGTTTACCACTGTTCTCAACTATAGTCATTTTGGTATACTTGAGCACAGTGATAAAGAATAGGATAGGTCTAAACTTAAAAATATACAACAAAAAACATTAATGTACGATCCAGTTTAACACTGTTCTCAACTATAGTCATTTTGGTATACTTGAGCACAGTGATAAAGAATAGGATAAACTTAAAAATATACAACAAAAAACATTAATGTACGATCCAGTTTACAACTGTTCTCAACTATAGTCATTTTGGTATACTTGAGAACAGTGATAAAGAATAGGATAAACTTAACAATATACAACAAAAAACATTAATGTACGATCCAGTTTAACACTGTTCTCAACTATAGTCATTTTGGTATACTTGAGAACAGTGATAAAGAATAGGATAAACTTAACAATATACAACAAAAAACGTACATTAATGTACGATCCAGTTTAACACTGTTCTCGACTATAGTCATTTTGGTATACTTGAGCACAGTGATAAAGAATAGGATAAACTTAACAATATACAACAAAAAACATTAATGTAAGATCCCGTTTAACACTGTTCTCAACTATAGTCATTTTGGTATACTTGAGCACAGTGATAAAGAATAGGATAAACTTAAAAGTATACAACAAAAAACATTAATGTACGATCCAGTTTACAACTGTTCTCAACTATAGTCATTTTGGTATACTTGAGAACAGTGATAAAGAATAGGATAAACTTAACAATATACAACAAAAAACATTAATGTACGATCCAGTTTAACACTGTTCTCAACTATAGTCATTTTGGTATACTTGAGAACAGTGATAAAGAATAGGATAAACTTAACAATATACAACAAAAAACGTACATTAATGTACGATCCAGTTTAACACTGTTCTCGACTATAGTCATTTTGGTATACTTGAGCACAGTGATAAAGAATAGGATAAACTTAACAATATACAACAAAAAACATTAATGTACGATCCCGTTTAACACTGTTCTCAACTATAGTCATTTTGGTATACTTAAGCACAGTGATAAAGAATAGGATAAACTTAATAATATACAACAAATAGCATTAATGTACGATCCAGTTTAACACTGTTCTCAACTATAGTCATTTTGGTATATTTGAGCACAGTGATAAAGAATAGGATAAACTTCGAATAAACAGCAAATAACATTAATGTAAGATGCCGTTTAATACTGTTTTAAACTATAGTCATTTGAGTATAATTAATCACAGATAAAGAATAAGATCAACTTTAATACTATTTATTAAATAAAAAAAACTAATTCTATATTAACACATATTATTTACATATACTTTCACTGCTGATTTCTAGTATAAACAGGCCATAGGCCTATACATGGCTGCAGTCGCGTGCTCAAATTTGAGTTGGTGTTTACCGACCGACCGATCGACATAGTGAGCTGTAGAGTCGCGTTTGCACGCTACTAAAAAGTTCACAAAAACCGTAGGACGGGCACAGGGAAGTTTGTTCGAAACTCCAACCCCTCCCCTGGCTATGCGTTTAGATTTTTCATGCCTCCTTTACAAACCAAGATTATTAGAATACTATTAGGAGGATCAAACACAATTCTTGTTGCCAGATTTCATTGACATTACAGGTATGAAGTCTATCAATATACAGTACCGCTTAATACAATACTTGTTGAGGCCATATCCATCTATACATTTTAGTGTTATTCCACTTTAAAAAAGTCGATTTATATCAATACTCATCAACATACGATATAACGATAGAATTTATTGCAACTTGTCCATGTCGTATTCATCTACAAATAAAGTGTCTATTACCGTACTTTTAAAAATCTATTTATATCAATACCTATCAACGTATGTACGTGTGCATATTATATATACAAAACTATATACATCAACATAAATGTCATATCATCTACAGTCATTAGTGTTATTTCACTTTTAATATTAGTAAATCCAAAGGCAAAATACTGAAATAATAACAATGCTGTGGTCTCAATGGAGATACAAAAAAAAGAAGCGAAAAGCTAAATCAAAACGATAAAGTAAAACAGCCAGAAAAGTTAGCAGAGTTTTCGGGCAACACTAGCCCTTCATCAGTGCAAGTGAGGGTACTTGTACAAGATAGTGTTATTTAACGTTTAGTCGATTTATATCAATACACTCATCAACATATGTACGTGCAATTCACGTCTACAATCAATAGTGTTAATTCCTCTTTTAAAAGTCGATTTATATCAATATACTCATCAACATATGTACGTGTCCACGTCATATTCTTTATCACTGTGCTCAAGTATACCAAAATGACTATAGTTGAGAACAGTGTTAAACGGGATCGTACATTAATGTTTTTTGTTGTATATTGTTAAGTTTATCCTATTCTTTATCACTGTGCTCAAGTATACCAAAATGACTATAGTTGAGAACAGAGTTAAACGGGATCGTACATTAATGTACGTTTTTTGTTGTATATTGTTAAGTTTATCCTATTCTTTATCACTGTTCTCAAGTATACCAAAATGACTATAGTTGAGAACAGAGTTAAACTGGATCGTACATTAATGTTTTTTGTTGTATATTGTTAAGTTTATCCTATCCTATTCTTTATCACTGTTCTCAAGTATACCAAAATGACTATAGTTGAGAACAGTGTTAAACTGGATCGTACATTAATGTTTTTTGTTGTATATTTTTAAGTTTATCCTATTCTTTATCACTGTGCTCAAGTATACCAAAACGACTATAGTTGAGAACAGTGGTAAACTGGATCGTACATTAATGTTATTTGTTGTATATTATTAAGTTTATCCTATTTTTTATCACTGTGCTCAAGTATACCAAAATGACTATAGTTGAGAACAGTGTTAAACGGGATCGTACATTAATGTTTTTGTTGTATATTGTTAAGTTTATCCTATTCTTTATCACTGTTCTCAAGTATACCAAAATGACTATAGTCGAGAACAGTGTTAAACGGGATCGTACATTAATGTACGTTTTTTGTTGTATATTGTTAAGTTTATCCTATTCTTTATCACTGTTCTCAAGTATACCAAAATGACTATAGTTGAGAACAGAGTTAAACTGGATCGTACATTAATGTTTTTTGTTGTATATTGTTAAGTTTATCCTATTCTTTATCACTGTTCTCAAGTATACCAAAATAACTATAGTTGAGAACAGTGTTAAACTGGATCGTACATTAATGTTTTTTGTTGTATATTGTTAAGTTTATCCTATTCTTTATCACTGTTCTCAAGTATACCAAAATGACTATAGTTGAGAACAGTGTTAAACTGGATCGTACATTAATTTTTTTTGTTGTATATTGTTAAGTTTATCCTATTCTTTATCACTGTTCTCAAGTATACCAAAATAACTATAGTTGAGAACAGTGTTAAACTGGATCGTACATTAATGTTTTTTGTTGTATATTTTTAAGTTTATCCTATTCTTTATCACTGTGCTCAAGTATACCAAAATGACTATAGTTGAGAACAGTGTTAAACTGGATCGTACATTAATGTTTTTTGTTGTATATTTTTAAGTTTATCCTATTCTTTATCACTGTGCTCAAGTATACCAAAATGACTATAGTTGAGAACAGTGTTAAACTGGATCGTACATTAATGTTTTTTGTTGTATATTGCTAAGTTTATCCTATTCTTTATCACTGTGCTCAAGTATACCAAAATGACTATAGTTGAGAACAGTGTTAATCGGGATCGTACATTAATGTTTTTTGTTGTATATTGTTAAGTTTATCCTATTCTTTATAACTGTTCTCAAGTATACCAAAATGACTATAGTTGAGAACAGTGTTAAACTGGATCGTACATTAATGTTTTTTGTTGTATATTGTTAAGTTTATCCTATTCTTTATCACTGTGCTCAAGTATACCAAAATGACTATAGTTGAGAACAGTGTTAAACGGGATCGTACATTGTTGTTGTATATTGTTAAGTTTATCCTATTCTTTATCACTGTGCTCAAGTATACCAAAATGACTATAGTTGAGAACAGTGTTAAACGGGATCGTACATTAATGTTATTTGTTGTATATTGTTAAGTTTATCCTATTCTTTATCAATGTGCTCAAGTATACCAAAATGACTATAGTTGAGAACAGTGTTAAACTACATCGTACATTAATGTTATTTGTTGTATATTGTTAAGTGTATTCTTTATTCTTATTAATTGTACTAAATTATTAAAAGAAACAGTAGTAAGCATAACATTTCCCCACTCCTACATTAGCATGGTAGGACATTGTAATGGTCGCAGGTGGCTCAACTTTATTACTGCAATGGGATGGACATGGTCCTACTACCACCTTACCATCCAATAGGATTCCAGTAAATTTCCTTTACTACCAATCATAATTCAGTAATTAAATTACCCCTTAAGTTAACAAGGAAATCAGCCTATCCCATTATACCGGTAGGCTTCGTCGTTACAGGCGTACTGCGGTAATAGTTGAGAATTCTCAACTAGCCAATTTGGTATATTTTATATACCTGCCACAGTTCGATCAAAGTATTCGCGGAAAAGGAGCTGTTTTGAAAGGCATTTTTTATTGTGATAAAGGTAATATAACGGTGGCTAAATCATGGGAACATGTTACAGAATGGCCCAAAACTGTATGATGTGGGTGTGAGAAAAAAATTAAGCGAGAAGTCGAAGATATAACAGTGTGGTGCGAAACTGCAGTAGCGCCGTATAGGTCTAGCTAGCCTAGGCCATGAAGGCCTTTATTCAATGTGTACTGTAACTAGGCCTACTACTAATACACTAGGCCTAGCCTAGGCCTAGCCTAGGCCTCGGCTAGGCCTACTAGAGTAGAGGTAGCCTAGGCCTAGCTTACACTTTTTTTAGGGCACAACAAAACCTTACTCTATTTATTGTTACAGTATAAAGGCCACAGCGCCTAGAGTGGATACCTCCATGTATGTCACTTTAATGTGGCACACATGTATGTGGAGTTTTGTTACGTTTTTGAACAAATGATAGAGCCAGGCATGTACGTACATGTAATGTATGCATTTAACCAAAGAATATATATATATATTCTTTGATTTAACCATGGAGAGTAATTTATAGTACAGGCTATATGTGACATTTATCCTATGTAACCTTGAAAAAATTCTAATAAAAGGTCTTTTGGTATTTTCTTGTAGCTTTAGGTGTGAATAAATACCAAAAATTTTTTGCAGCCTTCTAGTTGCTGCGTTAGTGAGATATTGAGGGTCAAAGGTCAGTGACTTTTTTGTGGCATTTGATGGCTCGTAACTCCTCAATTCCTGGGTTTAAAAAGACAACTGTGGTGTCTACATCTATGTTTTAGTGGTCAAACAACAAAATAAAGTTTTTGCAAATTTCGGGTTACTTGTGCCATTGGTCAAATAGTCGGGTCAAAGGTCATTGACCTTTATTCATTAATAACTACTACTAGTTTAGGACCTGGGTAAGATTTGTATGCATTCAATTTAGGAGAGAATATCTCAACTGTTATAGGATAATTAGACCCCAAGGAACAACATGGGATATGTGCCAAATTCGTTAATGGGGGGGGGGGGGGGCGAACATGCCCAAATCGGGGTCAAAGGTTAGAAATGTGTGGTTCTTATATCTCGACAACCAAATCATACAGATTTGCTTTTGGTGTCAAATTGTTCAGAAAATACATATTTATATTCAGTCTAACACAACGTTTACCCCAAAAAATGACCGGAAATGCTTTTACTGACCTTTGACCAAACTTACTTACTTAATGTCATCCCACTATTAAGTGGGTGCCATGATAATTTGTCTCCACACATCTCTATCAAGCATGCTCTTTCTCAGTTTACTCAGGTCTAGTTTGGTATCTTTCAACAGAATGTCGAGCGAAGTCAGTTGAGGTCTTCCCACTTTCCTTTTCTCTTCTGGTTCCCAAAGGAGAACTCTTGAGGCAGGCTCAGAGCTTCTCATAACATGACCGGCAAGGCCCATGCGACGTCTTTGAATGATGGTCGTAAGACGGGGAAGGTTGGCATATAGTGTCTTGTTGGTGGCGTGTGAGGACCATGGGATGTTTTGGACTTTCCTCAGCATGTGGGTGTATGCTCCATCCAATGATTTTGAGAGCGATGAAGTAAGACTCCATGTCTCACAGCCGTAAAGAAGAATGGCTTCAACTGTTGACTTAAAGAGGCGGATTTTTGTGGACTTGTTGATACGAGATGCCCATATTTTTGAAAGACTGTTCAGCGCACCCCATGCTTGACCAAGTCTTGCTTCGACATCATGGTTAGTGGATGAACAGTAGCTTCCGAGGTACTTGAAATCCTCTACTTGTTCTATTGCTGATCCATCCAGTGTGAGAGTTATAGAAGGTGATGAGGGGTGTAAATGTATGAATTGGGTCTTCTTGATGTTTAAGTATAAACGTATAGCTTGTGTGGCTTGTTGAATTCTGTGCAGTAGATTTTCGGCAGCATGTATGGAATCTTCAAGAATGGCGATGTCATCGGCAAAGTCCAGGTCTGGTAGTACTTCAGCTGGATGTCTTCTACTACGGCGGAGGGTGAGACCGTCTGATGATGTAGTTGCTGATCGCACTACATAGTCAAGGCAGACAATAAACAAGAATGGAGCAAAAGGGTCTCCTTGAACTACGCCAGAGTCGATGTTGAAGCAATCAGTCTCACCATCTGGAGTCAGGACAACTGCTGATGTATTGATTACTCTGATGGCTTCTACAATTTTATGAGGGATGCCGTATGCTAAGAGGATCTTCATCATGATGTTGCGATTGATGGAATCGAAGGATTTGCGAAAGTCAATCAAGATAATGACTGCCTCTTTGTGATGGTTCTTAACCTTTTCAACAATTCTCCTCAGTGCAAGAATGTGCGTAGTTGTTGATCGTGCCTGACAAAAGCCATTCTGGTTGGGGCGTAAAACTTCATTAATCACAGGACGTATCTTATTTAAAATCAGGCGATTGTAGATCTTTGCAGCCAATTGTGATAATGAAATACCCCTGTAGTTATCTGGTTTTGAAAGATCACCTTTTTTCGGGATATGAACGAAATTCCCCATTCTGATGGCCTGTTTCCATCAAGAATTTGATTGCAGAAAGAAGTGAGAGCTTTCTGGGTGCCAGGTAATTTCCATATTTTGATGGGAAGACCGTCAAGACCAGGTGCTTTGCCAGATTTCATCTGTTTGCAAGCAATTGACACCTCAGCCTCGGAGAACCTCTCGGAGCTTATCTGGTGGTTAAGTTGAAGATTTTGACAATATCCATGTCATCTACCACTGAAGTCTCCACCGATAGTAGTTTGTGGAAGTGAGTTTTCCATGCTAGAAGACGATCCTCTCCCATGATGCAGGCACTTTGAGATCTCTTCCCTGAGAGTTGTTTGACAAGTTGCCATGCAGATCTTAAGCTGTTGGCCGATGCTGGTTGATCGAAAAAAATGACCAAAAAAAACACATTTTCTGGTTAAATTATTCTTTAAAATGTCAATGGACACACTGTATGGTATAAAATGGAAGCATATACAATATGCTACCCATTGCTACCCAACTTGTATTGAAATTTTTAATTAGAAATATAACTTTATGGAAAATGTGCATAATTGACTTCAGTATTTAGAATTATTAATTATTTATCTTTATCAACTGGTACGACCTTTCCTGATGATTTGAAGTTGGGTCTAGTTACATTTATTTTAAAGAAACCTTCACTGGATCATACTTGCATGGCAAATTTTCGATCTATTTCTAATGTCGCTTTTTTATCTAATTGATCCTTGAGAAATGCATTGCTTTAGATCTCATACATTTTCTTGACGACAATCTGTTCGACCCTCTTCAATCAGCATATAGAAAGCACCATAGTACAGAGTCAGCCATTCTCAATGTGCATAATGATATTATTTTAACTCTGAATAAAGGTAATTGTCTTTTTTTTGTGTACCTCGACCTGTCGGCAGCTTCTGATACCATGGACTATTCCATTCTTATTGCAAGACTCTCGTCTATTGGTATCTGTGGATCTGCTCTAAATTGGTTCAAGTCATATTTGTCTTCTAGGAAGCAGCAGGTCCGGATTGGTAATGTCAAATCCACCTCTATCGACCTGATATGCGGTGTTCCTCAAGGATCAATACTGGGTCCAGTATTGTTTTTAGTTTACATCTCGCCCATGAGTGATATCATTAAGAGACATTATGTCCAGACATATCAACAACATTAGTAACTGATACCTACCACCTTCGTAACATAAGATCAATTCGCAAACACACTCCTCGCTTATTAAACTTGTCCATGCACTAATAACATCACGGTTAGACTACTGCAATGCCATTTTGTTTGGTCTACCAAATTAAGAACTTAATAAACTACAACTAAGTCTTTTCTTTTTTATACCAAATATTTCATTACAACGCTACAATTATTTCACCTAAAATAAACTTACATTAATTTATACTCATTTTTGTCTAAATTTAATAAAATATGCATATTTTCCAAAAATAACATCACATAATTAAATACAAGTTGGGTAGCAATGGGTAGCATATTGTATATGCTTTCATTTGATACCATACAGTGTGTCCATTGACATTTTAAATATTTAACCCGAAAATGTGTTTTTTGGTCAAAGGTCAGTAAAAGCATTTCCGGTCATTTTTTTGGGTAAAAGTTGTGTTAGACCGAATATAAATATGTATATTCTGAACAATTTGACACCAAAAGCAAATCTGTATGACAAGTGGTTGTCGAGATATAAGAACCACACATTTCTAACCCTTGACCCTGATTTTGGGCATTTTCGCCCCAGATAACGAATTTGACACATATCCCATATTGTTCCTTGGGGTCAAATTATCCTATAACAGTTGCGATATTCTCTCCTAAATTGAATGCATACAAATCTTACTCAGGTCCTACACTAGCAGTAGTTATTAATGAATAAAGGTCAATGACCTTTGACCCGACTATCTGACCAATGGCACAAGTAACCCAAAATTTGCAAAAACTTTATTTTGTTGTTTGACCACTAAAACATAGATGTAGAAACCACATTTGTCTTTTTAAACCCAGGAGTTGAGGAGTTATGAGCCATCAAATGCCACAAAAAGGTCACTGACCTTTGACCCTCAATATCTCACTAACGCAGCAACTAGAAGGCTGCAAAAATTTTTTGGTAATTATTGACACCTAAAGCTACAAGAAAATACCAAAAGACCTTTTATTAGAATTTTTTCAAGGTCAAACCATATATAGCCTCTACTATTAACCAAAGATTGTTTTGTATAGAGATTGTTAGAATGTAACTAAAGAGGGCAGTATATATGCTGCAACCAACAACTTGTTACATTTACACGCGGCTAATAAATCAAAAATACCGTAAAATTTTCATTTTTATTCTCATTTATTTGACCAACAAACGAACCATAATGTAAAATATGGGTGTCACGAAACCTAAGACCACGAAAGCTAAGACCCCCTAAGACCTAAGATCACGAAAGCTAAGACCCAAGACCTAAGATTGCAAATTCTAAGATATACTACAGCTTAAAAACAATACTTGTTTATCCATACATAATTTTAAACATAGTAGATTTCATTTATTACCATAAATATAATTAAATACTACCGCAAAACATAGATAAACTCACATTATTTTCGCCCGTTGAGTAAATGTATATTTTTCCTTTACAACAAACAAACTTGACTGGTTGTTTGTTGGTATATATTTACTCCATTGTGTTGGTTCAGAGGATGTTTTTCTTTCGCACCTGCCTTTCTTGTTCTATTTTGACTCCAAATTTGTTAACTGACTTTATTCTGAATATCACACTTTAAAATTAGGACTTATATAAGTACTTTCAGAAGGAGAAACACACAAAAACAAATAAATAAATCCTTTAAATTGATGTTTTTACAGACGTGTTTCTTTGTATACTTTACTCCATGGTATACTGTAAGAACTCCTCATGCTCAATGTTTTTGTTTCTATGAAGCGCCAAAAGAGCAACAATAATAGTACAAGTATAAAAACAGAAAGAAAACGAAACAAAAAAACTTATTATCATGATTTTTAAATTAAAATTTATTTGCGAGTATTTATTTCTTCGTACTAGCATGATTATACTATTATTATTACAATTTTAATTTTACATTGTTCCATCCACACTGTAGATGGACTCTACAGAGTTTTCAGCCCTCTATATAATTTTTGCTCTATTGACGTTCCATAGAAACAAAAACATTGAACATGATGTAGGCCTAACTGTAGTGTAGGCTAGTCATGCGAAATTCGCAAACAGTATGTGTGCGAGAAAAACGTCTGTAAAATCATCAATTTGAAAATTTATTTGTTACTTTTTATGTGATTCTTTTTCATAAAGTGCTAATTCTAAGGTGTGGTATTCAGATGTTGGGAGTTAAAATACAAGGCAGGTGCGAAAGATAAATATTTGTAATCTTAGGTCTTGGGTCTTAGCTTTCGTAATCTTAGGTCTTAGGGGGTCTTAGCTTTCGTGGTCTTAGGTTTCGTGACACCCTGTAAAGGATACAGACTGAGACGGACTGCTAAAGTAAATGAGATTACTATAACTACAAGAGTTAATATAGTCGACGTTGTTTTGAGGATGGAGATCAACCTTGAATTACGGTCAGACTTTCAACATTGTATCAACGTTAAAAAATAGTGACGTCCTATCGACGATGGTAGATTGACCTTGAATTTTTAGACATCAACCTCGATTTCAACGTTGACTCAACGTTGAATAGTGCCGTTATACCAACAAAGGTGTATTGTCCACGTAGTAGTAGAAGTAAGTATCACGCTTCAAACTGAATTCAACGTTAACGTTAAAATAATGACGTAGGGTAGACGTCCGACTTTGACCTAATTTCAACGTTGATTAAATAAAATAAATTTATAATAAACAACTTAGAAGTACAGTAGATACAAAAAACAATTATTATAATCATTCATTCAATCAATCGATCTTTGATTTACACCTTTTACAAAATTTAGGCCTATGGAAAATAATCACATTTTGTCCTTTTTTTGGTAAAATTGTATTTTAATGAATAACAAATATTTTTGTAACATACCGTACTTGCACAACTTTTAAACCTGCCATAAATATTTTTATGGAAGTGGTTTAAAAAAAGAAATTTTAAATTCGCCTTACAATTAGAGCTTTTATAGGCCTATGTAAAATACTGATTTTATTCATTTTTGGCTAAAAATCGCACAAAAAAATGTTATCTAGAATGCTAATTCATACATTAAATGAAAGCAACTTAATGATAATGTTTATATTCATTGGAAGTAGTAATGGAAGTTGTTGTCATAAACCTATCATAAGTTAATTATTATAAATTTAGAAAATAATTCGTGACTGTGCGTTCAGTAGTCAATATGGAACGTATAATGCTTTTTCAATTGTTTTTGTTTTCTACTTCAATTCTACAAGACAGTATACGGTATCGGTTATGCTGGTCTGTCTGTCTGTCAATGTATGGTATGTCGGTCTGTCTGTCTGTCAATGTATGGACACTTTCAAATACAATATACAGTGTAATAATTTATTCAATGACGTGTGACTTTAAATATATAAATAAGGCGGCAAGTAAAGTGGATTGAACTCGTATGAATATAACGGCAGGTTTCATTTTAGCTCGACAAATTATCGATTAATCTCATCACAAACATCGAAAAATCGTTACAACTATAGCACAATATTGACCCAATCTGTTGACAACACAAACCCATGGTCCAGGCCTAAACACTATGCTCAATCTCGGATAGGTCAAATATTTGAAACATTAACAACTCCGATGAAATATCTTTTTTATCCCTGTATTGTTTCAGATCACAACAATAAGTATAAAGGAAAACAAAATTGCTACAAATTTCATTACGACGAACTGATATGACCACTCTCGCATCCAGACGAGAGACGTTGATTCAAAAATTTGGAGAAAGGCTCTTGAAATCGGAATTGTACAGAACTATTTTGCCCGACTACCGCATTATTACTAGAGAGCTTAGATCAACCACGGTAGATAAACCCCTAATTAATATACCTATTTGCAGAACTAACCGTCTTAAGACTTCGCCTGCCCTTACTATAAGTAGAATCCTTAATTTAAACAGTACCTGATCACGCTGAAGATGGCTATGTTATAAATATTTACATATATAGGCCTATGCATTTGTATATAAATTTTGTAATCTTTTTAACATAACATAATTTTATTTTTTTAACTGATTTTTTCAAATTTTTTAATGTTTTGTATAAATTTTTGTATTTTTTTAAATGTTTCTGTTTCCATATATTTATATATATATTTTTGTAAATCAACAATTTCAGCCTTCGGGCTGCATGTTTTTTATTGTATAAACCTGAATAAAAAAAAAAAAAATAAATAAAATAAATATATCATTTTATACAAATAATCCATATAAATTAAAATATATTTATCTTATGTCTACTACAAATACTGATCTCTACTAAGCTTGGAAAATATTATTATTTTTTTATTTAAACGTAGAAAAGAATTCTTAAATGCACTCTAATGTTACTTACATAAGTGTTACATTATTTTATTTGGGTCAAAGGCCATAAATAAATGTTTTTTTCGGATCATTCCAAGAAAGAAAGTTAAAGAGTTGCTATATTAGTCAGATTTAAGCAATACAATGAAAGCCCCAGTGGTCTAGTGGTTAGAACATCTGCATATAAGTAGAAGGTTCCGGGTTTGAATCTCGGTTGGGCGAATTTTTCTCATTCTCACATATTTCCTTATCTTAATTGTTTCAAATTAATTAATTGATTAATTAAATTTCAGTATCTCACCGGGCGGTTTAGAATTTATTTTGTGCCTGTTTATATTTTTATAAAATATATATATATATATATATATATATATATTCAGGTTGAAATTTTCAGACCGTTTGGATAGAGTGCTCAATACCAAGGTAGAGCATAAATAAATAAAATAACAGCAGAAAACTTGGTTACTTCATTGTTTTAATCACTACAAATTTGTTTCGTACGACCAGCATGTAGCTGGCCGCACTCTTCAGGTGAAATATAAAACATAAGTGACACAGTTGTCTCATAGTGCTTAATAGAAGTGAGTCATCGGGAAGTCGTATACAATAGCCTATTGTTTTAGATAAACTGTTTGGATCTGCAATTTAGTAAGAATTTTTTCCTATGTCTACAATAGTACAAGTAGAGACTAACTCGTTCTTACGGTTCAGTGAGCATAGCTCTGGTTGACATATAATAACATACATACACAACTGTGTCACTTATGTTTTATATTTCACCTGAAGAGTGCAGCCAGCTACATGCTGGTCGTACGAAACAAATTTGTAGTGATTGAAACAATGAAGTAACCAAGTTTTCTGCTGTTATTTTATTTATTTATGCTCTACCTTGGTATTGAGCACTCTATCCAAACGGTCTGAAAATTTCAACCTGAGTATATATATATATATATATATATATATATATATATATATATATATATATATATATATATATATATATATATCAAAGATGAATAAGCGTTTTCTTTACTTTTGATAGCTTACGACGTCTCCGTAAACGTTTAGTAATAAACCTTCTTCTCATGTTGTCCAAAAATGTTGTATGCAGAGTTCCGTTTTCGTTATCTTTTTCCTTCTTTTCTGGCCACGCGGGGTATTTAAAAGTTATGTTTTTCAAGGTTGACCACCGACGAAAAATAGCCTTTTCAGTGAAAAACAGATGACCACTCCGTGCCCTGTACTCACTCTTGTTATAATATGTACATTCTTGCGTATTATTCTCGTAATAGTGATATGGCACACTTGCGTTGGTGGTAGAACTGTAGAAAAGATTTGCAAGAGTTAATAATTGCATTAGAAGGTTCATTTTTCCTTAAATGCCCTTCAATCCAAACATTAAGACCAGCATAGGAAGTGTTAAATAAATATTGCTAGCTCATACACATGTTTTGGCCAATCCCTACCAGCAGTCAAATTTCACATTCTAGATCAAGCCTGAAACATGCATAGCCTTTTAGCATCCTGTCCTTCTCTTAAGCCTTGTCTACACTATCAAATTTTATGTGACAAAAAAATGTGATGTGCCCATATATAGACATGATGATGTCATATCACTACCATATTTAAACATAGCACTACCATATATGAGCACATCAAACCTTTTTGACACGTAAAGTTTGATAGTGTAGATAAAGCTTTAGATTGCTTCTATCAAAGAGAAAAAAGAACCCCTTCCATTCCCAGCAAAAATCCTGTATTCATACAATGCAAAGTTTAACCATTTATATATTTTTGAAACTAAGATAGAGTAGAAAAGTACCGTACTTTACAAGTAGGGTCTACGTTATATGATATATCATAACGCCAAATATGATGATACCGGTGTCTACATAGTCAGAAATTGAGTTTTGAGCCGCAATTTGGGTGACTTACTTGCAATAACTTTCATATGCCATACCGTATACAGTTATACTAGGGCATACTTCTATGGCAAACACCATTGTATACCATCCTGTTGTCAACATTGTGCGAGCTTCTTTTCTGTTACCATTACATAATATAAACAATGATAATATACATTATTAGCATTGTATAAAATGTGCATAAATATGTTAAATACTGTAACAATAATTCAAATATTGTATACTGTATACATTACGATATATGTTAGAAATAAAGATGTAAAGGTTGTATCTATATATAAATTTACGTAAGGGCAAAATTCGGTAAATCTCGGTTTATTTCTAGAATTTCTACTCGATGGTATATAAAGTTGGTTCATACTTTCGGTACTGATTTTAACCATCTGATGTAACCCTGTTTACTAATTAAATTGAGTTAGGTAATTAGTTATTGACGATTAAAACGAATTTAGGTTCAACGATTTGCCCCAAATAGGGGTGTTTTCCGATCGTGGTATACACTGTCTAATGGATGTCCATCTTGAAAAATACCCGCCACAAAAATACGAGGAGGCTTCGCATTTTCCTATCTCCTCCTACGATAATTGTTTTTAATAGCTGAAAACTGGTTGAACAGCTAGAGTACAGCATCATAATGTTGAAGACAGGCCGATTTTCTTTAAAAAATACTATTTTGATAGATTTAATATACGATTATACAAATGTATTGATTTGCGATGAATGGAACATTTCAATCTCTGTTTCACAAGTGTCTATTCCCTCAGGCGTCGTAAAGGCAAGTACAGTACTGTATACTCGAAATTCGATCCATTTTTGTTTTCAATCTGTGCTGCAGAGGTTGGATATAATTTTTTTTTAAACGGATAATGAGCTAGCGTTTTCACTCGCCGTATATTATGTACAAATCTTTATTATTGCAGTTAAACCACCAACATCATCACCTTTCCCTCACTGGCATGAGTAGCGTTGTAAAACCAGTAGAGAATAGGCCTACGGTACATCACATGCCCTAAACGCAGAACAACTTTGGTGGGTAGGGTAGGAACCAACTTAAGTATGAATTGGCTCTAAGAAACAATTGAAAACCATTAGGCCTACTAATTAAGTTGAGTTAGATAATTTAATATTTATTGACGATTAAATCGAATTTATGATTTTCCCCGAATAGAGGTGGTTTTCACAAATTGTTTTACATTATATTATAAACATATACACGTCGTAGTGATGTATCGTTACATGTGCTGTACTATTTCAATCGAGTAGGACGGTGATAGTTTCAACAAAGTATTACATCGCAATGTTTTACTGTGTTTAGTGGTATATTATTTGTAAAACATGAAAGCAATTAATATTTCGTTACTAAATGGATAAAGAATATATTTTAACATTGTTCCTCTTTGCACCCATCCTCTTCCCCATCCCTCAACCCTAATGTTACATACAAAACACAAATTAAGTTTGTTTAAATTTGACTTAAACAATTGGTCTTATTTTGTGACAAGTTTCTCTTTCGGAAGTAATAGGGTGCTAATTTTAGTTGAGTACATAAATCACAGTGTCTATTTATTCGTTCCTGTACACGACATGTATTATTGTCCTGCGGTACGTACATTTGAAATCGCCAGTTTTTTAACGCTGAAATTATTATGTATTCGAGAACCATCTGTGGGCACGACCTAGTAATATAAATTTACGTTAGGGTACAATTAAAAAACATTTACGTGTAAATAATAACCAGAGATCGTATACAGTCTCGGTTACTCACCCTAGCTATTTCGATAGGTAGATTTGAAAACAGCTTATTCTGACTATACGATATTGCTCAATATTTATCTTGTAGAGCGACTTGAAATAGTTTCAATCAAAATCTTTCATATGTCGTGTCTACGACGCGTTTAAAAATAAATTTCAAACGGTGAGTTACATTAAGCCTTTTTCCTATACTAGGCAAATTTAAAAAAAAAGCGTCGCAGGAAGGGATTTGAAAGATAGAAACATGAATCCACACGCATGAGCATAAGATGAAGCTTTCGATTCGCGCGAACAAATTCGCCTAGTGGTGGAAAAATGCCTTTTTAAAATCTTGTTGCACATTTCTTTATCTCGCGTTGTCTAACTAGATTGGTCACCGCAATTATTTCCGAAATTATGGTCAATAGAAAAAATTTTAAATAATCGCCAAAGAAATGGACTATCAACAAAATTACTTATACCCTACGTCTCAATTAAATTATAACGACGATTGAATTACCTTGTAAAACCTGTTTCTTGTTTAAAAAGGTCTTCAGCTAAAACCATTCTGTCTGGTAGAGATGAGTATATTGGAATATCTTGGTAAAGGTAGGCTAAAAGAAAGGCGTAGCGGTATTCTTCGTTTGTGAGCTTCGGGACTTCTTCAGTCATACTCATCCAACTAATGATAATCATCTGAGTTCGAGTTGTGTTGTTTACCAAGACCTCCAATAGTACATTCTTTTTGCCTAGCGATTTCCTAAAGTTCCGATGGCCCACAACTCTGACGGTCGTGCGAGTGCCAACATCATGTTCAAAGCCAACCACAGAGGCTAGATTCATTCGTATGACACAGTGGTGTTGATCAATCTCTCTTCCAGCGTTTGATCCTAATAAATGACCAGAGCTTGTCACGACAGCACAGTTATTGCAAGTAAGACGAAGACTCTAATCAGAATAATTAATATTAGTATTCTGCAATAATGATATGTTTAACTAGTTCGAATTTTGCAGTAAGTCATTAAATTATTTAATGATTGCTATTGATATTACCTCCGGCCGCCTATACCTATTTTTGTCTGAGATATTTGCGTGACATATTGTGTTCAAAAACGACTTCATTCAATTTTGGAGGCAATCCGGACCACTTTTTATTATTTTACTAATTTTAGGCCAAAACTACAAGACTCGTTTTACTCCTGGTGAAAGTGGTTGCAACCTTCTGACTGCTCTTGTTAATATTGATTTTTAAATGTTAAAACAATTTTAAACAATTTTGTCTATTTGTTTTATTTTTAAAAAAAACATTTAATTTTTCTTTTATCGTTTTTTGTTGTAAAAAAATGTCTGTTACATTTCACATGATTACACGACGATACAAACTAATTTTGATTGAGAACCAAAGCTGACCGTTAAATAAAATAATGAGTTTCATTTTGGTACCGCGCTCTGTAATCTAGTGAACTGAAATATCTTGATTTTGAATTGCGAATGATTGCAATATGGAAATGAAGAAACCAGTTTGAATTCGGGAGGTTCAACCCTATACATTTGTATAAATAAATATAGTCTAGATAGTGTTGTTTTATTTTGTAGGCCTACTGTATATCAATAAATTAATTAAGTTATTAATATGTCATAAAACATAGGATATACTCTAGTAGCTAGATCAACTTTCGTATGCACTTTGAGGTCCAGAGAATTTGACTTCAGAAATTGGTTTAGGGTGGTTAAACAATAATTTTTGGCTTGGTTACACATTTTGAAAATGTGGCTAAAGGTCAAAAGGTCAGGTGAAAGACCAAACACCAATATGCCCTTAAATCTCAACAACCACTGGTCACAGCGAAGTAATTTTGGTCTCAAATTGATCAGAAGGTATACATTTATATTCAGTCTAATGGGACATTTTAGTTAAAAATGACCGGAAATGCCATTTCTGACCTTTGACCCACAACCCAGGGCATGTATGTATCTCCGTAACTACTGGTCGTAGACACTTGAATTTGGTCTTAAATTGTTCGAAATATATATTTTGTTATTTGTTACACATTTTGAAAAATGTTACAAAAGGTCAAAGGGTCAGGGTCAAGGGTTATATGAACAAATAAATAAAGGTACTTGTATCTCAAGTCAATTTTGGTCTCAAAATGTACAGAAGGCATGCATTTATATTCAATCTAATTGGGCAATTTAGTAAAAAATGATTAGAAATGCCATTTCTGACCTTTGACCCACATACCAGGGCATCTTCATATCTCTGTAAGTACTGGTCATAGAAACTTAAATTTGGTATCAAATTGTTCAAAATATACATATTTACATTCATTGTAATAGAAAATGTGGTTAAAAGATGAACAGAAAAACATATCTCTACACAACTTATCCTTAGACAGTAATGTTATGCAATAACTGATACTTTTAATTGTTTCAATTTCAAGTACTATTTATTGCTGTCCATGAGAACATTTTGATAAACGTCAAGCTCAACAGTTCTTTTCAGAAATGTAGAAGTAACTTGCCATGTGTATCCGATTAAACGCCCCGGGCATTTGTTGTTCAAAAGGGTTTTTAGGGGGAGGGGAGGCATCTTTATTTGGGGTATAATATGGTAACATGTATAATCAAATAAATACCACCTAGATGTAAAAAAATACAGTTAAAAAAATGATAAAATTATGTCAAAATGCTTGGTAAATTGTAGATTATGGTAGTTAATGAATTGTGTTGTGATACATTTATTTTGTAAATGCATGTGGCGGAGCGTTTATTCCACATGATGTTCATTGGAGGGAATGGTGGTGTTTATTTGAGGGAGGCTTTTAGTCAAAGCGGGTGTAAATTTGAATAAATACTCAAGCTCAACAGTTAAGAATGCTAGAAGTAACTTACCATAGTTACCCGAATAAAAGGCCCGGGCATTTATTTATTCAGGGAAGGCGTTTTTTTGGGGGGGGGGGGGGGGTGTAATAATGGTAACATGTATAATCAAATAAATAAACGTTGTGATTTTACTTAACCAAGGTATAGTTTTTTACAGCTCCTGAAATATAGTTAAAATTTGACGTTTTCTAAATCTCGATTGATTTCTAAGTGAGTATAATACAGTGAATAAGTCAAGTTAAACCAAGTCTTTGTTAAGGTGGAAATTTTTACCTGAAAGAAATACTAGGAAAAAACAATTTATATATCGTTCACGTCTAAGCCCGGTGAAAGCCAAACAATGGCGTCAAAAACCCATAGAAACGGGACTAACAAAGGAATGTACAGTGCTGCACAGGCTGACGGTGACGAAATCAGCAGGATGAACGGGCAAACAGTAAACAAAGAACGTAGTGTAGTGAAGCCAATCTTTTTGAAGGCTGATCAAATACCAACAGGAAAAAGCTTTTTCAAAGATGAAGACCTATGTATAGCCCTACTAAAAATAATTGCTGCAGAAAGTGTAATCGGTGTTCAAAAAATACGGAACCTATGGCGAATTTATCTAAATAATAGAAATGATAGAGTGAAACTAATTACGAATGGACTAAACATTAGGATTGTAATATTACAATTCATGATAAAAATCCTTATTTGGCATACAACAACATGGAAACAACGAGAATAGTCATAAAGGATATACCATTATTGGTTGCTGACGTAGAGATTGCTAGCAAGTTGAAAGCGCTAGGATGCAAACCAATAGGAGATGTTACAAGGCTAAAAATAAGGGTTAATGGTCAATTAACCAGCTGGCTAAACGGTGACAGAGCTGTCGTTGTAGAAAAGCTAAAATCGCAAATACCAAGACAGATAATAATAAATGGTTTTAGAGCACGGGCTTTTCATGACGGTCAGGAAGTGAAATGCAACAAATGTACAAAGACTGGGCATTTAGCTTTTCAATGCAAAGCTGATATAATCTGTTTCAAGTGTCATTTACCAGGGCATACTAGGGACAGATGTAATGTTGAAGCGCATAATGTATCATCATCTGGTTCACCTGGTGCATACATTAATAAAGTTTGGGAATCGGTTTTTAACTTTGAAAACCCAAAAAATAATAATGCTAACGATAACCACTACGGGAAAAGAGCTACGGTACAATCTGATACAGAAACACATGATGAAGTGTTTAGTATTGATGGAAGTAGTGAATCATCAGATGATGAAAATGCGCAGAAAGAAACAAGTGTGATCACTATAGAACAACACACAAACCAAAATGAGCAGGAAGATGATGACAGAGAGGAGCAGAGAGAAGAGCAGGAAGTGGACGAAAGAGAGGAGGAGGAAGTTGAAGAAGGAGAGGAACAAGAAGTACCGGGAAGAAAGTACCAGAAATCTGAAGAAAGAGAGGAGCAGGAAGTTGGGGAAAGAGAGGAGCAACAGAAGAAGGTAACTGACTACTTTGAAAAAAGTATGCAAAAAAGTAAAAGTGTTAGCACAAACAAGAAAGCAGCGAGATATCTGAAGGAACAGTCCGGAAATGAAGGCAGGACAGAAGAAAAAACAAAGAGTATTGAAAAAAGAAGTTTAAGAAAGAGAAACAAAAACAAGTAATTTAATCTTAATAATATGTATTCTAAATATTGTAATTTCCCTAGGAAGCTCTTTACTCTAATCTTATGAATTTACATTGTATAACACTAAACGTTAGAGGAGCTAGAAATATAAATAAGCAACATAAGCTATTCCAATGGGTAACAGATCAAAAAGCGGATATATGTCTGCTTCAGGAAACCCATCTAACAAATGAGATTATTAATAAATCAAACTTTGTTTGGGAAGGTGAAGCGATCCATAGTATAGGTAATTCACATAGTAGAGGAGTGTCGATACTATTACGAAAAGGTCTTGAATGCAAAATTGTTAAAAAGTTAACTGATATTGATGGAAGATATATATTTCTTAATTTAATGATAAATGAAAAGGAATTGGACATTATAAATATTTATGCTCCTAATGAAAGCAAAAATAGAAGTGCATTCTTTAGGACTATACACAAATGTTACAATGACTTTGATGGAGGGAAGGGTAATTCTATCATTCTAGGTGGAGATCTGAAATGCATCATGAATAGTGACATTGACCAAAAAGGTAGCGCAAATAGGTCTGATAAATCTGTTTTTACGATTAAAAACCTAATGAAAAATTTAAATTTAAATGATATTTGGAGATCCAAAAACATGAATAAGCGACAATTTACGTGGCGTAAGAGATTTAACAACATTTTCCGTAGGCTGGATTACTGGTTAATATCAGAAGATCTCTTTTCAAATGGAGATGTTTTAGCCTGTGACATTCGTCCAGCTATTCTCACAGATCACCAGGCGGTATCAATTAAAATAGATTTGCATGAAAAAAAAACGCGGTCCTGGTTTATGGATGTTCAACAATAGCTTTCTGAAAGATGAAACATTAAAAAAATTAGTAATTAAAATAATTGATGTTTCAATACTAAAAAATAATAGAGAACCTGTAAGTGCAAGTTTGTTATGGGAGCTTGTAAAAACAAAAATAAAAGAATTTTCAATTGCATACGGAAAACAAAAAAATAAAAACCAGAATAAAAAGAAAGAAAAATTACAAAAACAAATAAAAAACTTAAATGAAACAATTATGAATACACAAAATTGTGATATAACCATTGAAAATAAAATTGAAAACAAAAAAATAGAGCTTGAAAACATTTATAATGTAGAAGCAAAAAGCGCGCAAATTAGGTCCAGAGTAAAATGGATAGAGGAAGGCGAGCGGAATACAAAATACTTTCTTGGGTTAGAAAGATCCAAAAGTAAAATGAAACACATAAAAAGTTTAATTACTAAAGATGGGAGCTTAGCAACGAGCCCAATTGATATTTTAAAGGAACAAATACAACATTTCGAAGGTTTATACGCAAAAAATGTTATAAACCCTGGAAAAATTAATAAATACCTTTGTAATTCTATTATAAACAAGCTTTCAGAAATAGAAAAAGAAAATTGTGAAGGTTACGTCACTATTGATGAATGTAAAAAGGCCATTTCAATGATGGAAAAAAATAAAACACCTGGATCGGATGGTCTAAGTGTTGAATTTTATGTGTTCTTTTGGAATAATATTAAACATTTAATTTGCGATGCGTTAAATGAAAGTTATAATTCTCAAGAATTATCCTTTTCGCAAAAACGAGGTGTAATCACCCTTTTGTTCAAGGATGGAGAAAGAGAAAATTTGAATAATTGGCGTCCCATTACCCTCTTAAACACCGATTACAAAATTCTTGCACATGTATTAAGTAACAGACTTAAAATGGTTATTAAATCAATAGTAAGTTCAGACCAAAATGGTTATATAAAAGGCCGTTTCGCTGGTGAAAACATTCGGTTAATAGAAGACCTGCTTTATTATACAGAGTGTAATGATATCGAAGGGGCAATAATTACCGTAGATTTTAAGAAGGCTTTTGACTCTATTAGTAGAGATTTTATGTTCAATGTTCTAGAAAAGTTTAACTTTGGAATGTTCTTTTGTAACTGGGTAAAAGTATTATACAATAACGTTGAATGTGTCACAGTTAACAATGGTTGGGTTTCAAACAATTTTAAAATGGAAAGAGGTATTAGACAAGGTTGTCCTCTATCTGCTCTGTTATTCATTTTAGTGGTTGAAGTAATGGCATCTAGAATAAGAAACAAAGATGACTATAAGGGTATTAAACTTCCAAATAATGAAAATAACATAGAAGCTAGAATAAGCCAATTAGCCGATGATACTGTTTTGTATGTTGGTAATGACAAAAGTATTAAGTCAGCAGTCAGTGTAATTGAACGTTTTTGTGAAGTATCTGGAATGACACTAAATAAAAAAAAAAACAATGCTTTTTGGATTGGTAAATGGAAGAACAGAATAGATAGACCTTTAGAATTAAATTGGGTAAAACACCCGATCAAAATTTTAGGCATATATGTAGGGTATAATACAGAAGAATGTACCAGAAAAAACTGGGATGTTAAATTAATAGAGCTAGAAAAGACTTTAAAACAATGGAATGCTAGAAATCGCTCAATTTTTGGTAGAATAATAATCCTGAAAAGTCTTGCACTATCTAAATTAACATATACTGCAAATATCACTGATGTTCCAAAATATGTATATACACAAGTTACAAATCTAATATATAATTTTATTTTGAACAATAAAAGGGAAAAGATAAAAAGAAAAACTCTAATTGGTGATGTTGAGATGGGAGGCATTAAAATGCCCGATTTTACTCTTCATGTTAACGCACTCATGTGTGGCTGGTTAAAAAGAATTATGAATGATGATGGTGCTAAATGGAAAAATATTCCAATGTATTATATTAAAAAAATATGTGATGTTAATGTTTTACTTAATATGTCATGTTATAACATTATTGATGTTAATTCTGATAAAATTCCACTGTTTTACAAAAATATGATAAAAGCCTACATAAATTATAACAGAATCTCTAAAAAAAAACCTGAAACTTATAACGATATAATGAATGAGCAACTGTGGGGAAACCACTACGTTAAACTAAAAAAAAAAACGCTTTTCTACAAGCATTGGATTGACAGTGGCATTATCAGTATTAAAGACATTGTTAATAAGAACACTTTTTTTAACATCAAACGAAATACTGGTAAAACTACAATGTAAAACAAACTGGTTAAATGAGTATTTGTGCATTATTAAGGCAATACCAATTCAATGGAAACGTATTATTAAGGAGGTAGATATTTTCAATTGTGATGATAATGATGAATTAGTTGGGACCAAGTATGAGATTAATACTACCAAACTAATATACTCATAATTTGTGAAAGAATATTTCATTATTCCAATGTCACAACTAAAATGGGAAGAGTACTTCAATGATAACAACATTGATTGGAAAACTTCTTGGTTACGGAAAGTATGTAAAATGAAAGATAAGAAACTAGCACAATTCAATTATAAGATGTTACATAGAATACTGCCTACCAACAAACGGCTGTATCAGTGGAAAGTTAAGGAAACACAAACGTGTGACAAATGTGGAGAAATTGAAAATGAAAATCATTTGTTTTTTAGTTGTAGATTTATTCAGAAATATTGGAGGAAAATGCTTAGTATCTTTGTAAGTTTAAATCACAATAATATATCATTTAAACAATTAATACTAGGAACGGGAGATAAGCTAATAGATTATATTTACACTTTTGCAGCATTTACTATTTATAGAATATAAATGTTATCTGCACTAAATAAGCCAGTGGGTAAATCTTTATGGAATTCATTTAAAAGCAATATGTTATATAACATTGAATGTGAAACATATAACAATAAAGAAACAAGTATAGAAAAATGGGTAGCTTTAAGAAATAAGATTATGATAATATAATTTCTAATTTGATACGATTAACCGAATTACAGTGATACGGGTTACTGGTGGTACTGAGCTATTATTGTTTTTTTTTATCATGTATATAAATATATTGTATAATCCGGGTTGTAAAATGAAAACAAACAAATGAAAATGTGTGAACTATTTTAAAACGGGATAGATGATAATGATGATCCTGTCAAGTGTATAACAAAATATAAGAAAATTAATGAAAAAAGGAGTAATACAGAATTCATATATGTAAAAATGTTACTTATGAACTGTAACGACATTTACAAGTTAAATAATATGATTTTATGTAATATGAGATAATATGAATGTGAATAAAAGTGGTGTTTGCGCCACAAAAGAGAAAAAAAAAACATGTATAATCAAATAAATAAACCCCAGATAAAAAAAAAATTAATTAATATAATAAGAATAATAACTGGATTCAATCTCATTCCCTGGTGCAAGTACAATCATGTAATAAAATGTATCAGAGACAACTATAATAGACCAATTCATTGTCATTATTCCGTAACACTGTTGCATAATATTTTTGAATGTTACCGACAAAACTTATACATAATATGTATAAGTTTTGTCGGTGTATATTATACACGTCTGTTCCCAGTGTAGATAATAAAACAATATATGTTTCTGGAGATTTATTATCAATACCACTAGAAACTTTGACATGTTTTAGGTACTGAAATGCATTGACAATAAAAGCATCAGAAGTTATCATAATAAAATCATACTACAACACTGTACTACAGTACACAAGGGTGTTTTCAGGAAAGCTGCACATATTGTACAATAGTAATGAAACTATGTATTGGCATTTAAAAATATGCAAAAGATTGTTGTCAAATTGTATTCACAAACAAACAGATGATAGAATGAAGATCCATTATGAGTGCAATCGTGTCAGGATAATGATATGTCATTGTTTTATATCATTATACTGGCACCTGGAGGAGAAGATCCATTTAATGTTATCTATGACAGTGTCACTTTTATTCTAAAAGACAGACACATTTTGTTAAAAAGCATAAAGAAGAAAACGAATCATGTAAAGTACCTTTTATCAGTTGAGAAACGAATTAAAATTATTAAAATTAGAGTATTTATTCGAATTAACACCCGCTTTGAATAAAAGCCTCCCTCAAATAAACGCCACCATTCCCTCCAATAGAACATCGTGTGGAATACGCCCGCCACATGCATTTACACAATAATTGTATCACAACACATTACATTAACTACCATCTATATATAAATTTACGTAAGGGCAAAATTCGGTAAATCGCGCCTTACTTTTAGAATTTTTACTCGATGGTATATAAAGTTGGTTCGTACTTTCGGTACTGATTTTAACCGCCTGATGTAACCCTGTTTACTAATTAAATTAAGTTAGATAATTAGTTATTGACGATTAAAACGAATTTAGGTTCAACGATTTGCCCCAAATAGGGGTGTTTTCCGATCGTGGTATACACTCTCTAATGGATGTCCATCTTGAAAAATACCCGTCACAAAAATGCGAGGAGGCTTCGCATTTTCCTATCTCCTCCTACGATAATTGTTTTTAATAGCTGAAAACCGGTTGAACAGCTCGAGTACAGTATCATAATGTTGAAGACAGGCCGCTTTTCTTAAAAAAATACTATTTTGATACATGTCATATACGTTTTTACAAATGTATTGATTTGTGATGAATGGAACATTCCAAATTATTTGGTTTAACCATACAGGTATAGATTTAGATTTATGGGCCCCCTTGGAGAATAAACATAAATAGTATTGCAATGCTGTACAATACTGTTATGGTATTAACCACTTTTGATCGCAATTTGAATCGCAAATTTCTTACTGTGTGAGTGTTGGTACTGTTAGATATAATATAAACAAATATACAAATAAACTTTATTACTGTGAGTGTGGGTAGGCCCTACTGTTAGATTATAAACATATAATATACAAATAAACAAACGTTATTACTGACAGTTGCTTCTCAACGTTTGTATTAATTAATAATTTAAAAATATATAAACGTCGTAGTGGTGTATCGTTACATGTACTTTACTATTTCAATCGACTATGACAGTGAGAGTTTTAACAAAGTATTAAATCGTAAATGTTTTACTGTATTTAGTGGTATATTATTTATAGGCCTATAAAACATTAAAAACAATATTTCGTTACTGAGTGGATAAGAATATATTTTAAAATGTTTCCTCTTTGTACCTATCTTCTTCCCCCATCCCTCAACCCTTAGACCTAATGTTACATACAAAACACAAATTGGGTTTGTTTAAATGAGTCCAAATAAAAAAATTTGACTCATTTTGTTTCTCTCTCGGAAGTAATTCCCAGGGTGCTAATTTTGGTTGACTACATAAATCATTGTGTATATTTATTCGTTTCTGTAAACGACAATGTATTATAGTCCTGCAGTACGTACATTTGAAATCTCCATTTTTTTCTCGCTGGAAATACTGTTATTCGAGAACCATCTGTGGGCACGACCTAGATGGTACGCGAGCGAATCGTGGTATACACTCTCTAATGGATGTCCATCTTGAAAAATACCCGTCACAAAAATGCGAGGAGGCTTCGCATTTTCCTATCTCCTCCTACGATAATTGTTTTTAATAGCTGAAAACCGGTTGAACAGCTCGAGTATAGTATCATAATGTTGAAGACAGGCCGATTTTCTTAAAAAAATACTATTTTGATACATGTCATATACGTTTTTACAAATGTATTGATTTGTGATGAATGGAACATTCCAAATTATTTGGTTTAACCACACAGGTATAGATTTAGATTTATGGGCCCCCTTGGAGAATAAACATAAATAGTATTGCAATGCTGTACAATACTGTTATGGTATTAACCACTTTTGATCGCAATTTGAATCGCAAATTTCTTACTGTGTGAGTGTTGGTACTGTTAGATATAATATAAACAAATATACAAATAAACTTTATTACTGTGAGTGTGGGTAGGCCCTACTGTTAGATTATAAACATATAATATACAAATAAATAAACGTTATTACTGACAGTTGCTTCTCAACGTTTGTATTAATTAATAATTTAAAAATATATAAACGTCGTAGTGGTGTATCGTTACATGTACTTTACTATTTCAATCGACTATGACAGTGAGAGTTTTAACAAAGTATTAAATCGTAAATGTTTTACTGTATTTAGTGGTATATTATTTATAGGCCTATAAAACATTAAAAACAATATTTCGTTACTGAGTGGATAAGAATATATTTTAAAATGTTTCCTCTTTGTACCTATCTTCTTCCCCCATCCCTCAACCCTTAGACCTAATGTTACATACAAAACACAAATTGGGTTTGTTTAAATAAGTCCAAATAAAAAAATTTGACTCATTTTGTTTCTCTCTCGGAAGTAATTCCAAGGGTGCTAATTTTGGTTGACTACATAAATCATTGTGTATATTTATTCGTTTCTGTAAACGACAATGTATTATAGTCCTGCAGTACGTACATTTGAAATCTCCATTTTTTTCTCGCTGGAAATACTGTGTATATTCGAGAACCATCTGTGGGCACGACCTAGATGGTACGCGAGCGAAGCGAGCGTGCCATCTAGTAATCTACAATTTACCAAGCATTTTTTTCACTTTTTTATATTAATTGTGCTGTATTTTTTTTTTACATCTAGGTGGTATTTATGTGATTATACATATTACCATATTATACCCCAAATAAAGATGCCTCCCCTCCCCCTAAAAATCCTTCAGAACAATAAATGCCCGGGGCGTTTAATCGGATACACATGGCACTGCGTTACTTCTAGCATTCTGAAAAGAACTGTTGAGCTTGACGTTTCTATCAAAATGTTCTTGGGGACAGCAATAACTAGTACCTGAAATTGAAACAATTTAAAGTATCAGTTATTGCATAACATTACTGTCTAAGGATAAGTTATGTAGAGATATGTTTTTTGTTTGAAACATTAGTAATAGTATTTCTGTTCATCTTTTAACCACGTTTTCTATTACAATGAATGTAAATATGTATATTTCGAACAATTTGATACCAAATTTAAGTTTCTACGACCAGTACTTACAGAGATATGAAGATGCCATGATATGTGGGTCAAATGTCAGAAATGGCATTTCTGATAATTTTTGACTAAAATGCCCCATTAGAGTGAATATGAGAGCCTGCTGCCTTCTGAACATTTTGAGATTAAACAGAGGAGGGGGGGGGGGGGGGCTCACATAATAAAGTAATACCTTATTAGTAGCTAGACTGACATATCCAGGAAATTCCGGTTTTGATTCCAACGTTGGCTGTATTGATGCATTAAAATCTTTACGTAACATCGTTGTATTAATTGTAGTTATACGTTTTCTGATGATAGATGTATCATGAAATAGAAAAAATACCGTCAACACACAGGAGTAGCTAATCAAAATCAGAAATACCGCTGGCTGGATTATTCTGGTAGAACTAATCATAGGCCTACATCAAATTAATGAGAAACGACATACGATTTTAAACCTTTTAATAGACAAATTCAACTCCATAATTGTTACTAAAGTTACTGTATTATCGTAATTGGCCTATAATGACAAATTGTTGAAAAAATGGACGAAGGCAGGATCCCAACAAGATGAAAATCTTGTGGCGGGATTGCCTTCACAAATTAATAATTTATAATTGATAATATGAAAAAAAAAAAATAAATGAATTTATTAAAAATAATAAAATAAAAAAAATATATATCAGTAGATAATGTTGAAAAAATAAAGTAAAAATTATGAACAGATATAAGAGTACAGCTGCAGAGGGTATAGTAACGAATACGATGATGAAATGAATACATTTATCTAGCACATTATATAACACACCTGAGTGCATCCTATTTGTTATAGTTAATAGGCTTACATATCTATCACGTGTCATTCAAAATTATCTATGTGTGGTTTAAAAGTGATATTTAACTATTATTTTACTATTGCACATCCGTCGTCAGCTTTTTGTGTACTCTGTGGTTCCAGATGCCAGACGCGTGACTGATTCGCGTTCGAAAAGCAACAAGCTGTGATTGTCGTCTTACCGAATCTGAGTATACTGCACCGCCTTTTGAAAACAGGTAATTGAATAAACATTGTTAGTGCATATGCGTATGTTATAAAACATTTTTGAATTTGTTGAATTCATTGAATTCGTTGCGAAAGATTGACTGTTAAGAACAATCAAAGTGATACTGTTTTACTAAACCTCGAAAAATTTAACCAGAGCGCTTCGCAGCTGCTCTGTGTCTTGATTTATCGAGTGCTAACAATGACGTTTGGAAACAGCAGAAATGCCATCCAAATCGATAGATTGCATTTGTAAACACTCTAATACATAATATTGACCTATGTTGAAATAGAGATCAGCAGTCACTTAGGCCTACATCAAGTTAATGTATATGGCCCAAAAATTTAATTTTTCATTGTTATACGTTGACATTCCGGCACTCACGACATTCAGTGAAAACAAAGATAGGGGAACCGTACATTTATAGGTTCACATGGATTGTGCTGCAACTATGGACTTGTGAATTTACACACATACTTTTCAAGAGTTCTTAAAGTTCTGTCTACACTATCAAACTAAGTGTTCTGTGCCCATGAGCACAACACATTTTGTTGTCACTTAAAGTTTGATAGTGTAGACAAGGCTTCAGAGTTATCACAATTGTGTTTGTGTAAGAAAAAAAAATACGAAAGACACAACGAACACCACCAATTTAAGTGGTCGTAACATTAAAACGAAGAAAGTGATGTAAATTACAGATGTATATGATTTAGCAAGCAATTCCGGTGGTATAACAATACAAAGTGTATGCTGAGTACGTACGTAAATGCATTAAATAAAAAACCTTTCGCAATTTAAAAAAAAAATAAATAAATAAAAAATAGTGGGAGGGGAGAGGGCACTCGAAATCCGCCTATGACAGTATTTTGACAAAGCGTATTTTAAAAATGCAAAGTATAGCTTGTATATTTGAGGAAGTGTTGCATTTATAAGACAAGAAACTGGTGCTATTGTTATTTTATCTAGACATAAGTACAGTGACACTTGCACAAACATAACACAAAGGTTTATTGTCCTAGATTGATTTCATTCTTCTCAGATAAAATAGATCACTCTGCTTGTTCAGTTGTGTCAACAATAGCAAGTATTACCCGACAAAATGAAATGAGAATGTCAACATCCGTGAAAAGTTAATTATGACATTAGAAAAAAGCCATAAAATGCATCTAACTGAAAATAATTGTAAACAAAAAATATTTCTTACAAAAAACGCCGCTCGAAATTTTAAAATTAATCATTGTTCTTTTGATTAATTTATGATTAATTATTAAAAAGATGTCCTTTAATCGTCAAGATACATACAAATCACAGATAGTTCTTTAATTATGAATCACATGTCCATTATGGCATTTTAAAATGGTCAATTTTGAACTTAAATGTGCTGTAGCGGCGCGAAAAAATTCCCAAAATAGTTGTAATAGTAATACTGTGGATTAGTTAAAATTGAAGAAAAATTACACGCATCAAGCAGTGCTTTTATTAAGGGAATTCTTAAGCTAGTCTAGTGTGTTATTGGTGAATACGGCCACTGCTCGACTAGTTCAGATTGAGGCTACGCGCGTATCGAATACTAAAAAAACAAGGCCATGGCTGCAGTCGCGTGCTCAAGTTAGTGTTTACCGGCCAACCGACCAACCGACAGATCGACCAACCGACACAGTGAGCACACAACCGGCACACAACCGCCGCGTGGAGCGTCGTGGAAACGTAAGATTGAGATGCGATTGTATTTGCAGTTGTGAAAGACACTTTAATCGTGAAATATCCAAGCGTAGGCCTACTTTACGGAAGTGGCAAAAGTCGTCTTTCAGTCCTATGATGTGTAAATCAGGTTGATAGAGACAATGTATGGCATTGTGACTTTTAAAATTATTATACCAATAACGTTTTGAAACTAAACAAAGTCATTTTAGCTTTTCATCTATTCGATTTATTCCTATTTTTTTTCTTATTTTAATTTGGTTAAAAATAGAAACGGAATGTCACATTATACTTACAAACATTGCATCTTTTTATCATACGTCGTCGACTAATAAAACGTGTGCGTCAATTATTGCAAGCCTATAAAATAACATATAGGTAACACTGTAAATATGCCAACGAAGGAACCTTTAATGGCATATATATGCAGATAACGGTATAGAAGAATACTCTCAATCCTTGTTTTGCGATATGAATTAACCATACTGTTATGTAAATTTATCTCCCGAAAAATCATCTCTAACCTTAACTTGTAAATAAAGATTAGCAAGAATTTACGGCATCAAATAGGCCTATACATTATATAATAGTGATTCCTTTACATGTTAGGAAAATGTCTAGAAATAATAATAATAATATCAAATGTTACCTTAAATAAAAATCATCTCAGGCTAGCTGTGACGAATTCTGTAATCTTTAACCGAATTTGATAATTTTTCGAAAATGTCCCTGTACTATGCTTTACATCCCTCTATACGTGTAATAATGATCCGCTTCAGTAAACTCACAGCAATTCAATACACGTGATTGATTCCAATGTATTTAATGTGTACAATCTAAAAAGCATGTACTATTGACCAATACATTACTTAGTCTTTGAATCGTATTTATAATCAAAAAAATTATAGGTCACAATAATGCCATCGAAATGTTCATTTTCCTAGTAGGCCTACTTTGAAAATAATTAATCTAAATATTGTAAGTAGCAAGATTGTGCGTTTGTACTGTAAAATATTTGTAGATCTATGGGCTCGTGGGCCAAAGATAAATGAATTCAGGCAGCATTGCCTAAAATGAATGATATTAATTAATTAGATATTCAGGAAGTACTTTAATCGCCAAACGAAATGCCATGTAAAATAATGACCGAATATTGTCGGCTACATAAGCCTACAATGAGCAGACAATGCAGAGCGCGTTTTATTGTTTCACAGCACTACATTTTCATATTCAATTAGCTATTATGCAGTATTATTATCAGTATTTCTAAATTGACTTTCCTAAAGAGAGATAAAAGCGAGAGGAACCTTCTGCTTGATATGCAGATGTCCTAACAATTACATCACTGTCATAATAATAAATATAGTGTGGATACTGGGTGGAAATAATACCTTTTTCAATAAGCAGTTAGAAAGGATACACACTGTTTCCATGGATTCTGATTCCGCTTCGCTAACCCATGGGAAACTCGATTTAGGTGGGGTGTAACAGGAAGAGAACATTCCTCTTCGGATTTTAGACATCATTCGAAAAACATACTATTTGTCTACTCTGATATAATAATAGACTAATCCTACCACATACATATAAATATAGCTATCGAAATTTCGACATAGTATTTTTGTTTTATTATATATTTAGACCGGACGCTCAGAAAGTTTATTCATGTAAAAAGCCACAAATGGTTTGATGGGATGATTATGTAGATATATGAGATTCAATAATCAATATTGCTGCCGGGGGATATCCTGTAAATTTTTCCTGGAGACACCAAATAGGATAGGAGGGATAGAAAATCGACTCTTAATAATGTGAAAAGTCACTCGGATAAAAGTTGTTGGACATTGTCCCCATATGTGTATACAATGTTAAAACATGACAGCAACTTTATCCTGTAAGTTGCCCGAGACAGTAGCCCAAAGTGACCACTAAAAATGGTGTTAATCATGTCAAGAGCCACAAGGCTAATTCCTTTTGTATTGTAACTGTCACACATTATGGGATGCCCAAAAATACCATTGACAGCTACTTTATCCTGTAAGTTGCTAGACACCTAAACACATTCCTGTCATTTGATTGGACGATTGTGGGTCACATGGCGTGCAATAGTACGCACTATTAAACGATCGTTTAATAGTACTTTTTAAAACGTTTTTGTGTACGAAAAAAAAACGTTTCGCGGATGAAAAAAAATCCCCTATACAAAAATTACTGTGAAATACAACAGCGCCACCTGTCGTCCTGCCTTTGTTGTAAACACCACCGCGGGATATGCAACAGCAGCAGATTTTTGTGTACGATTTGGAGATATATATGTACTAATTTCATTAAAAAAGGCATTTAAATTAGCTTTAGATCGTTTTTAGGATTTTGATTAATTAATGGGGACATCCCTACAAGACGTGGAATTGTTGGAAAAACCTTAATTAGCCTAGATAAGTTCAAATTTTCTGTCGAAGTTTTGCTTTTCAGCCAAGCTAGTACAGTACTACTACTAGTAGTAACTACTAAGCGAGGCCTGTTAGGATTACGCGTTTTAGCCTTGCTAGGCCTAGGATTGTTTAGTCGTTTGTTGACATAATTAACACTAAAGTAGTTGTGTTTATAAAATCCATACATATATAACATTTAATATAATATTAAAAACCAAATGTTACTGTTTTAATCAATGTGAATGAAATTTAGGCCTCTCTACCTATATTTCATTCAAATGAGAGGAATCTATTTAGGCCTAGATGTTTTATAAAACAAATAATGAATGTTTTATATTCGTGTAATGGTACAAATAATGGCATTTGGTGAATGATGAAAGGTTATATCAACTCGGCGTTGCCTCGTTGATATAACCTTTCATAATTCACCTCATGCCATTATTTGTACCATTACACTCATAAACATTCATTATTTGTATAATATATAGAGAATCAAAACATATCGTAAAATTATTATACAAAAACAAACTGAGATTATTCTGAGCACACACGCCAGAATCGTAACTAAACATATCGTAGAATGAATATACATAAACAAATTGTGATATAATTATTCTGAGCATACGCCAGAATCGTAACTAAACATATCGTAGAATTAATATACATAAACAAATTGTGACTAGATGCTATACTCGCTCGCTCGCGTACCATCTAGGTCGTGTCCACAGATGGTTCTCGAATACACAGAAATGTCAACGTGAAAAAACTGGCGATTTCAAATGTATGTACCGCAGGACTATACATTGTCGTTTTCAGAAACGAACAAATAGACACGATGATTAATGTAGTCAACTAAAGCATGGATTAACGAATAGAAGGATATGCATCGACGTGAGATCAAGGGTTCCTTGACTCTCGCCGACAGACCGCGGACCGCCCACAATGGAATGATGATGGGACAAAGAAGAAAAAGAAATTTATTCATTATTCGACATATTAAATCATTTAGGCAACTATGTTTTTTAATCATTTATCTTGAAGGAGGACGGCCAATTTTAGGGTTAATCTGTGACACAATGTATCCCGTAATGCCGTATGTTTTCCCATAATTACCATATATCTATGCTGTAATTATAATTTCGTATAGCTCAATGTGTAACAGGGCATTGCGGTCAATGGTATTTTCGTATATCCCAAAGTCATGGGTAATATTTACAATGCAAACGGAACTAGCCGTGTGACTCTTTGAGTTATTAAATCTTGTAGAGGGAGAATTAAGAAGTTGGGATACTGTCTGGGGCAACTTACATTGTAAAGTTGTTGTCATGAGTGTTCTCGTATATATCCTAATGCGTAACAGCTCCAACAAAAAATGACTTGTTTAATATTTATTTTTAGTGATTCACAAATATTTATTCACAATTACATTTACAATATTTAATAGAGTATACCAAAGGAACCGAGCGCTTGTCAGTTTGGTAACCATTTAATGCATTTAAATGTATGGTACATACATTTAAGTCGATTTAAGGACCCGACGTGGAAATAGGTATAAATTAAAGTTAAACTTGAGAAGAAATTCTTTTTCGTTTAGAGTTGTACTTTTGTGGAATGGTCTTTCTGACTATGTTGTTTCAGCTAGTTCTTTAAATTTGTTTTAAAAAATCGACTAAATGAGGCTTGGGTAAACCATCCATTAAAATTCACACCGTTTGTACAATATGACATGATAACCAGGATGGGCTTACAAGCAATATGCTTCGCCTCAATTTCCCTCTCTATTCATACGACTATGAGGGATTACAAGTAAACAAGTAATATAAACTCACCTGGTGCTCCAGGTAATTTTTTATGCAAATTAGGCTTGCCTAGTATGCTGGCTTGGGCAGTAGACTGTTGTACACGACTAAAGCTTTTACGGAACACGCTCAATAATACTTTAGTAGAGGAAAATCAAGTAACAACCTAAAATGATCAGATATGTATGTTGTAGCCAACATTTTATCGCATGGAACGCCTTAGTCTGTGTCTGACTTTTCCACTAAATTCCAAGTTTCCTGGACTTTCTGCACTCACTCCTCAAAGCATATTGATCGAAACGTCAAGAAACACAACAGTTCTTTTTTTAGAGTAATATACGTGGTGTACCGAAAACTTTATAGCTACATTATTACTATTAGTGAATATAAGACTTGCTTGAAAAATTGGTAAGTAACTTTTGAATAAAGTGTTTATTATTGAGTTGTTAATCAATTTTTGATTTTCGGTTGGGGAGATTTTCATTCTCATTCACAGATTAATTTTTCTTATTAATAATGTATACATTAATTTTATTTCCATCAGATTTGTCTCAGAACGTTGCAATGTATTCCTATACCAATTCATGCTGTAAGCGTAACATTTTGGTAAGTTAAAATACACTTTATATACACTTTCTCTTTGGTAAAAAAACAAATTAAACAATTACAATTTAATACGTGTAAAGTTGTACGTTAAATTTTCATAAGATACATCATTGTGAAAATAACATGAACGTTTTTTAAAAAAGTAGAATGCACTTATGCTGTAGAAACATAAATAAACTCTAAGTCTAGTTCCACCAGAAAAAAATAATTCAAAAATTATATATAATAAATGTTTTAAAAGTAGTCAATAAATAAAAAACTAAAATATGAATAAATTAATACGTTAGTAATAGCTATGCCATTTCAAAACTTCACAAAGAAGAAATATATGTCATTATTAAAGTAATATGTGTTACCAAGAGTTAACATTAATTTTAGGTTCTATAGATTAATACACAATAATTTCAGCGTAAAAAAAAAATGTTTTTTTTTAATGCACATACCGCAGGACTACAGTATAATACATTGTCGTTTACAGAAACGAATAAATAGACACGATGATTTATTTAGTCAACTAAAATTAGCACCCTAGTGAAAATTACTTCCGAAACAGAAATTTAAACAAACCCAATTTATTTTAATTTTCTTTCATTTTTTAAAATGTTTCTGATATTTAAGTTATTGAATATTAAATATGAAAAAAAAAACCTATTTGGACGGACGAGACATTTTTGTGCTTATATATCTAACAGTACCCAGAACAGAAAAAAAATAGACAGTAAACAAGGAGAAAGTCTTTTTACCCGAGTCATTATCATTCTGAGAACCATCGTCTCGGCCTACACATCCAAGAGAGAGAGCGAATCGAGCTCACCTTCTAATTAAAAACAATTATCGTAGAAGGAGATAGGTAAATGAGAATAACAGTAGGGCCTACCCACACTCACAGTAATAAAGTTTATTTGTGCTTAAATATCTAACAGTACCCACATTCACAGTAAGACATTTGCGATTCAAAAAAAAATAAAAAAAATCGGCCTGTCTTAGGGATATTTTTTTACATCTTCATTATACAAGTAGGCAGAGTCCATATTCATAATTGATTTATTACAACATTGTATCCAGTATATGAGCCATTATGGGAATATGCTTCCATACGTGTTTTATCCAAAAATGACTGGGGTAATAATATGTACAATAATGTAGTAATAATTATAAATTTAGGATAGTATTATTATTATTATTATTATTTTACATATGATCCATTTTCATGTTAACTTATTACGCTCTTTGGAGTTTAACATTGAATGCAAGTTTAGGCAGTCATTTATCATTTTTGACGGTGATTAAGCAGAAAGGTTTAACAATACCCTACGGTACTATTTCACAAAACTTTTACATTTGTTCAAGACAGACCACAATATAACAGGTTTTACCACAAAGTTGGAATGAAATTATAAATAGAAATAAAAAATAAATAAAGCCCCCGGATATGGTTGAGTTTAGTTTTACAAATGTTTTTGGGAGAGCTTAAATATTTAATCTGTGATGTATTTAAATAAAGGTTATTTAAGTAGCGACATGAGCAATACAAAAAGAACTACACACAACTATTTATTTACTAACCACAGCTTATAAACTCTTAGTACACATATTCTTAGTAATAGAATTTGTTGTAAATGGGGATCCAAAATGGATATATCAAAGGCCATTTAGCTGAAGAAAACTTCAGACATTTGTGTAACTTGTTTTTAGAAAGGCAATCTGCCTGTTTTTTAATTTAATTTTGTAATTACATTACCCAATAATAAAGTGTTATTACAACACATGTGTCATTAAATGTATGGGTAACATTTAGAAATAAAATGTGGTATAAAACAAGAAAAATTATAAAATATAAAAGATAAAAGTGCAGAATTATACAGTAAATGAAAAAAAAAATCACAGAAAGAGGTCTATTCATTGTTTAAATAAGAACAAGGCAAATGCAATGGAGATTGGAAAAACATAGATAACAACAAAGATAAACCGTATATAAATTTAACTGGCTCTGTTCCAAAACGTATTTTAGGAATTATGCAAAAAATGAAACTGTGCTAAATGGTTAACCAGTCTTGAAAAGTTATTAAATACTTGGAAACCGTATACTTTTTTGGAAAAATCACATTTGTTTACAATGTATCTATGTCTGCGAGTGGGGGATAAAACAAATCAAGATTATATAGGAATCTGCCACTGCAATTAATCCCAGTTTATCCCAACCGCTCCAGGTTCTGATTTTTCAGAAGTACGCCCTAACGTAATTTTTATATGACACAGAGCACTGATTGTAGGCTTATGAATTGACGTCATTTCGACAAATCACGTTCACGTGTTTACATAGGCTATGTAATAATAAAAAAATATGCCTGTGTATCACTGGTACATTTAGTTTCAGATTTTATTTCACACAAAATATAACACAATACATACATATAAATGATAAAAAATGTGTGTAGAGATTGCATTAAGCCAACTTGGCTTTAAGTCTGAACGTCCAAATGAAACAAATATATACATATTGTATAGTAATGACTGAAATAAGCAAGAAAAAAATATATATGTATGCACATTTGATTCAATAATACATAAAATAAATAAAGAACAGGAACAATTTCAGCTGAATTATTTGATTACAAAAGTATGTGGTTATAGAAGGATAAAGCAAACTGATTTTTAAATGAATTTTTTTTTAGCCCTGATAACTGATGATCAAGAACAATCACTTCTAGAGTAAATCATCTATCCTTATAATTATCGAAACTAAATGACCAATTATCTTTCAGATAACATGTGTGTTTTGTATGTTGGTTGTATTTGTTATGTTGGTGTATATCAATGAAGTACCCAGTTATAAAAACAGTGATGGCAAATTCTACAACCGAATAAGGTGAATTTCGTTTTATTGAAATTGTTTTGATTAGAAAGTAAACATATATTTTGAAATGATGATGGAAAATAAATACTTAAAAAATGTAGGAAGGTAGGACTGTAAAATATTATTCTAGAAAAAAACACCTTAGTAGTTCTGTCCATAAATTAGCGTTAATAATATGCTTATGACGGCCTTCTCGTACAGAAAATAAAAGATCTAGGCTTGGCCTAAGCCGCACACATAGCCTGGCCTAAACCCGTGTACTACCACCGGCCCAGCGATGGAATAGCTTCAGGAGCGCGCGCTGCTACATGTAGAGACTACAATGTCAGATCCCAATGTCATTACGTCGTACGTTCACTGTCAACTACGACCCATGTGGGTATGAACTTCGTGCACGTTAACACAAGTTAGTGTAAAAGGAAAATGATAATTTATTATTTATATTACAGGAATAGACCATTAGGCGATTATCATGCAAATCTAGAAAGCCACAAAATTGATTTTTGGAGAACATTTGGCAATGTTTCAAGCTGTTTACCAAAAAAGAAAAATGTTTGTTACATAAAGACGCACAAGACTGGTAGTACGACCATCGGACACATCATGAATATATTTGGATTTCGCCACAACTTATCATTTGCGTTCAACAAAAATAAAACTACTAATGGCCATATAGGTTCTTTTACGGTTTTAAACAAAGATACTCCTCGTCATAGTTTTCTCCCCCCATTAGGAGTTGAAGAAGGTGACTACGATAATTATAAGTATAACTTGACATCTGTTCACTTCCGCTATATCAGAACAGGACTCATTTCATTCATGAACCCTGATACAAAATACATAACAATAATTCGGGAACTAGCCGGGCAATTCGAGTCTGCGTTTGACCAATTCCAATTAAAGAGAGCATTGGTAAGAAATAAAACTGAATCAGACTATGAAAACATTAAAAGGTTTTTACAATATCCTGACCATTATTGGGAAAACCTGAGGAAAGTCAAGTGGCGAGGGAATTCTGGAAGAGCTTGGTATTATGCAAGAAACAATCAACTGTTTGATCTCGGATTAGATCATAAATATCACGGGGACACACAGCTAGTGGAAAGATATCTTGATCTGTTGAACAACGAGTTTGAAATGGTTATAATTTTAGAACACATTGGTGAATCGCTTGTTGTCCTAAGGAAAGAGCTGTGTTGGTCTTGGAATGATGTACTATATATAGCTAAAAATGGACGTGAAAACGTAACAGCATTACCTAACAAATTACAGGAGAAGATACGAGCGTGGAATTTTGCAGATAGAATGCTTTACTCGTATTTTAATAAAACACTCTGGCAAAAAGTACAAAGATATGGCTCAACGTGTGAATCAGACTTAGCTCTTTTTAGAAAGTTGAGGCAACAGGTTAATGACGTTTGTGAGGTTAAAACACATATTAGAAATAATAAAGTTTTTCATAACCAAGCAAAAGGGGCGTCCTTAGAGTGTGAGCTTTTAGGTATGCGGAAAAATAGGATGTTCAAAAAAGTTTTTCTACGCCAAGGAGGAGACAAAGCGACAGAACAAATTGACGAAAAAGATTTTGACCCTTTCTTTTAAAATCCTTATTTCGAATCATGTCAAAATTAAAGCTAGTGCTAATTTATAAACCTACATGACATAAAATACAAGTTTGATAAAACAGTAACCCAATAACATTAATTTACAACTGGGATTTTACCAGATACGCTGAAGCCAGCATCTCATTTTTGCACACGGCGTGAACCTGTTTCATGGAAAGTTAGGTTAAGGGTTAGGTTAGCGCTTATGACGCTTACGTACATGAGTTTGATATGTGATAGTATCACGAAATTTGCCTATGATAACGAACAAAGTAAAACAGGCATATCATATTTGACACATTCTCTACTATAACAGTGTGCATCTGGAGTAAAGTTCAGTTGTCCAGTAACACTTTTATGACTGATACTAAACTAGGTATGTAAAATTGATTTTTGTAGTAGTAGTGAATAATGTCCGGTAGTTTCATTATTACATAAACTATACTTTTCATTAGCTCAATAAACATATTTAGACTATCGCTCTCTGTAGATACACGTATATATGTAGTTGTGCACCAGTTTCAGTGCTACTCGAATAGGTATTGTTAATTATTTTTCAAGCGTGTATTTTTGATTGACCATTGCGAACCCATTATTAATCCTTATATTAGGGATTCTCCCAACTGTACTAATTAATCTGTTTCCTGGCTTCGTGTTTACGGTTCGGGTAAAGGATAAATCTATTGGTCACTGTTATGGGAGAGGTTTCCTAACTATTAAAGATTGTTTGACCAATCATAATATTGGAAAATCATGGAAGGATAAAAAATATTGTAATTTGATTTAATTCTTTTTTTTGTCTTTTGTGGGGTCGTTCCACTTTTATTCATTAGAGTTGGTGAGTACCCTGCCAAAATACGCAAATTGAGGGCGGTATGCTTTGCCAAAATACGCAAATAATGCCAAAATACGCAAATTGAGGGCGCTATGCTTTGCCAAAATACACAAATCATGCCAAAATACGCAAATGAGGGCGCTATGCTTTGCCAAAATACGCAAATCATGCCAAAATACGCAAATTGAGGGCGCTATGCTTTGCCAAAATACGCAAATCATGCCAAAATACGCAAATTGAGGGCGCTATGCTTTGCCAAAATACGCAAATCATGCAAAAATACGCAAATTGAGGGCGCTATGCTTTGCCAAAATACGCAAATCATGCCAAAATCTGCTTTGCCAAAATACACAAATCATGCCAAAATACGCAAATCTACCTGGCCAAAATACACAAATCATGCAAAAATACGCAAATTGAGGGCGCTATGCTTTGCCAAAATACGCAAATCATGCCAAAATCTGCTTTGCCAAAATACACAAATCATGCCAAAATACGCAAATCTGCCTGGCCAAAATACACAAATCATGCCAAAACACGCAAATTGAGGGCGCTATGCTTTGCCAAAATACACAAATCATGCCAAAATACGCAAATCTGCTTTGCCAAAATACACAAATCATACCAAAATACGCAAATTGAGGGCGCTATGTTTTGCCAAAATACACAAATCAAGCCAAAATACGCAAATCTGCTTTGCAAAAATACATAAATCATGCCAAAAAACTCACATTGAGGGCGCTATGCTTTGCCAAAATACGCAAATCATGCCAAAATACGCAAATCTGCTTTGCCAAAATACAAAAATCATGCCTAAACACGCAAATCATGCAAAAATACGCAAATCTGCTTTGCCAAAATACACAAATCATGCCAAAATATCATGAATCATGAAAACTAGATAATAAGGATGATAGCATGTGCCATGTCCATTGAATGGCATTGCATTCAAACAGCATGTGCTGTTCACTTTCTGATTTATACAATTGTCACATAAATATTTTTCTGCTAAATTCCATAGTTTTAATTTTTTAACACGGTAATATTCGATGTTGGAGTTTAAAGTTGAATTGAGCAACTTTAACTATATGTTTCATCTTGTATACCTTATAATACCCTACTCCAATCTATTTCTACGTTTTTAGCTCACATTCCCATTTTCTTTGTGAACCTAGTTCATTGGAACGTTTGTTTATAAAATATTTATAGTAGATAGATCATTTAATGTTCTTATGCAACAATGAATCAATATTACCTACATCTTGATTATTTGTATTGTCTTTTCTAATAATTTCTTTCCACACATTTGGTATGGCATTCATAAGCTGTAAGTATTCAATTAAACCATTATGTTTTTTATACAAAAAAAAAAAAAATTACATACCTATCATTTATAAATATATCACCAATTGTTTTATAATCAGAATATAACCATGATTTGAAGTACAATGATTTATTGTTAGATACTATAAACTTGTTTTCACATAATTGTTGATTTTTTATTTCTATTAAAGTTGTTGGTTTTGGATACACAATATTATTAAATTATATTCAATTGGGTGAAAGAAATATTTTGGTATGCATTTCAATTTACCTGGATCTGGACTTAACAGTCGCTTGACCCAATTTAGTTTCAGTGATTCAACCACAGTGCTAATATCTGGCATGTTTAAACTACCTTCTTTAATATTTTAAATTTAGGCTGTTCTCTTTATCTTTTCCCTTCTAGTTCCCCATAGAAATGTATATAGTAGTTTTTCTATTTGTTTAACTATATCTTTTGGAACAAAAATTATACTTGCGACAAACTTGGACAATGCAAGTGTTTTAACAATAATAATTTTACCAAAAAATGTAAGATTCCTTCTTTTCCATAAGTTTAATACATTTTCTAGATTGGTAATTTTTTTATCCCAGTTTCTCTTTTCACATAGATGTTTAATGTAGTCAACATGGATTCCTAAAACTGGTTTACTAGTCTACGTAATATCTAATTGTTTACACTAATCCACATACCATTTGTCTTTTTTCTATCTAATTTTAACCCTGAAACATTACAAAAAGACTCAATCTCATTAAAGAAATATTTTAAACAACAATTTGATTTAACTCTCATTTACTAATTTTTTCCAAATGTCGGTATTGATCAACTGATTGTAACGATAGCTTATTTATCGAATGTCAAAGAGCTGTTGACGCTTTAGTTGGTCTATCGCACGCTACTTTAGACAATAATTTATCTGACGATAATATCCCAGATGTTGGATTACTGGAAGATGGTGTGTTTGGCGATCTGGACTTTGATTTAAAAGTCAGTCAAAGTCTTTCTGAGACCGGTAGCCTTTCTCTTATGGATATTTGTGATATTAAGTGCCGTAGAGAGAATGAAATGCAAAATAAGTGTTCCCGAGCATTCTGACGATCAATAATAATTTTAAAATTTAGCATAATTATTTTCACCATTTTGTTAACTTACACGTGCGTAGCCTGTCACATTTGACGTGCTCGTATAACGTAATTTCGAGTTGAAAAGTGAATCAAATATGATGATAATATTGAAGAAAGGTTGTAAAAATTCTGTGCACTCATGGCAATTTTTTAAATGCTTAAAATTGCCTGAAACGTACTCTCGCGTACGCATGCGTTATATGCGCTACGCACGTAATTGTATTTCAATATGATGAAATATGACCTGAAATTTATGAGTACCAAATTGTATTTAATTGTGATTCATGCTTGTGAAGATATGATTTCAAACGTGATTTCGTTAAATCGTGCGTAGACCGCGTAATTTTTGATCACATCGATTCCTGGCCATAAGGAATATACTCTGAAAAATTGACTTCGCTAGATGAAACTGATATCAAGACACGGCCATATAATATACAAGTTAGTGTTTACCAACCGACAGACTGACCGATCAACCGACCGCCCGTATAGTGAGCTGTAGAGTCGGTAACACACACGCACACACAAAATAAAATCAACCTTCTCCTAAAAACCCACCAAATTCAAATGAATGTTGAGTCTATTTAGATTCTGACACCAATTAAATTAGTTTTAATTTGAAGCCAATGTGTGTATTCAAGTATTAAAGTATCGATTCTATGTTCAGATAGAACAAAAACTCAGTTAGCAGATGAATGTTTTGACATGTAACTCTTTCTTAACTCTTTCTTAAGTTTTAAACATTTCGTTTTGATTGAAATCGGCCTAAAAATGTGTAGTCTTTTATTCAATGATCAATAATATACAAATATAATAATGCGACATAGATATAACGCTATTTCGTAAATATCAGAGCGCTTTGAGTATTAGTTGCTTATTAAAATTATCTAGACTCTCTACAGGAAATAGCCCAACCAAAGAAAACCCGTTAATGACAATAATAAATTATTTAATATTCTAACGAAATAAGAACATTGGACCCCGCAGATATCTGGTTTAACATCAGAAATTCAATGCTATGTAATATATTTATTAGTATTGTTTACAATCTATGCTTTGTTACTGGTACCTTTCCTTGTCTTGTTCCTGTTATGTTCGATGTTCGATTAGTATCATGTTGTTTTCTGCGCCGCCGCTTAGATCCCCGACGACGTTGAATCATTTTATTCAAAAATTTTGTATTTACTGTTCCATTTTCTTTTATTTTTTCTGGCCATGTGGGGTATCTAAAAGTAATGTTTCTGGAGGTTGACCACCGACGGAAAATAGCCTTTTCGGTAATAAAGAGATGACCACTACGTGTTTTGTATTCACTCTTGTTATAATAGCTGCATTCTAGCTTACTATCCTCATAATAGTGATATGGCACACTAGTGTTTGTAGAACTAAATTAGAAAATATGTATACGATTTTAGAATTTGTATGTTTTAACACAATTCAGTACAACAAACCACTTTAAAAGTTATCTGTAACACAACTCATAAGAATGGGTATGTAAAATGTATTAAAGAAGAGAATAAAAATGAATGATGCTTATGATAGACACAATGTTATTTACGATTCTATTATTTATGTACTGATTGATATTTATGTATTATCTGTATGTATTATTATTATCTTTATTAGTGTTATTATTTTTGTTATTGTTGTTGCTGCTGCTGCTGTTGCTGTTGCTGTTGTTATTGTTATTGCTATTGTTATTGCTATTGCTATTGTTATTGTCTATTGTTATTATTGCTGTTGTTGTTTAACATATAATTATTTCAGAGCTTCTGCTCTTTGCACATTACTAAGACGATAATACGATGGTATTAAATAATGAAAACGCACAGTTCCTAATGAAATAGTTGTTATATTGCGTTACCTGCACAAATTCTCATATGCCATCCCGTATACAGTCATACTAGGGCAGAATTCCATAGCAAACACCATTGTATACCATCCGGTTGTCAGCATAGTTTTAGTTTCTTCTCTGTTGTAACAATAATATTATTGATGATTAATAATATTGATGATTAATAAAATAATAATAAAATGATAAGGTAGAAAAATAACAAGAACTGGCTTTTGAAATCAAGAGAATAAACAGCGCAAAAGTTAGAGTGGTCTTGGAACAATTTTAAAAACTGCAAAAACATGGTATGCAAAGTTAAATGTACCGGAAATTGTAGGGAGAGCTCAAATGTCGGCCATCCTGGGAACAGCACATTTATTGAGGAAGGTGTTTTGTCTCTAAGCTGCGCGAAGCAGCAGCAACAACAACAACAACAGCAGCAGCAGCAGCAGCAACAACAACAACAAAACACTAGGCATACACAAAATCAAATTAAAATGTCTAAAACAATAGTCATACAAACATACATAACATTCATTAATTGTTTTATAAATCTCTTATGCCTAATGTTCTAAAGTAAACTTGATTAATCCGTTGCTTCCATATTGAATCGATAACCATAATTATCAAAGTGCTTACCAAAAGCTGAACGTGTAATAGAACCATTTAATATAAAAATTAAACGTTTGTCATGCAGTAGAACTAATACTTCACTTACATGACACAAACTTAACCACATAGTAAGGACACATTATGTAGAAGTAATAGTAATAATAATTTTGCCATTTTTTGGCCAGTAATAATGTAGTACCTTGTAAATCCCGTTTCTTGTTTAAAGAGGTCTTCAGCTAAAACCATTCTGTCGGGTAGAGCAGAGTATATTTGAACATTTTGGTAAAGGTTGGCTAGAAGAAAGGCGTAGCGGTATTCTTCGTTTGTGAGCTTCGGGACTTCTTCAGTCATACTCATCCAACTAATGATAATCATCTGAGTTCGAGTTGTGTTGTTTACTAAGATCTCTCGCAGTACGATCTCACTGCTCAGACCCTTGTTAAAGTTACGGTGGCCCACAACTCTGATGGTCGTGCGAGTGCCCACATCATGTTCAAAGCCAACCACAGAGGCTATATTCATTCGAATGACACAGTGGTGTTGATCAATCTCTCTTCCAGCGTTTGATCCTAATAAATGACCAGAGCTTGTCACAACAGCACAGTCATTGCAAATAAGGCGAAGACTCTAAGAATAATGATCAATAATTAATATTAAATTTAAATTATTATGTTTAATTATTTCGGGTTTTAATCTTCAAAACTTCAATTTCAATTGAATTTATTTCCACAATTATAATAACATATATACAGGATAATAAATGCAATGAGGTAATGTTTAGAAATTTTTATATCCGGAAGTATGTTAATAATTTAGTTCTGAAAAGAACTGTTGAGTTTCTCAAATTTAATATATTTTCTTATAAGTAACCAGATAACATCATAAACAATTACCAATTAATACCTTATTAGAAGCTAGACTGACATATCCAGGAAATTGATGCAACACTTCTGTTTCTAACGTTGGTTGTATTGATATTACAACGTTACGTAATGTCGTTTCTTTACTTATGAGTGTTTTTACTCCGAGGGTTAACGTACCATTAAAGAAAGTTAACGTTAATAATGCCGTCATCACACATGAGTAACAGATTACAAGCAGAAATGGTATTGTTGAATGTTTCTAGTAGAAATATAATAATAATAATAACACTAATAATAACACTAATAATAATAATAATAATCAGTTCTTCAAAAATGATGAGTAAATATAATAGATATCGAATATTTATAACATTCTGTTTCTACTACTTCCATCTTCTTTCTACACAATAACATACTTATATATTATTAAATGGTATGCTCGCTTCGCTCGCGTACCATCTAGGGGTCTCCACAGATGGTTCTCGAATACAATAGAACCCACGGGGATATTATTGGGACACTAAACAAAAACGGAAGTGTCCCCTTAATTGGGGTATTCGGAAATAAAGACAAAATAACGACTACTGGATACCATAAAGAACAATTCATTTATGTGGACGAAACTTGGAGAAATTGAGGAGAAATGAAAATTTAACTACGGGGATTGGGCGGCACGGGGTGGTGGTGATAGAACCGTTGATTGTATTTATACAGTAATAAGAACCACACTAAATAAATACAGTAAGACATTCGAAGATCGAAACATGTTTATGTTATGTTGTGTTCCGTTATGTTTTCACCATTGACAGCCATTGGAGTGGAGCTGTATCATGGAGGTTGGTGTTTTCCTTCCAACCCCAAGATAACGTTTATTTTGTATTCTTGTTAGTGTAACCATGTACACATCAGTAGGCCTTATAATTCGCTGGTTGGATGGTGACCGAAAACGTGAGCTATATCCGCAAAAAATCTCGACCACCAACTCTTGTAAGGGATCGCTTTTCATAATCGACCATCTCTCGTAAGCAACCACCGCTTTTAACGATCACACTTCTCGTAAGTGACCACCTTTTTTAAGGGACCACAATCTCTCTCTCTCTCTCTCTCTCTCTCTCTCTCTTAAGGGGCCACTATGGCACGCCAGGACGGACAAAACCATTTCAAATGCCAATCCCTAGCTGTTGAGTTTACAAATCCCTACTAGTCAACATCGACTAGACACATACCTATCGGTCGAGTTTACCACACAGCACTAGTTAATGACAAACTATACACATCACTAATGGTCGAGATTTACACATCTTGCTACCGGTCGAGTTTTAAACACACATCGCTACCGGTCGAGTTGTTTTTATACACACATCGCTAGTTGTTGAGAATTATTTTAGTAGACATGCGCAGTAAGGGTTTGTAGTTCAGAAAAGTTAAATATACTTGTTGCGCCTAGACAAAAACCAGAGTAGGATCATTTTTGGTGTTCGCAGCAAAATGACGGATCGTAATTTACGTGAAATATTTGACCAATGTAAACAAAAAAAATATTAGGCCTTTATATAGGCCAGGCCTAGCCTAGGCCAGGCCTAGCCTATGCCTAGTAAAAGTAGGCTAGAGGCCTCCTTTATGATATAGTTAAGCCTTTTTTTAGTTGCGCCTTAATTATGAATTAGACAATGCCTCAACATAGTTAATACTCTAGGATAGCCATAATAATACATATATAGATAGATTGAGGTAAAACATTATCTTACCTAAACAACCTTTCAATTTCTTGTTCCCTTAAACTTTCGCGGGCATATATATATATATATATATATATATATATATAAACACATTAGGCAATGAACATTAATTCGAAACCGCCCGGTGATATACTGAAATTTAATTAATTAATTTGAAACGATAAAGATGAGGAAATCTGTGAGAATGAGAAAAAGTCGCCCCAACCGAGACTCGAACTCGGACCGCCTGCTTGATATGCAGATGTCCTAACCATTAGACCATGGTATTGTTCAAACTCGATTGGATAGCGACTCTTTAACATTCTCGGCGTGGTATATATATATATATATATATATATATATATATATATATATATATATATATATATATAATCAATGATGTTGCGTAGCACTGTGTAAATTATATATAAATCATACTGCAAATTATAGAAACAGTGCTCATATTCGGAACATGATCTCATAATCGCGTCGAGCATAGCTCATTGGCGAAAGTTCCGTATTTTTTAGTTGTATGAAAAAATGTCTCTGGCGGGATTCGAACCTGCAACCTCTCGCTTACAGGGCGAGTATCATACCACTAGAATATATATATATCGTATATCCAAAGGCAAATTACTGAAAAAAATGACAATGCTGTGGGTATCAGTGGCTGGATCTCAATGGAGATACAACAAAAAAAGCGAAAAGCTAAATCAAAACGATAAAGTAAAACAGCCACATATATAGACCGAGTGGTCTAATGGTTAGGACATCTGCATATCAAGCAGGCGGTCCGAGTTCGAGTCTCGGTTGGGGCGACTTTTTCTCATTCTCACTGATTTCCTCATCTTTATCGTTTCAAATTAATTAAATTTCAGTATATCACCGGGCGGTTTCGAATTAATGTTCATTGCCTAATGTGTTTATATATATATGAGATAAAATAATGTTGCAAACAACTAACTATACTAGATAAAACTATGAATTATTATATGAATATAATAGTAGAAGATAATGTTACATAAGAAGCAAAGCATTATTAAAGTAGAAATATACATTCATAAAGAAAATTATATGTGTATATTAACAATTTATACTTAAATTCAATGTGTATAAAATATAATACCATAAGAAAATTATAATTACTAGAGGGTGAGCTCGCTTCGCTCGCTCCCCCTCTAGGAAGTGTAGACGATGGTTCTCGGAATGATAAAACTGTTCTCCTTGTAAGTTTTCTGTCGGTTACCATTATTAAAAATGCTTGACTTTCGTAAAACTAAACTACTCTGTTTCACAGTGTTTTAGATGATTAATAACATTTTAAAGTATAGTATTTATTGTTTTGTAGGGTCCTTTGGGGAGGCGGAATTCATTTGAGAGAGGTGCTTATTCGAGGGATATATGTTAATTTTTTTAGTTTTAATAATATGGTAACATTTCTAATCAAATGAAATCCTCTAATAGATATGAAAAGTAGTAAAAAAGAATTACAAATGCTTGGTAAATTGTAGATAACAGTGCGATGAATTCTACTACAAATAGTATAATGATTATTATTCAAAGTGATGTTTTATTGGAGAGCCGTTTATTCAAATAAATACTATCCTAATAATTATTAATACATTATTTAATTTAAACATCTTTTGAAACTAACTGCCGTGACAGAGTGGCCCAAGAAAGAAGACATTACGGCTTGCAACATGGGCAGACATCTCGGTCCTAACGGGACACAGATAGCCTACAGTTATTCCTGTCAGCTAATACTCAATCAACTATCAGGATTTCACTCGATTTTAAACAAAATATCTTATCATCAAATCTCCCTATGTAATTTTATAATACTATTTCCCACAATATATTCCGATTCTTTATGGCGTATATTTAATTTGATTTTTATTAATTTGCAGTATAATTTTTATATTTTAACTACTGTACCTTCACACACGCGCTGTCCGTTCCTAAAATAAACAAAAAACTGAAATGGCTATGCAATTTAAGTTAGAGTCCTACTATCGGTTTTTTTCTTCCTTCTTCCAAAGGGACACTGTATTGATTGATGGAAAGTACCAGTTACCTTTAGGGTCAAAACTATTATTTTAACTGCTCCCTTGTGTATAAAAGAGAGAAAATAGCTGAAACCAGGTTGTTGCAAGATGAACCCGGAAATTACTTTGATCCGGGAAGAATTGAAATTGAGTTGAAAATCTACTGTGGAAATCATAAATTGTGTTAAAAAACTCATTATAATATCTTCCTAAGGTAGCAATATGGAAAAATAGCGTCGATGTGAAAACCAATGTTATCAAATCTACGTTTCGCGGTACATCTGAGATAGATAAGGTAGGTATCCAAGGCGGAGATTTGTACCGAAGTTTTTGCATTGTGCTCGCCTATTATATGTCAGAATTAACCATAATTTATATATAGACTAGAGGGTGAGCTCGCTTCGCTCGCTACCCCTCTAGGAAGTGTAGACGATGGTTTTCGGGATGATAATGTTCTCCTTATACGTTTTCTGTCGGTTACCATTATTGAAAATGCTTGACATTCGTAAAACTAAACTACTTTGTTTCACAGTGCTTTAGATGATTAATAACATTTTAAAGTACAGTTTTTATTGTTTGGTAGGGCCCTTTGGGGAGGCGGAGGTCATTTGAGGGAGGTGCTTATTCGAGGGATATGTTAAATTTTGTAGTTTTAATAATATGGTAACATTTATAATCAAATGAAATCCTCTAATAGATATGAAAAGTGCTAAAAAAGAATAACAAATGCTTGGTAAATTGTAGATAACAGTGCGGTGAATTCTACTACAAATAGTACCGTATAATTGTGTTGTTATAAATATGTGGATGGACGTTTATTAGATAGTTGGGTTGGGGGGGGGGGGGGGTTATTATTCAAAGTGATGTTTTATTGGAGAGGCGTTTATTCAAATGAATACCATCCTAATAATTATTAATACATTATTTAATTTAATCATCTTTTGAAACTAACTGCCGTGACAGAGTGGGCCCAAGAAAGAAGATATTATGGTAGGGCTTGCAACATGGGCAGACATCTCGGTCCTAACGGGACACAGGAAGATAGCCTACAGTTATTCCTGCAAGCTTACTCAATAAAACTCAGCTAGCTATCGGGATTTCACTCGATCGAAAAATGTCTTATCATCAAATCTCCCTATGTAATTTTATAATACTATTCCCCACAATATATTCTGATTCTTTATGGCGTATATTTAATTTGATCTTTATTAATTTGCAGTATAATTCCTATTATTTAACTACTGTACCTTCACACACGCATGGTATGTTTTAAAATAAACAAAAAACTGAAATGGCTATGATTAATGGCCAACTTAAGCTCCAGTCCTACTATATCTGATTTTTTTTTCGTCTTCCAAAGGAACACTGTATTGATTGATGGAAAGTGCCTGTTTCCAGTCACCTTTAGGGTCAAATCTATTATTTTAACTGCTCCCTTGTGTATAAAAGAGAGAAAATATTTGAAACCAGGTTGTTGCAAGGTGAACTTATCTTAAACCCGGAAATTACTTTGACCGGGAAGAATTGAAATTGAGATGAAAATCTAATGTTGAAATCATAAATTGTGTTAAAAAACTCTTTATAATATCTTCCTAAGATAGAAATATGGAACAATAGCGTCGCTGTGAACACTAATGTTATCAAATCTACGTTTCGCGGTACATCTGAGATAGATAAGGTAGGTATCCAAGGCGGAGATTTGTACCGAAGTTTTTGCATTGTGCTCGCCTATGTCAGAATTAACCATAATTTATATATAGATGTTCGTGTAAAAAGAAGGTGTTAAAGAAACGCTATGAACATGTTTAAATTATAATTGTAATTAATAATTGGTATTAATTAAAATTATAATTGTTTTTTCATGGCTATCTGAGTAATAAATACTTGTAAATAGTTATGAAAATATAATTTTGTTTTATAATTATTATTATTATAATTATTATATCTTAATGTCTGTATAAGTAAAAATTAAAAACATCTGTATTAATTGAGTAGAGTAAAGAAACAAATATTAATGAAAATTTTGCATATAAAGATAAATATTATTTACAAAAATATGCATTTTTATAAAAAATAAAAGAGAGAAAAGAATTAAGATTATGGATGCCGTCTTGTTCCCCCATAAGTACGTTCACATTCTAATTAAATATTCATCATGCAACTGGTTTAATTCCTTAGGCTAAAAATTCATTTATGAATTGAAAATGACGCACTGTTTTTGTTTGAACTACGACTAAACTTCGACGTAAGGTTAATTGTGCTATTGTTACATTATTAGTTTTCTTATATTCAAAGTATTTTCCATGACTTGTATTTGGTAAAATACAACAATAGAGCATTTCCAACAAATAGTAGGCTTACTAAACAAACAGGCGATGAGAGAAAGCCACTACGAATAATACTGTGTCTTAAAGTAGAGTTGATCACGCCATAACGTTGATGTTATTGCTGTTCGATTTATAAAGCGCTTAGCCTATACAATCGAAAGATTGTCACAAAGCGCTGAGAGAAAAAACAGAAAGAAATTACAGAGAAAAAAGATAGATTTTTAAGAGTGTTTTGAAAACTATGATAGAGGATGCATTTTTAATAGTTTTTTATAATAATAAAATAATTAATAATAATAATCAAATTTTCTTTTCCCAAAGTCATTGGCAACAGGCCATACCATATTACTATTTAAAATGGATAACTGACATGATAAATATTTGGCAAACCCAACATTTATTTGAGCGAGCAGCTCCTGAAATTGAAAAGCAAAACTGGGACAAAATTATAAAAAAAAATTGTAATGGATTTTCATTTACATCCACATGCACATGTTATAGGCCAGACTCTTAACCATACGTATGCCCTAGAGTATAGTTATCGTAGAACTGTGAAATATCGTCTGATTTCAGTGTATTTCGTTTATTCTCAAAATACGAAAATCCTAATATATTCTAATTTTCGAAGGAAATGTTCTTTGAGTCAATTTTATTACTTTACTAGTGGTATAGATTTGTTTTCCTTCAGAGACAACATAATCTACAAAATAGTAATAATATCCTTGCGCTGTACACAAACACGATTAATGATACATTAGTCGCATACTATACTTTGTTCTACAGATTGGTATTACGATTTCTAACACGAAGTTAATTCATACATTCATATTCCAGGCAATGCTGCCTGCCTTTAATTATAATTATATTTAGGCCACGGGCACGTAGATTCACAAATATATTACAGTACATACCGGTATGTGGATTCTCTTATTTAACGATACAAATAAATGCTTTGACAGATAAACGTAAGCACAATAATTTGTTAGTAACTTAAATAACTTTGAAAAAGAAGGATTGCGCTAATATAGGGACTCAGTAAGGTTTCCCATTCTGTCTTATAAGCCAGACATACAAGACAAGCGTGATGTGCCTACTCGTCATTCAATGACTCATCATTAATGTTTACATTACAATACAATACTCACATAGATATATTGAATTCTTCTACAATACACCGGCGCCATTACAAATTTACGTAGAGACTGTAGAAATAAACAATGGATATTTACAAAAATAGTGACAACTCATCAACAAAATAAACGAATATAGGCCCCTATACGTTACCTAGATAAGATAAGATAAGATAACTTTTATTGATCCTCAAAAAGGAAATTCATTGCTCGTCATAATAACAAAGAAAACACTATAAAATCAAATATAGCATAAAACCATTCATATAAAAACATCTAAAAAAATTACAATATAAAATTATCTTCTTGACTTCCTGCTGTACTGGATGATACCGGAGGGAATAAAAGATTTAGCAAATCGATTTGTTTTCACACTGAGGAGCCTCAATCTACCACTTGGATTAAGTTGGTCTATGATCACTTTGTGGAGAGGATGAGAGGCATCCGACTCAATGCGTTCGAAATCTTTCTCGAGGTGTTCTAGGTGCACATCGGTAAAGGAAGGCAGTTCCAGACCAATCATTTTACCAGCCCGACGGATGACAGTTTCAAGGCGTCCTTTATTCCCTCCGGTAACATTACCAGCCCAACAGGAGAGGCAATACGTCCAAACACTACATATAACGGATCTATAGAACGAAAGTAACATCAAATCACAGGAGTTAAATTTATATAAAGTTCTCTATTTTGTATCATAGTATTATATCAAATTAACAATAAACTGTTACCTCTAAAACCGAAAATACAGTGGACTCATTACCTTTACCTATCTTGATCTTGGTGTGTGTTAACTATACGTCATAAGACGTTTCGTCAGTCGGAAAATTATTCACTTTGTTCGGAAGCTTATTGACTTTGTGAAGTCATGTCTTTCAAATAAATTATACGGAGGCATGTTAGTGACATATTCGTCAACACATTCTTCATACTATAATATTTTTTTAACTGTTGCAATTGCCATAATCCATTATTTTTTTTTAATTCTAGGGTTAAAAACCGTCAGTACAGTACTGTTTTTATTGTAGTATAGTCATTAATGTATGGTCCTTGAATAGTTATTGTGTAAATAACAACGCAGAATAATTACATTTACAGATTTGGCATTTTCCAAAAAAAATCCAATAATAATATAAATTGATCTGTCCCTGCACTAATTTACGGAAGCGTTAAAGTGCCATTCACTTGGCGACTTGTCGAGATATTTTATCTTGTCAAGTCGACATAAATGTATGACTATTGTGTTGCTCCTATTTTAGCTGCATCTTGCCTTTCCGAGAGAGGGCGTATGTAATTAGGATCCATGTTATAAGTTTCGCATTGACTACATGTGTTCTAGAATTCGGCTTCTAAATGTCTTATTGTGCCGAGATAGTGTGTAATTTACTAAACTAGTAGGCCGCACATTGCTTGTAAGTTGTTAGAGTATTATATTACAATAATTAGAATTATATAAACCACAGTAGTGGCCTAGATTATTAATGCTATACTACATTGTCGTAGGCCTATGCCTGCGTAGATTGATTTATGAATCGTATACGATCGCTCGAACAGCATGGCGATAAACACGAGTCTCCGTGTAGAGGGCGGTGTTCTATTTTGTATGCCGTATCTATAGAAGTAGTCACGTCCATATGAGAGCGCTGTTGATTATTTGATATCTTTATTTACTATGTTCTTTAGGCATGTACACCTCCGTAAGAGGGCGCTACGTTTGATCTGTTTTGCAGATAGTTTTATATTTATGTTATGTTTATTATTACTATTTGGAGCTGGATTTAAGTATGCTTAATTTCAGTTCACCCTGTTTATGGCTGAATTTGCTGTATTAAAGAGTCAGTCAACAAGTGATTGTGTTGCAGTATTTTTTGTCGTGGATTGGGTTTATCTACTGAATAGCGAGTTTGACGGTTCAAGCTTGTGAGGTCAGCACAGTGAAAAGCAATGTCGACTTCTAGTAGAAGACGTGATGGTGCGAGAGATGAAGCAAGATCAATAGGGTCAAGGAGCCATAGATCGAAGGCTTCATCGCAGTCAGTGTCATCATTAGAGGTATCTGCTGCACAAGCTCGTGCTGATGCTGCTGTAGCAAAGGCTCGTGTTACATTTGCAAAGAAGAAGAGTGCCGCCAAGTTAGAGGCGTTGAAAGCTGAAATGGAAGCAGCTAAAGCCATGTTAGACATAGACGAATAGAGAAAGAAGAAGAAATGGCTGCAGCACAGGCTAGAGCCAATGTCCCTCAAGCAGAATTGCAACATATGTCTTTTGAAGATATTGAGGAAGAGCTTTCACAGTTAGAAAGCAATAATCAGATGGAAGATGTGCAAGGCGCACCCCAAGATACAGTACCCAGTCAAAGAATGGCAGAGGTGCTAAAAGAACTTCCTAAGATGGAACCCAGTCAGCGGATAGAGAATTATCTAAACAATGCTGTAGAGGTACCAATGTCTACTCTTAATCCTGGAGCTAGACCTTACGAACCAAATCATATGCAGGAGTACATTCGAATACTGGCACGTCAGCGATTACCCTTGCAAGAACCGGATATTTACTCTGGGGATCCTATAATGTTTCTACCGTGGAAAAGATCCTTTGAAGCTATGGTGAAAACAGCCTGTGTGGACACTGTTGAAAAGCTGTCATTCCTGTGTAAATATACTACTGGCGAAGCAAAAGTTTTGGTTGATCGATTCAGACTAAGGCATGTTGAAGATGTTGACAAGGCCTATCATGAGGCCTGGACTGAGCTAGAAGACAGGTTCGGGAACCAAACCTTAATATCAGCTGAAATCATCCTGAGACTTACCAAATACAGAAGATTCAAAACAGGTGATTTGACCGCACTCCAAGAACTGGCTGATTTGTGTGGAGACGCAGTTGCTCAAATGCAGGAGCTACCCCATCTGATTACGTTAAACACTCCTCATGGTATTAAACCAATTGTAAAGAAGTTACCACACTTCATAATAAATGGAGAGAAAAGGTCGCAAAACACAAAAGCAAAATGAAAACGTTCCCAAATTTCAGCATTTTCACAGAGTTTCTAAGTGAGATGGCTCACATTCAACGTGATCCTGATGTCCCAAGAGGAACTGTCGATGAGGTCAAAACTGATACACCTGGAAATTACCGTACACAGACAGGTTACCGTCCTAAGGCCACGCAACGTTCAACTGTAAATGTGAGAATGACTGAGGTGAATAAATCTGAAGGGATGTGTCCGCTACACAATGGTCAGCATCCGTTGGTAGACTGTAGAAACTTTCTGGCCAAGACTTATGCTGCCAAGAAGTCATTCCTTAAGGAAAACCAAGTATGTTTCCGATGTCTCTCATCTACATCACACATGGCTAGGAATTGTGATAGAAATTTCAGGTGTGGAGAATGCGGTAGTGATCGTCACCCGACTGCATTCCATGGTGACCGTCCGCAGAAGGCGAATGGCGGGGAACAAGTAAAAGCGGAGCAAAAGGCGAATGGCGGGGAGCAAGCAAATGTGGAGCAAAATAAGGCGAAAGGCGAGGAGCAAATGGAAGTACAGCAGAAGGAAAATGTCGGGGAGCAGGGGAAAGAGTCGCTGAAGGCGAAGGATAAAAATAAAGTAGTAAGTACTACAGGTACGGATGTCTGCGGTGGAATTGGGCTGAGCCGATCGTGTGCTAAAATTTGTTTAGCAAAAATATATTTAGAAGACAATCCTAACACTTTCATAAAAACCTACATTATACTAGACGACCAAAGCAATCGCTCGTTGGCCAAGAGTGAGGTATTCGACCTTTTTAACATCAATGCAAGACTTACATCGTATACTTTGAAGACCTGTTCGGGAGCGGCTGAAGTTCAAGGCCGAAAACTGGAGAAGCTGATAATTGAGTCCATGGATGGTAAAACAAGAATAGCAGCCCCATTGCTACTTGAATGTAATGACATACCTGGGAACAAGGCAGAAATTCCCACTCCAGAGACAGCCAGCAATTTTCCTCACTTGAAGGATATTGCGGACAAGATACCACCCTTGGATGAGAATGCAAATATTACCATACTGCTGGGCCGAGATGCTGCTCAAGCTCATAAAGTCCGAGAAGTACGCAATGGACCAAATAACTCTCCATGGGGCCAACGACTTGATCTAGGCTGGATGGTTATTGGCGACGTCTGCTTAGGGGGAGCCCACCAAAAGAATGTTGTCACCACCAACAGAAACCATATAAAGGTTTTGAGAAATGGTAGGCCATCCGCCATGTTTACAACTTGTAAAGGAATGATCAGTGCGAAGGAAATAACCCTGCAACGCAGCTGTGACGTACTCGGTGGTAATGTATTCCAACAGAAAGAAGATGACGAGCAGTATGGAATGTCCAGAGAAAATGTGGAGTTCGTGCAACTTATGGGAAAAGAGATGAAACGAGGTGAACAAGGAAATTGGATAGCCCCACTTCCTTTTCGAGAAGAAAGAAAAAGGTTACCCAACAACAAGCAGCAAGCATTGAATCGTATGCAGTCTCTTATTCGCACACTGGATAAGAAGCCAGAGATGAAAGCTCACTACTTAGCGTTCATGGAGAAAGTATTCTCAAAGCAACATGCTGAGCTCGTCGAAGATGAAAGTCATGATGAAGAGTGCTGGTATTTACCACACTTTGGTGTGTACCATCCACAAAAGCCAGGGAAGATCCGGGTGCTTTTTGATTCCAGTGCGCAATAATTCCAAGATACATCACTTAACAACGTGTTAATGAGTGGACCAGATCTGGTATATGGGTTGCTTGGTGTATTGATACGGTTCAGGCAGGATCTTGTGGCGTTTGTAGCAGACATTGAGCAAATGTTCTACTCATTTCAAGTCGTGGAAGAACACATAGATTATCTTCGGTTCCTGTGGTTCGAAAAAACAACGACCCCAGCAAAGTATTGAGAACGTACCGGATGAAAGTTCACATCTTCGGAAACAAACCTTCTCCAGCTGTTGCTACGCTAGGACTGAGAAAGACTGCACAAGAAAGAGAGAGCGAGTTTGGCGCAGATGCAAGAGAGTTCGTGGAGAAGAATTTGTATGTCGATGATGGGCTGAAGTCTTTAGCTACTTCAGATGAGACGATCGACCTGCTCAAGCGCACACAAGCCATATTAGCCACAGCTAATTTACGGTTACACAAGATTGTCTCAAACGATGCAAAAGTGATAGCTGCTTTCTCACCTCAAAATGTAGCAAGTAACATGTGCAACCTCGATCTCGGATCTGACACCCCTCTTATGCAAAGGTCATTAGGGGTACTGTGGGATGTCAAGTCAGATGCTTTTAATTTCTCTATTACGGAGGTTAGCAGCAAGGCATTCACTAAGCGAGAAGTGCTGTCAGAAATCAACAGCATATATGACCCAATTGGCTTTGCGTCACCCGTCATTATAGAGGGAAGAAGGCTGTTAAGGGAAATGACAAGAGATCAATTCATAGATTGGGATGAGCCATTACCGAAACAGCTACATGATTCATGGCAGAAGTGGCGGAGCTCCATAGTTCAACTGTCAGATGTTCTGATCCCTCGTCCTTATACATCATTTCCATCAAACCAGTCCATCCAGAGAGAACTCCACACATTCTCTGATGCTTCTAACACAGCCATTGGCGCTGTGTCTTACCTCAGAATTACTGTTAAAGTGGGAGAAGTTCACTTGAGTTTTGTTGTTGGAAAGGCAAAGCTAGCACCTAAAGCTGCGACATCAATACCTCGCTTAGAGTTGTGCGGAGCAGTACTTGCCGCAGAAGTCGCAACATGTGTTAAGACTGAATTGGATTTTAACTTGGATGCCACACATTTTTACACCGATAGCAAGGTCGTTCTCGGTTATATCAGAAATAAAACCCATAGGTTCTACATGTACGTGGCGAACAGAGTGGAACAGATTCTTCAGTCGACCAAACCAGAACAATGGAAATATGTTAAAACAGACATAAACCCAACCGATCAAGCTACAAGATCCATCAAGGCTAAAGACTTACAGAACTCGGCATGGATTCAAGGACCAAGATTCTTACTTAATACGAACTCGTGTGAGAGAAACACAACGGTCTGGGACATCAGTGAAATTGAAGAGGATCCTGAAGTAAGACCTGTCGTAGCTGCCAGTGCTACAGAAGTTCAGTCAGCCAAATCATTGGGATCCGAGCGATTTAGCAGATTTTCAAATTGGGGAAATCTTGTGCGAGCAATTGGGAAGTCTTGTGCATATTGCTTGTACATTCATAGAAACCGAGAAAAAAGACTGTAGTGGGTGGCATGTATGCATGATTCCACCACCTGTATTGATCAAGGCAAAACAGATTGTAGTAAAATGTACTGAACTTGATGAATTCACAGATGAAATCAATCACATAAAGAATGGGATGCATCTTCCTAAGACAAGTACGCTAGTAAAGCTTACACCCTATTTGGATAACGAGGGAGTTCTGCGAGTTGGAGGACGTTTAGGAATTGTACTAGCCGAAGAAAGAGCGCATCCCATGATTCTTCCTAAACATCACCATGTCACAACATTAATCATCCGCCACTACCACCAACAAGTTCAACACCAAGGCAGACACCTAACACATGGCAGAATACGTAGTGAAGGCTTCTGGATAATTGGTGGCAAGAGGTCAATCTCAAAGGAGATTGGAAAATGTGTAGTTTGCAAGAAACAAAGAGGAAAGCAAGAGACGCAGAAAATGGCTGATCTACCCAAGGAACGCTTAACATCAGCTCCCCCATTCACATATGTAGGGCTTGACGTATTCGGTCCTTGGATGGTACGAACACGGCGCACAAGGGGTGGACAAGCAAACGGAAACGATGGGCCATTTTGTTTACTTGCATATGTAGTCGGGCTGTCCATATAGAGGTGATAGAGTGTATGGATACCTCAAGCTGCTTGAACGCCCTTAGAAGATTCTTTACGAAAAGAGGTCCTGCGAAACAACCACGGTCAGATTGTGGGACGAATTTTGTTGGTGCGTGCAATATCTTGGGTGAAAGTATTCAGAAAGAAGGACAAGATAAAATTAAACGCTATCGATTGACCCGTGAATGTGAGTGGGTGTTCAACCCGCCTCATGCTTCCCATATGGGAGGAAGTTGGGAACGTATGATTGGAGTAGCAAGGAAGATTATAGATGGTATGTTTAGAGATCTTGGAGAAACCAAGTTAACCCACGAAGTCCTGGTAACACTAATGGAAGAAGTATCAGGAATTATTAATGCACGACCCTTAGTAGAAGTCTCTACTGATCCTGAATCACCACAAATAATATCAACAAACACTCTACTTACTCAAAAGTCTCAACCATTCGCAGCACCTCCTGGAGCGTTTTTTTAATGCTGATTTGTATGGTAAGCAGTGGCGAACGGTACAGCACTTGGCTAACAAATTTTGGTCAAAATGGAAAAGAGACTATATCCCTACACTTCAGAACAGGAGCAAGTGGCAACAGGAAAAGAGGAATATAAAGGAAGGAGATATTGTTCTTCTAAAGGAGAAAGACACCGTCAGAAATGATTGGCCTATGGGACGAATCGTTAAAGCAATTGAAGGATCAGACGGACGAGTTAGGAGAGTAGAAGTGACTGTTTATAGAGGTGGAGAACTGAAAACCTTTGCAAGACCGATCAGTGAATTGGTGCTGATAATGCCGACTCATTAAGACTGTTACATTGAACATTTTTGTTATAATGATTATTAATTATGTCATATTATTTTGTATTCTTTATGTTTTAACTTTTTGATATAAATGGTATCTTTTAGATACCAGACGGGGAGTGTGTTGCTCCTATTTTAGCTGCATCTTGCCTTTCCGAGAGAGGGCGTATGTAATTAGGATCCATGTTATAAGTTTCGCATTGACTACATGTGTTCTAGAGTTCGGCTTCTAAATGTCTTATTGTGCCGAGATAGTGTGTAATTTACTAAACTAGAAGGCCGCACATTGCTTGTAAGTTGTTAGAGTATTATATTATTACAATAATTAGAATTATATAAACCACAGTAGTGGCCTAGATTATTAATGCTATACTACATTGTGGTCGTAGGCCTATGCCTGCGTAGATTGATTTATGAATCGTATACGATCGCGCGAACAGCATGGCGATAAACACGAGTCTCCGTGTAGAGGGCGGTGTTCTATTTTGTATGCCGTATCTATAGAAGTAGTCACGTCCATATGAGGGCGCTGTTGATTATTTGATATCTTTATTTACTATGTTCTTTAGGCATGTACACCTCCGTAAGAGGGCGCTACGTTTGATCTGTTTTGCAGATAGTTTTATATTTATGTTATGTTTATTATTACTATTTGGAGCTGGATTTAAGTATGCTTAATTTCAGTTCACCCTGTTTATGGCTGAATTTGCTGTATTAAAGAGTCAGTCAACAAGTGATTGTGTTGCAGTATTTTTTGTCGTGGATTGGGTTTATCTACTGAATAGCGAGTTTGACGGTTCAAGCTCGTGAGGTCAGCACAACTATTATGTCGACATAGTAACCATTATATGTCTATATGGCGAGATAGTTTATCTTGCCAAGTTGACTTCCTAATAACTACATGTTGACTAGACTAGATAGATTAACTTGCCAAGTTGACTATACTTCGACGCTTGGAGCGTCCAAGTGCCATTCATTTCGCGACTTGTCGAGATCATTTATCTTGTCAAGTCGACATAAATGTATGGCTATTATGTCGACATAATAACCATTATATGTCGACATGACGAGATACATTATCTTGCCAAGTTGATTTCCTCATAAATACATGTCCACATGACGACTACTACATTATCTTACCAAGTTGACTTTTCCAAAGAGTTTATGTCGACATGACATGCTAGACAATCTTGCTAAGTCGACTTCACACAAGAGTGTATATCGACATAGGTATAGAAACAACAGCAGAATAAAGATACATTGCCGCCTGCCAGGCAGAACATGTCTTGGCAAGTTGATGCTCAACGCGCGACACACGTGGGGAAATATTTTTACTCGCCACCACATTGACAACCAACCAGGGTGTGTAGAAAGCGACGACCTCGAATTGGACGACCCCAACGACCCGGGCGACCTCGAATTGGACGACCTAGAATTGGACGACCCATAACACGAAACCGACGACCCCTATAATAGCCTAGCCTAGCCTAGGCCTAAGTATGGTATAACATCCCGAAGCCGAACATAACCAAAGATCTTTAAACCATACCTTATATAATACTCGCAAGCAAGCAATTGATTGAAAAAATACAGAAATATCGCCATTTGATACTGAATGTGTCGACACGAACAAACGAACAGATATGGAACGCCAAGAGTGCATCATTAAAACTGCATTCGACTCGATTAGCACACGAAATATCATAAACATGGCAAACCAGGCCCCTTTTTCAGCGGCAGGTAAGGTTTGACCATGGAGGTACTCCATGGTTTGACCAGCTCCATGGTTTGACCATGGAGGTATAAAAATATTTTTATACCTCCATGGTTTGACCGTATACAATGCATGTGTGAAAACGTTATTTTCTATGGAACGCCAAATGCTTACTTTCGCCGGTGCTCGTTTCTATTTAATAGAAGTTCTATTTATATTAATTATTAGATATAACGATGTATATTCCAAAGTTTATATATCAAGGTTTTTAGTATATATTATTAAATATTATAATTAAAGAGAAATAATTATGAATATCTGACTTGTAGATTCCAAAATATAAGGCCTAAAACATGACCGAAAATGATCGTTTTTAGCCAAAAATGACGTAAACATGTTGCCCCCTCAGGCGGCAGTTGAAGTAAAATAATTGCATAAAATCACCGTTTTTTAGTAAAATATTTTGTGTATTAATTACGGGATTAATTAACATTGTAAAATTCAATAAAATATGATATTAAAAGATAGTAAATAAAAAATAATAATTATTTAACCTCATTCGAAGAATATCAATACTCTATTAGTCCTGAGAGACAACGTGATTTTACGTGGTAGGCATACACGCGAGAAAAATATTATGGAGTGCACTGCATTTTTACCTTGAAAGATTAAAAACAATTAAATTATTAAATATGACTACTTTCCTTTGCTGTTTCAAACCAACAAAATTGTAGTACTGTAATTATTATTTATTTTCATGACACAATAAACCTAAAGACCATGAACTTATGTAGGGCCTACTAGGACACCACTCTATCACTACGCGAAATATCGTAAAAGACGCACTGGCCGTTTCATAGAAATTACCGGCGGCTCAACTTGTCGGCGGCCCAACCGGTCATATCCCCACATGCACATGTTACACATCCACGTCAAACAGCGAAAATGGGACATTAAGTGTTCCGAGAGCCGTTTTCATTGTTTAAGTTAGCCGGAGCCTTTTTCGATTGGCTATAAATAGAAAGTTACCGAGCATTTCGAGCGACGCGAGTTCTGACTTCCGTGTTTTATAGGCTGTCTAAATTTCCCTTTTAACGGGTTTATATTAAATTATATTGTTGTTTGATTTATTTCTGTTTATAAAGAACATTTATATTAAACAAAAACCACAACAATAGCAATTTTAGTTGATTATGGATTAATTTATTCGAATTCTAAGATAAACGTCTAAGCCAAGTGTAAACGTAAACAAAGCGAGTCATACGGCGAAAACAAAAAAGTGAAAACTAACTAATTTGTTAAAATAGCTAACATTAATTTGCAATTTTTAAATGAAATTCTGAAAACGCTATAATATAGTCTTATATGCATTTTCAAAGATTTCCAAATATAAGCTTGGGGTTATTTTTCAAACAAATTCTATAAGGAGTTGAAGATAGTGTATTTTGAGCGAAAGTGCGGTGCGCGTAGGCCTAGGAAGACACGGCAGGGCTGGAATACTCGTTTCCTTAGGCGACGAGAACGACGGAAGATGCGCTCCATCACTGTGCTCTCAATTTTAGTTCTTGTTAAGTGGATGATGCAGAATCTTATAATATGGGCTTATAAATTTTAAAATAAAGTGCTCAACTTTCATTTTTCTTAAAATTATGAAGATTAGTGTGAAGTGGGGACTGTCTGCATGCCTGAACAGCTGACTTGGTAAAATACTGAAAAATCAGTCAATTAGTTAGGCCTAGGCTAATTAATTAATGTACAGTATATAATGTCATATTTTTATGAATAGAGCTAAATCTACTAGTAGGCTTACTAGTAATCTCATAATAAATCTGTTAATGTCACCTGTCACTAACATATGATTGATTTAAGTATATGCTGAAAATGTTTACTTTTTATCGGAGCTAAAATGAAATTTCGCAGTTCCCTGCTTTTTATTATAATAATGGAGCAATAAATGAAATACAAATACACACCAATTAACATTTTAACTTTTAATATTATCACAAATTTCACCTTAAAAATCAGACAAGTTTTCTACATCAACTTAGCTAACATTTGTACTAAGCCTAATCTTCAATAGATTTACTATTACTGTAGTAGGCCTATTACCATTATTTATTTGCCAATTTGAAATGTACATTTAAACTTTATTAAACTACTGCACAACAACCAACTGCCACTTGAACCTTTAAATAAGTAAATTAGGATAAGTTAAAGTTTTTACAAAATAAATGTCTTTTTGGCAATACATCTATAGATATCCATAATTACAGTATTAATAGTGCTTTTTCAAATTATATGCCAGAAGTAAATTAATATGACTCATAAGAAATTGTTGTTGATTTAATGCTATTTGTATTGAAGTATGTAGAACAATCCTCTGTGGTCTGTAAAAAAACAACAACATTCAATTAATAATAATCATTATTTAATTATATTTGTATATTTATTCTTATTTTCTTAGGCCTATAAACAACACGCGCCTGACAATGAACACGCGCCAATAATGCACGCACTACCCCACTATTATAGGCTAAAGCCTGGCTCTCCTACTGTACTACTAGGCCTAGACTATATTGATTTATAAATAAAACAAAGAGGCTTTGTAGAGTTTTATGATTTAAAACAGCTTTCCTATATATTATATGTTTCCCTTATTAATTTACAAAACCACATTTCTTATCTTATGGCGTAAAAAATGATTTTAGCTACAACCATGTGTTCCATTTTCGATAGTGAAATACCCAAGAAGGCACATGTTTAAGCAGCCATTAAAAAAAAATAAAAAATAACCCCAACGAGATTTTTTTATTAACTACTATTGAAAAATCAAATATTCAGAAACTATAAAACCCACCTTCTCAAAAAATTGCGTTGTTTTATTACAGCCTCAACAAATTAGACGAAATTTTAACATTCGAATAGCCTAAAATTGTTTAAAAAACATCGGTGTAATTCACCCTTGTTTCATAAAAATATAATGGGTTCGTCGATTAAAAAACAATATCACGTGGTTCGTAGATGCCTTGTCAAAGGTTTTCATGAATTATTCATTAGTAAATAAATCCAAAAGTTCCAATTGGCCAGTTTGCAAAAACCTAAGATTTACTTTTCAAAACAAAGTTGCTTCCGGGTAATTGTCAACGCTGTCTCGTGTGCAAAAACGATTCGCTGCCGATAGAGGGCTCACTACTTTTTGTCCCTGGTGAATTGAGTGTGGTTACGCTGCTTGGTAGGCCTATAGTGTTCGTTATAAGACTTAGACGAGATGTAATTATACGTCCATGGTTTAACCATGTACAGTATTGTATAATATTTATTTCTTTTTAATTTATTTTTAATATGTCGAATGCAGTTTTAATGATGCACTCTTGGCGTTCCATATCTTTTCGTTTGTTCGTGTCGACACAATCCGTATCAAATGGCGATTTTTCTGTATTTTTTCAATCAATTGCTTGCTTGCGAGTATTATATAATAAGGTATAGTTTAAAGATCGTTGGCTATGTTCGGCTTTGGGATGTTATACCACACTTAGGCCTAGGCTAGGCTAGGCTATAGGGGTCGTCGGTTTCGTGTTATGGGTCGTTCAATTCGAGGTCGTTCAATTCGAGGTCGCCCGGGTCGTTGGGGTCGTCCAATTCGAGGTCGTCGCTTTCTACACACCCAAATTCAAACGTATCCGTATACGTGTTGTGACACTGATAGGTATTCGTATACGTGAGTTTGCCCAAACTCTCTAGCAATAATATTATTAGGTATACACATGGAGAATTCTCCATGGTATACAGATATCCGTGAATGGTTGGAAATAAAATGGCCCTATTAGGACTTTCGTCTTCGAAGCAACACAGCTAATATTGGAACGTAATACATCAACACTATTTATTATAGTTCATAATCGTATTGTGTGAACATTGTTATTTGAATAGTGATTAGAAGTATAATGGACAAGTGCTAAAACACTTCTAGATTATGGACTTATCAGTCTCGGTAGTGTGTTACCTGCACAAATCTTCTTGTTTAGTAAGCCTACTATTTGTTGGAAATGGTCTATTGTTGTATTTTACAAAAGACAAGTCATGGAAAATACTTTTGAATTTAAGACAACGAATACTGTATTCATAGCACAAAGACCAAATATTGTTTGATTTCTTTCCAAATCTCTAAAAAAACAGGTGCGGATCCCGGATTTTTAAATAGGTGGCCCAGATACTAAGTATTTGAGGCCACAGAGGTTGTGGTCTCTTAAAAAAGGTGGTCACTTACGAGAGGTGTGGTCGTTAAAAGAGGTGGTCGCTTACGAGAGATGGTCGATTATGACAAGCGATCCCTTACGAGAGTCGTTGATCCTTTAAAAGAGGTGTTCACTTACGAGAGGTGTGGTCGTTAAGAAAGGTGGTCGCTTACGAGAGGTTATCGATTATGAGAAGCGGTTCCTTATGAGAGTAGGTGATCACTAACGAGAGGTGGTCGCTTACGAGAGATGGTCGATTATGAAAAGCGATCCCTTACGAGTGTTGGTGGTCCTTTACAAGAGGTGGTCACTTACGAGAGGTGGTCGATTATGAAAAGCGGTCCCTTACAAGAGTTTGGTTGTCCTTCAAAAGAGGTGGTCACTTAAGAGAGGTGGTCCTTTAAAGAAGTAGTAACTGGAAACTCACGTTTTGTATATCAATATCGTTGTTAAATCGTATATGAATGCTAATTCCAGGTAAATATTATTCGTAAAATCCACAATGTAATAGTATATTTTAGTAATTTTAGTCTGGACTTTCTAGGGAAATTTAAAATACGTTCAAGCTTGACGCCACCAACGACCAAGTTGGTGCAATGGTGCATGAAAAAGCCATCACGAATAATACTGCTTGTGACAAATGGTTCTCACAAAAACACAGAAATGAATATAGTGTCAAATGTCATTTTATTCAATAATGACGCAAAATAGGGAAGCACCCAATTCTAAATTACATCTAAAAATATGAGAGTATTGTGCCGTCCCTACAAAAGGCGAGTCACTCTCTACATTAACATAGTACAATATAATAATAATAATAATCCTAAAACCAACCATAGGTGCAATGCTACAAAAGTGAACCATAGTGGGATTTTTCGAATTCTCGTGTTTTAAGGCACACTATAAAACTTAATTGAATATTTTTTGATAAAAATGAAATCATTCGACACTATGCACACATTTTCAGCAATAACTTTAGATTCAGCATTAGAATCAGAAAAGATAATTTTATAATTCACCTTAAGGGTTTCTCCATAAGGAAAACCAAGCACTAAACCATACATAGGGGTAACTTCTTATATTTCACCTTATGGGAGAATATATGAAATATAATTGCTAAGTGGAAATTATATGATTTTTATCAGAAATCAGTTGTCAATCTTTCCAGAATAAGCTATTGAGATACCATAGACAGTAACTGGGTCTACCAACCAGACATTTAGCACACGTTCAAACTTCCTGAGTTTACCTAGAGTATGGCATGTGAGAGAACAGTGCAGTAGTGGTTTTTTAGAATCACAATAAAGTTAGAACAGTTTAAACATTTTTGTTGTTTTTTTATTCTTTGAACAATATTATTTTTGTTAATACTTTGGTGAGAAACATTATCCATGGCAATATTATACACAATTATATTACGCATTCATTTATGATATTAATGTGTTTGTTCTTTATTAATATGTTTAGGCGAAATGACCTCTTTTTAAGTACAAGTAGTACTTGTAAACATGTAACATTATTACAATACAACTTTAATTAAATATGACTTCAACTAATTCATATTGAATTGTATTTCAATTAAATCATAATGATTAACTCTTTCAACATTAATGTGTTAGATCGAATGACCTCTTTAAGTACAAGCAGTACTTGTAAACACTTACCATTATTACAATACAATTTTAATTCAATATGATTTCAACAAAATCATATTGAATTAAAATTGTATTTCAACTAAATCATAATGATAAACTCTTTCAACATTAATGTGTTAGACCAAATGCACTTGTATATAGGCTATCCGCCAAAAGTACTGATCAACATTGCATGCGTTCAATGAAATAAAGGACTACATACGATGTTTAGCATTTACATTTGTTACTCATTGGATCATGAATTGTATATGTAGGCCTATGCGAATTATAGACATTACGTGTGTTCAATAACTGACCTCTATAGTACTAAAAATTAGTAGATATCCGTGGTACAAACATGTCTACATCCATCCACTAGCAGCGCAAGAACTGATGTGTGTGCTCGGACAATAGTTATCCACCCAAAGAACCGATTACCAGTAGATTTATTTTGTATGAATACATGGATTTCTATAGGAATCATGTAAATCCTATTTTATATAGGAACCAAAATACGTTTTCATAAATATAAGTAATTTTATCTCAATCCATTATTAGGAATTTGGTTAACTCCTATTTCTTTAGAAGTGGTATGCAATGTGTTTTATGTGCTTTTTGGTGTCACATTAATGTACTTAAAAAAAAATCATCACTTTACCTTTTAGATAGAAAATACCCATTGTAACCTCTCAAAAACGTATACTACCAGATTGCAAATTAATGTAATATAACGATATACTTTTATATTTAAGAAATTGACCTTTGTATTGGAATTCAAATAGGTTCACAAACTTGACCCAGAAAGTCCAGAGGAGAGTTTGTCCAGATGTTTTAATGACCATTTAGTTTATAATAGAATCCCTAAAGAAAACACTTAGCTTAACTTTGTGACTGTTCCCATCGTAAAACAATTAGATATTGACAGTTTTTAGCAGAGATTCGACAGGGCCAATTCATCATTGTAACCTCCCCAGATAAGATCAATCACTCCCACTTAAACACCCCTGGATCAACTTAGGACCAATCGTTACCCTCACAGATTACGTAGTGACATATGCAAATGAACCGAGGGCCAATATACTCCCAAGTTTCAGAAGGAACATCTACACCTTACAGCCACCTCACGGAGCACACACCTCACAGCCACTTCACGGAGCACACACCTCACAGCCACTTCTTCAGAAGAACATCTACACCTCACAGCCACTTCTTCAGAAGAACATCTACACCTTACAGCCACTTCTCCAGAAGCAGACCTACACACTTCACACCTCACCGACAGCATCACTGATCCTCTGTATCCTTATCCTAATGGTATATTGTACCGAATCATTATTGTACTGAAGTATTATACTGAATAAACAATATATGTGTTACGACAGTTAAGCGAGTAAGAGTCTTTCATTAGTACAACAACGAAACATTATATTACATGGTGGAAGACCCGAATTTATAAGGAACAGAGTGAGAAAACAGAATAACAAGAAAACAAGAAATAAACACTTAACAAGACACGAAGACGAAGACAAAATAACCATATTTGTTTGAAAGGAGAAAACCAGAAATTTACTTTGACTCAAAAGACAAGCTGAAATTATATTTGAATGAGATCGAGACAAGCAGAAATTTTATCAAATTATTACCATTGGATGAAGACAACGAAGATAATCGAGGAAGACACAAAAAAAACAAGCTGAAATTATATTTGGATGAGATCGAGACAAGCAGAAATTTTATCAAATTATAACCATTGGATACAGACAAAGAAGATAATCGAGGAAGACCCAAGAAGAATCAAAACAGAAGCAAGCGGACAAGAACTGTTTCGTTTGGACACTTTCAACTTCACGCCGTTTTTTTTTTCGATCGTTTTTTTTAACATTTACTTTTTTGACCATTTTGAACATTGATGAACACTTTTAACATTTTTTTTAATTCGTTGTTTGAACATTTAAACATTTTTGAACACTTTTTGCATTCCTTTAATTCATTTTAATTGGATCCGAAGCATATGATAGGACACCCACCCAATTGCAATCAGATACCCTTACACATCCAACTAAAGTAGAACCCCTTAACTTGCAACCTTACGTTGACTGTGTAGAGAATAACATGGGATTAGCAGCCCCATTCCAAATGAAAGAAGAACAAATAAAGGAACAAACTAATTTAATTATGACAGCACCTAATGATTCAAATATGACATTAAACCGAGGTAGATTTAAAGCAGGACATTTCCAAGTTTTAGTTTCGTATTCTAAACCGACTTCAGCCAAACGCAACACCGATAAAACAAAACACGAATCTAATGATCGCAAATTTTGGTGGAATATTGACAGATATAACGATACAGATAAATTAATTAAAGAGATCATTAATGATAAACAGATACCGATAAGTGGATCGCCAAAACGATTCATAAAACGTTTGTATAATGCAACGAATTACTGATTTATTTTTTTTTGGAAGATTATTTTTAAATTACGACATTTGCTAAATTAATGATAGCATAGTCTACGTATTTGATGAGATTTGTTTAGTAATGATGTGATTTCAGTTAAAAGAGAATTGAATTTATGTTTAAGTATTGATTTGTAACGAGTTTTTTTTTTTGATAAAGATTAATTTTGAATTTTGATGATCGATATATTGAGATATTGAAAAGAACGACAATCATTTTGTAACAAATATTTTGTTTAACCTTTGAGTCGTTAATCTCAAGCATTAATTAATTGATATACAATAACAGGAGAGTACAAAAGTCGAATTTGTCGACCGATTGAAATCGTAATTACCTGTGAATATAAATGCTTAAATCGATAAAGTTGTGACGATAACGATATATTGTGGATAAGTTTGTGTCAACGGGACATACACATTTGTTTCTTTAAAGCTTTAAGTGATTAAGTTTGATATTTCGATTTTAGACTTATGAGCCACAGTTTCTTGAGTTTTATGTTTTAATTTGATTGATTTATATTTGAAGACCATTAGAACGCGATGAGTGTATGTTCAATGTAACATACTATTTTTAAGTTTTGTATTTTTATTTTCAACTGATTTATGTTTGATTTACGCGAATTTTATACCAAATTCATTCTTAATTTCATTTTTTTAAGAGAGAGAAGAGAGAGAGTGAAAGTGATAAGGTTACACTTCAGAGTCAATGGTTTTGGCTAACTCAATTTTTGCTTATATGTATAATAATTTTTTTTTTCTTTTATATAACTTTAATTTTGCATGCCACTATTATAACCATTTTTATATTTAAAATAGATTAGAAGAAAAAAAAAAGGGAAACAGAGGGATGTAATATAACGATATACTTTTATATTTAAGAAATTGACCTTTGTATCGGAATTCAAATAGGTTCACAAACTTGACCCAGAAAGTCCAGAGGAGAGTTTGTCCAGATGTTTTAATGACCATTTAGTTTATAATAGAATCCATAAAGAAAACACTTAGCTTAACTTTGTGACTGTTCCCATCGTAAAACAATTAGATATTGACAGTTTTTAGCAGAGATTTGACAGGGCCAATTCATCATTGTAACCTCCCCAGATAAGATCAATCACTCCCACTTAAACACCCCTGGATCAACTTAGGACCAATCGTTACCCTCACAGATTACGTAGTGACATATGCAAATGAACCAAGGGCCAATATACTCCCAAGTTTCAGAAGGAACATCTACACCTTACAGCCACCTCACGGAGCACACACCTCACAGCCACTTCACGGAGCACACACCTCACAGCCACTTCTTCAGAAGAACATCTACACCTCACAGCCACTTCTTCAGAAGAACATCTACACCTTACAGCCACTTCTCCAGAAGCAGACCTACACACTTCATACCTAGAGCTCAGTACCTACCTGTAAAAACAAATATTAGAGGTTTAATATCAGTTTTTTGTTTTGAGAGAATTGAATTTTGATTTTAAAAAAATGTATAGCAGTGTTTAATTTTCTTTCCAATTATCCATGCTTTTTATTTGCTGCCTGTCTCTTTTCATGACTTTGTTCATTTTACTTGTTTACTTGTTTCCCGTACACTTTCGTCTACGGGATCGAGGCAAAACACTTGGTGCTTAAAAGCCCCTCTTAGCGATAAAATCATATTCAATATAAGGTGAAAACTTCAGCGGGTGGTTGGACCATGCGAAGTTAAGTTTCGCTTTGAACGAGTTCACCGTGGCACATGAAACTACTGTACATCCGTAGGCAGAGCATTCCGTAAGAGAATAACTCTCCTGGAGAACGTGTCCCGGCCCTCCTAATATTAAGACGAGAGCTTTTAAACTTGAGTTTATATGGGTGTCCACGGGTCCTAGATTCTAGATCAAATTAAAAAAATCAAAAAATCCTAAAAACTTGGATAATATCCGCTCTCTGCCTACAATATCTCATGGTAGGAAGACCAAGAATTCTCAAACGTTGTTCATAAGGGATGTTACGGTACCCAGGAATCAATCTTGTTGCTCTTTGCTGAACCTTCTCTATTAAATCCTGATCTCGCTTTCTAATAGGATTATAAACAGTATTACAATATTCAAGCGTTGGCCTGACAATAGACTTATATAGCTTCAAAAATCATCTTTATTCAAGAATTGAAATGATCTATAAATCATTCCTAATTTCTTATTAGCCCTTTTACAAATATCCGCTACATGCAAATTAAAGATTAAACCAGGATCAAAGGTCACCTAGATCTTTCTCCTGCTTTACCTCATATAATAAATTACCAGCCACTGAATACAAGAAATTGGGATTATCACGACCATAATGAAATACCTTACACTTAGTGTCATTAAATGGCAATTGCCAAAAATTAGACCAATGGGAAGCACTGTCAATGTCCCTCTGAAATAAATCCGCATCATCAATGTTATTGACCACTCTATACAACTTTGTGTCGTCAGCAAATAAACGAATACTAGACTCAACAAAATCAGGTAAATCGTTAATGAAGATTGAGAATAAAATTGGGCACACAGCACTACCCTGTGGAATTCCACTTAATACTGGAGCCTGTGATGATAATTGATCATTAACACTAACTCGTTGTGTTCTATTCGACAAATAATTAGAGAATCAACCTAGTAGATTTCCCGTAATACCAAAACCTTTCAATGGTGTGGCAAACTATCAAAAGCCTTTTTATAGTGTAAATAGACACAATTAAAACTATCAAGGTTATCCAAGTTAGTAGTACAATTCTCAAGGACATCAAGTAGTTGTAATGCACATACCTTGTCTGAATCCAAATTGTTCGTTGCACAAAAGACCATTACTCTCAAGATACATTACAAGTTTATTCCTAATAATCCTTTCCATCATTTTCCCTATAACTGACGTTAAACTAACCGGTCTGTAGTTAGCCGGGTCCTTCTTTTTACCTTTTTAAAAGATAGGTATTACAGTTGCCACCTTCCATGATAGAGCAATTTGATCCTTTAATTCAATCAAAACCCGTGGGTGACAGCCATCAGGGCCAGCTTACTTATCCATAACTAATTTAGACAACAGCTTTTTAATATCTTAAACTCAATATCTGACAAAGAAGCCTCAATCTTTTTATCAAGATTCATAACTTTTATGTGAACCGTTTTCCAGTTGTTTCGAAAATCTGTGTTTTGAGTACTGATGAATTCCTCCACTTCCTTCTTTCCTGCAATAAAAAAAAAGTAGTCATGTTAAATTTAGCTGTTTTTAATTTTATATTTGACTTGTTGTTACTTAAAAGTCAAGTTATAAGCCAAAATACGTTTAAAATGGCGGCCATCTTGGATTTCAACATGGCGGCTGAAATAGAATATTTACAACTTCTTAATAACAAGATATTTAGAATCCTCAGTATCACAAACATAGGTATAGAGATCATTTTTAACTTGCTATGTTACTTAAAAGTCAATTTAATAAGCCAAAATATGTTTTTAAATGGCGGCCATCTTGGATTTCAACATGGCGGCTGAAAAAGAATATTTACAACTTTAATAACAATATATTTGGAATCCTCAGTATCACAAACATAGGTATAGAAACCATTTTTAACTTGCTATGTCACTTAAAAGTCAAGTTATAAACCAAAATACGTTTCAAATGGCAGCCGAAATAGAATATTTGCAACTTTAATAACCATATATTTGGAATCTTCACTATCACAAACATAGGTATAGACACCATTTTTAACTTGCTACGTCATTTAAAAGTCAAGTTATAAGCCAAAATAAGGCTGAAATGGCGGCCATTTTGTTTTTCACATTTTAAGAGTGAAGATCTAAAAATTGAGCCGGGTAAACAGCAGATTTGAATTCAGCACCCCAAAATTCCCTAAAACACCTGTTTTTTCACTTTAACACGAAATGCCTACAGCATTTCATTTTTCTCAAATCTGGACCAGTATAGTCTATTACAAGAGCGAGACGCGAAACTTTAAGATACTTAATTCTATTTGGTCTAGCATATTTTCAGGCGCAGCTATTGATAGTAAACCAAATTGATTATACAGTGCTAACCCTAACCCCTCCATACAATGCTAAATAACACCCCCCCCCCCAATTTGACTACTGTAAAGTGTAACATTGTATGGGGCAGATGCAATAAACATCTAAATCATAAACTTCAAGTGCTTCAAAATAGGGCAGCAACATTAAAACCCAAATTCACATTCCAGTTTTGAATCTTAACCACAACTTCAAGTTAATTCCTGTTGACATCTGTAACCTTCTTCGGAGGTTTTAAGAATACACTTCTATATATAAATTTACGTAAGGGCAAAATTCGGTAAATCGCGCCTTACTTTTAGAATTTTTACTCGATGGTATGTAAAGTTGGTTCGTACTTTCGGTACTGATTTTAACAACCTGATGTAACCCTGTTTACTAATTAAATTAAGTTAGATAATTAGTTATTGACGATTAAAACGAATTTAGGTTCAACGATTTTCCCCAGATAGGGGTGTTTTCCGATCGTGGTATACACTGTCTAATGGATGTCCATCTTGAAAAATACCCGCCACAAAAATGCGAGGAGGTTTCGCATTTTCCTATCTCCTCCTACGATAATTGTTTTTAATAGCTGAAAACCGGTTGAACAGCTCGAGTACAGTATCATAATTACTCTAGTAGCTAGATCAACTTTCGTATGCACTTTGAGGTCCAGAGAATTTGACTTCAGAAATTGGTTTAGGGCGGTCAAACAATCATTTTTGGCTTGGTTACAAATTTTGAAAATGTGGCGAAAGGTCAAAAGGTCAGGGTGAAAGGTCATAAGACCAAACACCAATATGTCCTTAAATCTCAACAACCAGTGGTCAGAGCGAAGTAATTTTGATTTGCGATGAATGGAACATTCCAATTTCTGTGTCGTTCCACAAGTGTCTATTCCCTCAGGCGTCGTAAAGGAAAGTACTGTTGTCATATTATTTATGTTGTGATTCTCTGTGTTTAGAGAAGGATGCTTTAGACCAGGTCCGCCTTATTATTAGCCAATCAAAATTGTATAATTTTTGGAGGGAAAATGTTATCCTCCTCTGAAGCCTAAAATTTGCATATCCAGTATAAAAGTAGAATGTAATAGATATTAGAAGAGAAGAGAGAATAAGATCAAAGTAGATGTACGGAAAGATGATAAAGAAAATATTAAAGCTTGACTGGTAGTGGTAGAAAGATGTATTAATCGAATTACAAGGAATAAAAGTTCTAGTTGAGTTAAATATACTTTTTGTATGAGTTATCATTCAGTGACAGCAGTGTACGTCGCGTGGAAATATATACGCCTGAGAAAGCTCGGAACCAACTAAGATAAATTCACTACAACTGTATACTCATAACAGAAATTTGATCCATTTTTTTTTCAATCTGTGCTGCAGAGGTTGGATATAATTTTTTTTAAACGGATAATGAGCTAGCGTTTTCAGTCGCCGTAATATTTATTACCGATTAAATCGAATTTATGATTTGCCCCGAATAGAGGTGGTTTTCACAAATTGTTTAACATTATATATAAACATACGTCGTAGTGTATCGTTACATGTAGGCCTACTGCACTATATCAATCGACTACGACGGTGATAGTTTCAACAAAGTATTACATCGCAATGTTTTACTGTGTTTAGTGGTATATTATTTGTAAAACATGTTAATTAAAATTTCGTTACAAAATAAAGAATATATTTTAAAATGTTTCCTCTTTGCACCCATCCTCTTCCCCATCTCTCAACCATAATGTTACATACAAAACACAAATTAAGTTTGTTTAAATTTGACTTAAACAATTGGTCTCATTGACAACTTTCTCTTTCGGAAGTAATTCCCAGTGTGCTAATTTTAGTTGAGTACATAAATCACAGTGTCTATAATCGTTCCTGTAAACGACATATATTATTGTCCTGCATTATTGTACATTTGAAATCGCCAGTTTTTTAACGCTGAAATTACTGTGTATTCGAGAACCATCTGTGGGCACGACCTAGATGGTACGCGAGCGAAGCGAGCGTACCATCTAGTCTTAATAAATTTTGTTTATTCAACTTTATTAAAAATGGTATTTGAGAAACTATACTTATAAATATTATATTTGAATTAATATTTTAAATTATTGGGAAAGTTAGTTTAATGTTTGTGTATAAGCACAGATATGTATGCAAAATGGGTCCCATATATTATACATCAGCTTGCCAATATGTTCAGCAGATGGGAACAATTATATGAACTTGTCTATTATGTATTTTAGCCCAGATGTTTGGCAGATGGAACCCATATAGATTAGATATGGGCTTACTCATTATGTATTAGCCCAGATGTTTGGCAGCTGGGTCCCATATAGATCATATATGAGCTTGCCCATATGTATTACCCCAGATTTTTGGCAGATGGGTCCCATATAGATTATGTATGAGCTTGCCCATATTTTTGGTAGATGGGTCCCATATATATTAGATATGGGCTTACCCATATGTATTAGCCTAGATTTGTGGCAGCTGGGTCCCATCTAGATTAGGTACGGGCTTGCCCTTATATATTACCCCAGATGTTTGGCAGATGGGTCCCATATTATTATTATTATTATTATTCTTTATTTCATATAAAACATCAAAAACATTAGACACCACCATGCCACAAGTTACCACTAGTGGCCAAAGGCCAGATTGTGGGTAACTTTTACATGCATGTACTTAGACCAATAAAAATATACAAAATTGAAACATACAAAATAATAAATTATACAAAAATGAGTGAAAATCAGGCGTTAAGCAGGCGGATAAAATAAGGGATTGGGCTGTTACTGAAACGGGCGGTTCTGGATGGTAATTGTGAAATGTTATTACTATTACGGAGCAACCTCCCATGACTTTCAAACCGTGTCACCGGTAAAAGATCAGCAGAATGAACCGTCTGAGATATTCCCTTGGCAAATTTGAGACTGTGAGCTATTCTCCTTTCAGTAAGGGATGAGATGTTACAGACCTTTAGAGCTTTGTCATAGATTTTATGGGCTTGCCCGTATGTATTACCCCAGATGTTTGGCAGATGGGTCGCATATAGAATATATATAGGCTTGCCCATATGTATCAGTCCAGATTTTTGGCAGATGGGTGCCACATGGGTTTATCATGGGGAAAACCCATCTGGGATATCCCATAAGGGGTCTTTATTTTTTGAAATATGGGATGGCCCAGATATTTAAGTCATGGGCCCCATGGGCCTGTCTTTGGGATCGGTATAAACAGGCAACATTTTGTGATTAAAACATTCAAATGAATATTCCACCCACCCTTATGTCTTATAATGTAAAATTCTTCTTTCTGAAACAAGAATTCTATACAAATAAAATCCGTAAATCCTTACTTATTTTAAGAAAAATATTGCTTAAAATAAGAATTTTATTAAAACAAAAATTGAAAATTTTTAATTATTTAAAGAAAAATATTGCTTGAAATAAAAATTCTATAAAACAAAAATCGATAATTTTATACCTATTTTAAGAAAAATATTGCTTAAAAATATAATTCAATAAAATAAAAATGGTAAATTTTTACTTATTTTAAGAAAAATAAGGCTTGAAACAAGAATTCTATAAAACAAAAATCTGATTTTGTAACTTATTTTAAGAAAGTTTTGCTTGAAACAAGAATTCTATAAAATAAAATCGGCAAATTCTTTCTTATTTCAAGAAAAATATTGCTTGAAATAAGAATTTAAATAAACAATTAAATTCTTGGTAAGAATAATTTTCTTGATAAGAATGTTTGCGATTCTTGGTAAGAATTTTACGATTCTTGGTAAGCCAAAAAGTATTGAAATACGGACGACCAATTAGGGTACTCGCACCCAACGAGCGCATGTTTTGAAAATGAAAATAAAAGAATCAATAAAAATAAGAAAACATGGTAACACTATGAACAAAGACCCAAAATTGTACAACAACTTACTAAAGAGGAGGCCCCGACAATCCCATTTGGGAAAACCTGAACGATCTATAGATGGCGCTATACCATATACGAGATCTAATGGTAACAAGTTCAAGTCACAGAGACTCACTCATGATTAAGCTGCGTCGTTGACCAGCGAAAGCTAGAGTAAAAAACGTAAGTTTACGAATTTTATTCGACTTTGGATCATCCAAAAGAAAATTTACTATTTAATATAATAGAATTATCTTTAACAACACAACTATTAAAAAGAAGACAAATACGTGAGATAAATCCATTATTGGTAGCATTGACACGACAATACGGCACATAAAGAAGATTACATTTAGAATTACGAGTACGATAACCAACAGCTTTAACATGAAAGGAAAACAAGGAGATAACATTAAAATTGAAACGTGAATTCATACATTTATACAAAAACTGAAGATCGAACATGGAACGACGAGAGACAAGAGAAGGGAGAGAGACAGATAAAGGAGGGCAGTGACAAGAAGAATACACAAGACGGGTACTATGAGCAGACGTAAACGAATTAGACACGCCAGGATAGTGTTCTGCGCTTTTTCTCTGCTTGTTGTTGTTCTATGTAATTTATGCTTTTTGTATTGTTTTTGTTTTATTTTTTCTGGATAATAAATGAATATGAATATGAATATAACACTACAGTATTCAAGATGGGGACGGACAAGTGAAACATATAAATGAATTAAAGTATTAGAATTTTTAAAACACCAGCAATTACGACGAATCATGCCCAACATTATGTTTGCTTTATCAGCAGCATCAACTTGAGGAATAACATTTAAGTTACAGTAGATAATAATACCAAGATCTTTATGACGGTCAATTCTTTCCAAAACATGATTATTAATGCTGTAATCATATTTGATATATTGTCTTTTCTTTATAATCGTCATAATTTTGCATTTTGGTAAGTTTAAACTCAGCTTCCAGGTGGTGGTCCATCTGAAGAGAGTACAAAGGTCATATTGAAGGGAAACAGTATCATTAGGGCCATTGATAGTATTAAAGAGTTTAAGGTCATCCGCAAAAAGTAAGTAAGAAGAAGAAAGATTAGAAGGGAGGTCATTGATAAAGATATTAAATAATACGGTACAAGGATCGAGCTCTGGGGGACTCCAGACAAAACAGCTAGTAACACAATGCTTGTAATTTTGTATCAAAATTCAGCGGCTTCGAGTTGAGCTCATTTTGTTATGTGTTACTGTATATTTAACATTATTCTATAATGTCATAGAAAAATGTTCAATACTATTTATTAGTATTGTTTACAATCTATGCTTGGTTACTGGTGCTTTTCCTTCTTTCTTGTTCCTGTTATGTGTTTAAGATTAGTACCATGTTGTTTTCTGCGCCGCCACTTAGATCCCCGACGTCTTCTCATTTTATCCAAAAATGTTGTATGTACTGTTCCATTTTCTATTTTTCTTTCTGGCCATGTTGGGTATCTAAAAGTAATGTTTCTGTAGGTTGACCACCGACGGAAAATAGCCTTTTCAGTAATAAAGAGATGACCACCATGCTTTCTGTACTCACTAATATTATAATAGCTGCATTCTAGCGTACTATCCTCATAATAGTGATATGGCACACTAGAGTTTGTAGAACTAAATTAGAAAATATGTATACAATTTTAGAATTTGTATTTTTAACATAATGCAGTACCACATTTCAAACCATTTTAAAAGTTATCTGTAACACAACTCACATGAATGGGTATGTAAAATGTATTAAAGAGGAGAATAAAAATGAATGAAGCTTATGATAGCCACACTGCTATTTACGATGCTATTATTTATGTACTGATTGATATTTATGTATTGTCTGTATGTATGTATGTATGTATTATTATTATTGTTGTTGTTGTTGTTGTTTAACATATAATTATTTCAGAGCTTCTACTCTTTACACATTACTAAGACGATAATACGATGGCATTAAATAATGAAAACGCACAGAAAACTAGTGTTTTCCAATGAAATGTTTGCTGTATTGCGTTACCTGCAAAAATCCTCATATGCCATCCCGTATACAGTCATACTAGGGCAGAATTCCATAGCATGCACCATTGTATACCATCCGGTTGTCAGCATAGTTTGAGATTCTTCTCTGTTGTAACAACAATAATATTATTGATGATTAAAAATATTGATGATAATTAAATAATAATACAAATGATAGGTAGAAAATAGCAAGAACTGGCTTTTGAAATCAAGAGAATCCACAGAGCAAAAGTTAGAGTGGTCTTGGAACAATTTAAAAAAAATGCAAAACCATGGCATGAAAAGTTAAATGTACCAGACATTGTATATAGGGAGCGCTCAAATGTCGGCCATCCTGGGACCAGCACACATATTGAGGAAGGTGTTATGTCTCTAAGCTGTGGGAAGCGGCAACAACAACAACAAAACACTGGGCATAAACAAAATCAAATTAAAATATTCATACAAACATCTCTTAGGCCTAATGTTCTAAAGTAAACTTGATTAATCCTATGCTTCCATATTGAATCAATGTCGATTAGGTGAGAGGCAAAATGCCAGTGGCTCGGTTATATATGGCGCATTATATTATACAGTACAGGCTTTTTTTTAAACAAGCAAAAGTCATCAACCATATTTCTCAAAGTGCTTACAAAAAGTTGAACGTATAATAGAACCATTTTAATATAACAATTAAACGTTTGTCATGCAGTAGAACTAATACTTTACTTACATGATACACACTTAACCACACAGTAAGGACACATTATGTAGAAGTAATAGTAATAATAATTTTGCCATTTTTTTGCCAGTAATAATGTAGTACCTTGTAAATCCCGTTTCTTGTTTAAATAGGTCTTCAGCTAAAACCATTCTGGCGGGTAGAGCAGAGTATATTTTAACATTTTGGTAAAGGTTGGCTAGAAGAAAGGCGTAGCGGTATTCTTCGTTTGTGAGCTTCGGGACTTCTTCAGTCATACTCATCCAACTAATGATACTCATCTGAGTTCGAGTTGTGTTGTTTACTAAGAGCTCTCGCCGTACGGTCTCACTGCTCAGACCCTTGTTAAAGTTACGGTGGCCCACAACCCTGATGGTCGTGCGAGTGCCCACATCATGTTCAAAGCCAACCACAGAGGCTAGATTCATTCGTATGACACAGTGATGTTGATCAATCTCTCTTCCAGCGTTTGATCCTAATAAATGACCAGAGCTTGTCACAACAGCACAGTCATTGCAAATAAGGCGAAGACTCTAAGAATAATGATCAATAATTAATATTAAATTTAATTTATTATGTTTAATTATTTCGGGTTTTAATCTTCAAAACTTCAATTTCAATTTAATTTATATCCACAATATAATAACATATAATTATACAGGATAATAAAAGCAATGAAGTAATGTTTTGAAATGTTTTATATCCGGAAGTATGTTAATGACATGAATCACATGAGGAAAGTAGGTTAGTGTGGGATCAAACTCTGCCTACAAACAGAGAACATGATCTGTTATAAGATGGTGATGTAGTTTGAAGGTTTTCATGGCGAAATCAACATGTTGAGATAAAGTTTGAGGTAAAAAAAACTGTTGAGTTTCTCAAATTTATATATTTCCTTATAAGTAGCCAGATAACATCATAAACAATTACCAATTAATACCTTATTAGCAGCTAGACTAACATATCCAGGAAATTTTTTACTTATGAGTGATTTTACTCCGAGGGTTAACGTACCATTAAAGAAAGTTAACGTAAACAACGCCGTCATCACACATGAGTAACAGATTACAAGCAGAAATGGTATTGTTGAATGTTTCTAGTAGAAATATAATGATAATAATAATCAGTTCTTCAAAAAAGATGAGTAAATATAATCGATATCGAATATTTATAACATTCTGTTTCTACTACTTCCATCTTCTTTCTATACAATAACATAATTATATATTATTAAATGGTATGCTCGCTTCGCTCGCGTACCAGGGGTCTCCACAGATGGTTCTCGAATTCAATAGAACCCACGGGGATATTATTGGGACACTAAACAAAAACGGAAGTGTCCCCTTAATTGGGGTATTCGGAAATAAAGACAAAATAACGAATACTGGATACCATAAAGAACAATTCATTGATGTGGACGAAACTTGGAGAAATTGAGGAGAAATGGAAATTTAACTACGGGGATTGGGCGGTACGCGAAATTTTCTTTACTCGTCAGAAAAGGCAGAAATCATGAATAATTCATTACCTTAATTATTTTCTATTATAAAGAATTGCAAGATAGCTGATCTACTTCCTAAATATACTAAACCTAACCCTCTAAATAATCTCTCTCAACTATTTAAAAAAAACATGTTCTTGAAAGACCTCGAAACGAGGGCTCCAGCGTAATAGGTTAAAGCCTTTACCACTAGACCAAACATTTCGGTTGGCAAACGCTGTTTACACAAATTATTTAATATCTCTGCAAGCTTATATAGCGCCCTCTCTAATGTGGCATATTATTATCTGACGAGTAAAGAAAATTTCGCGGGCGGCACGGGGTGGTGATGATGGAACCGCAGTCATAAAGTTGATTGTATTTATACAGTATAAGAGAACCACACTAAATAAATACAGTAAGACATTCGACGATCGGAGCATGTTTATGTTATGTTGTGTTCCGTTATGTTTTCACCATTGGCAGCCATTGGAGTGGAGATGTATCATGGAGGTTGGTGTTTGCCTTCCAATCCCAAGGTCCGGAGTTCAATCTTGACTTAGTGCCATATATGGTTATAACTCACACTCTTTCATCTGCACTTTCCTAAGCCTCAAATGAGACTTAGTTTAACTGCATGATGCCTATTATATACTCTACGATAGAACCATTTGATTTCATAAATTTTTATTTGATGTTGTATGAGTAGGTCTAATAAAGTGTATTTTGTATTCTTGTTAGTGTAACCATGTACACATCAGTAGGCCTTATAATTCGCTGGTTGGATGGTGACCGAAAACGTGAGCTATAGCCGCAAAAATGACCTAGTTTAGTTCTTATAAGCCTAACTACACTCCCAGTTCGATGAATCTTCATGAATCGGTCGTGGATCTAAAATTATCCGAAAGCCACTCTTAGTGTTAAATAAGTTTACTGTTCTGTATACAACACCCGACACTATTTCTAATCTAAGCATTTGTCGAAATAATGCTCCCTCTATTTACCAAGCAATTTGAAGCTTCAAATACAGATTGGAATATGTTCCATTCATCGCAAATCAATACATTTGTATAAACGTATATTAAATTTGAAACCAAATTTTCGTTTATATTGAAGGACAAAACTACGTTGAAACTTACTCAACGTTTCATGCATTTTCACCGCACTTTTTCAAGGTAGTGATGTCAGCTTGTTTTGCCCACACTGATCATGGCATAGTCACGTGATGTTATTGTGACATGCGCCCTCTATTAACGTATATTAAATCTATCAAAAGGGTACTTTTTTTTTAGAAAATCGGCATGTCTTCAACATTATGATGCTGTACTCGAGCGGTTCAACCAGTTTTCAGCTATTAAAAACAATTATTGTAGGAGGAGATAGGAAAATGCGAAGCATCCTCGCATTATTGTGTGCGGGTATTTTTCAATTGTATTAGGCAATGTATACCACGATCGAAAAACACCCTATTTGGGGCAAATCGTTGAATCTAAATTCGTTTAAATTGTCAATAACTAATTATCTATCTCAATTTAATTAGTAAACAGGGTTACATCAGGTGGTTAAAATCATTACCCAAAGTACGAACCAACTTTATATACCATCGAGTAAAAATTCTAGAAGTAAGGCATGATTTACCGAATTTTCCCTAACGTAAATGTATATATAGACTAGATGGACATTCTCGAATAAACAGTAATTTCAGCGAAACAAAACTGGCGATTTCAAATGTACGTACCGCAGGACTATAATACATTGTCGTTAACAGAAACGAATAAATAGACACGATGATGTATGCAGTCAACTAAAATTAGTACCCTGGGAATTACTTACCGAAAGAGAAACCAAATTTTTGATTTTTGGACTCATTTAAACAAACCCAATTTGTGTTTTGTATGTAACATTAAGGTTGAGGGAAGGTACAAAGAGGAACAATTTTTAAACATATTCTTTTTCCACTCAGCAACGAAATATTTTTGTTCATGTTTTATAGGCCTATAAATAATATACCACTAAATACAGTAAAATATTTGCGATTTAACACTTTGTTAAAACTGTCATAGTCGATTGAAAGAGTAAAGTACGTTTATATTTTTTTGTAATTACTAATTAATACAAACGTTGAGAAGCAACTGTTAGTAATATAGTTTATTTGTATATTATGTGTTTATAATCTAACAGTAGGGCTTCCCACACTCACAGTAATACAGTTTATTTGTATATATGTTGATATTATATCTAACAGTACAAACACTCACAGTAAGAAATTTGCGATTCAAATGGCGACCAAAAGTGGTTAATAAGTATTTACAGTATTGTATAGTATTGCAATACTCTATCTTTTGGTTTTAAGTTTATTCTCTAAGGGACTATAGATTTACCTACCTTTGTTAAACCATGGAGGTATACCTCCATTAAACCGAATAAGTTGGAATGTTTTTCAGCCATTAAAAACAATTATCGTAGGAGGAGATAGGAAAATGCGAAGCATCCTCGTATTATTGTGTGCGGGTATTTTTCAAGATGGACATCCATTAGAGAGTGTATACCACGATCGGAAAACACACCTATCTGGGGCAAATCGGGTGGTTAAAATCAGTACTGAAAGTACGAACCAACTTTATATACCATCGAGTAAACATAATAGAAATAACGCGCGATTTACCGAATTTTGCCCTTACGTAAATTTATATATAGATTATCTCCTTCCTTATTTCTAATTATATCCCAGTGCCAGATTTAGTATGCCCGTAGACCTACTAATAATTTTCTAAAGTTTTGATATTATTGTTTAGTTTTGTTTTCTCTTTTGTAGCTTGAACCAACACTTTTTTCATTTATTTTTCATTCAATCACTTAAGTGTTAATCAGTAATATTTTTGAGTTGTTAAAAATCTAGGTTTTTCATAACTTTCGTATATAACTTTTATATATATTATAACGAACCTTATGTAAAAGAAACAAATATCAAATTGTTTAGTATAATTAAGATCCAGATAATTACAAAATGATCGGGCTCAAACTACATTTAAATGTTACTCAATCTCTTTCATAAAATATGAATTAGCTGATTTACAAAAAAGAGGCATAATATCATTAATTATTAAGAACAATTGGAGACCAATTAAATATCTATTATAAAATCATTGCTAATGCTGTTGCAAACAGATTAAAACCCAGAATTGGTAAATTAATAGATACAGACCAAAAAGGTGTACATCAAAGGGAGATTTGCCGGAGAGAATGTTCGGCTTGTTGAAGACATTTCAGAATATACACTGATAAGCAGAATAAGGAAGGGGTTCTTGCTTTTTTAGATTTTTCGAAGGCATTCGATTCAATTGATAAATATTTTTTAATGAAGTAATTGTCAAAATTTGGTTGTGGTAAAGATGGGTGAAAACCCTATATTGTAAAAGTAAGTCTATTACTACAAATAATGACTGGTTATCAAACGTTTTAATACGAATAGTCGGATTAGAAAAGGATGTCTTCTATCTTCATTACTTTTTTATTAGCTGTTGTTCTAATGACATAGTGAGCTATTGGGTTGAAAAGGTAAATATGTTTGAAAAAATTAAAAAAAAAAAAAAGAAAAGAAATCTAACTCTATTTGGTAAAGTAACCGTAACAAAAATATAGCATTGTTAAAATGAATCTATATAATGCCAGCATTATTGACGTTCCAAAGCATAATATAATTTACGTCAGGGCAAAATTCGGTAAATTGCGCGTTACTTCTAGAATGTTTATTCGATGGTATATAAAGTTGGTTCCTACTTTCGGTGCTGATTTTAAACACCTGATGTAGCCCTGTTTACTAATAAAATTGAGTTAGATAGTTATTGACAACTGAAACGAATTTAGGTTCAACGATTTGCCCTAAATAGGGGTGTTTTTCGATCGTGGTATACATTGTCTAATGGATGTCAATCTTGACAAATACCCGCACACAATAATACGAGGATGCTTCGCATTTATCTATCTCTTCTACGATAATTGTGTTTAATAGCTCAAAACCGATTGAACAGCTCGAGTACAGCATCATAATGTTGAACACTATTTTGATAGATTTAATATATACATTTATACAAATGTATTGATTTGCGATGAATGGAATATTCCAATCTCTCAGTCTCTCCTAGTATAATTATTTGGTTTAACACAAGCCCTTGGAGGATACAAATAAAACCTTTATATAATATATAGTATTTCAATACTGTAAATACGTATTAACCATTTTTGGTCGCCATTTCAATCGCACATTTCTTACTGTGAGTGTGGGTAGATGTAAACACATATACAAATAAATGTATTACAGTGAGTGTGGATACTGTAATCACCTGTAATCACCTGTCTTGTCGGGCTCGTAAGTAGACCATACATTTCTGTATGGTACATGTCATGCCCTCCCAATTTCATCAAGTCATCACTGCATGGTTTGTTTTTTTTTTGGTTTGTTTTTTTTTTTCATTCGTTTCCTTGATTTAAATTCTTATGCAATACACTTTATCCCATAAAAGTAAATTTGTTGTATTTTCTTTCAATGAATTTATCAAGTTTATTTTTAAAGGCGTTTACTGTGGTGGTGTTAACGGCTTCCTCTGGTAGACTATTCCATAGGTTAACAATTCTGTAAGAAAAATTGTACTTGCGGATATCCAGTTTAGGTCGTCGCTTATATATGGTGTATCTATGTCTTCTTAGGTTTCTCTCGTATGTTTTCATAGGGAAGAAGTTACGCATTCCACTACCACTTAGGCCTGTCACCATTTTAAAAACTTGAATCATATCTCCTCGTAATCTTCTAAAGGCCAATGTTGGTAGATTTAGTCGTTTTAGGCGTTCTGTATAATCCAAGTCTTTTAATGATACTGATAGATGTATAAAGGCATAATATACAAATGAACTTTATTACTGACAGTTGCTTCTCAACGCTTGTATTAATTAATAATTACTCAAAATATAAACGTCGTAGTGGTGTATCTTTACATGTACTTTACTATTTCAATCGAGTAACTGACACGTGCCACTTTTTCGTATTCACGTACAGCAATTTTTATGAAAATAAGGAATAATTAACTTAAAACTAGTTGCATCTATCATTCCGTCGGATCAATTTTTCCATTGAAATATACATCCAACCAATCGTGATCAATGCATCTAGCGCGCACATTTCGAACAGCCGGGGCCGGTATTGTCTTCTTACGCCAAGATATAGTTACAAGTTCTTTTGTGCGTTTGAGTGTTAGTTTTGTGGTATGATGTCTCCCGCGTGATTATGGATGATCGGGCATGTTATAAACGCTATTGTAGTAAACGCCAGCAATGTCGAAACAACTGCAGTAATTCACCAGTAATGTAGTAAAACATCCAGCTAATGTAGAAACACCAACAGCTTATGTAGTAAATAACATGGCCACAATTTATACTTAATGTGTATAAAATATAATACCATAAGAAAATTATAATTATGTTCGTGTAAAAAGAAAGTGTTAAAGAAATGCTATGAACATATTTAAAGTATAATTGTCATTAATAATTGGTATTAATTAAAATTATAATTGGTTTGTTATGGCTATTTGAGTATTAAATACTTGTAAATAGTTATGAAAATGTAATTTTGTTTTATAATTATTATTATTATAATTATTATATCTTAATGTATGTATAAGTAAAAATTATAAACATCTGTATTAATTGAGTAGAGTAGAGAAACAAGTATTAATGAAAACTGTGCATATAAAGATAAATATTATTTAAGAAATAAAAGTGGGTAAAATCCCCACAAAAGAGTGAAAAGAAATAAGATTATGAATTTGAATGAATTTAACCCATAAGTACGTTTACATGCTAATTAAAAATCCATCATGCAACTGGTTTCCCTAGGCTAAAAATTCATTTATGAATTGAAAATGACGCACAGTTTTTGTTTGAACTACGACTAAAGTTTGACGTAAGGTTAATTGTGCTATGTTACATTATTCGTTTTCTTATATTCAAAAGTATTTTCCATGACTTGTCTTTTGTAAAATACAACAATAGAGCATTTCCAACAAACAGTAGGCTTACTAAACAAACAGGCGTATACAATGAGAAAAAGACACCACGAATAATACGGTGTATTAAAGTAGAGTTGATGTTATTGTTGTTCGATTTATAAAGCGCTTATACAATCGAAAGATTGTCCCAAAGCGCTGAGAAAAAAAAAAGAAAGAAATTACAAAGAAAAAAGATGGGTTTTTAAGAGTGTTTTGAAAACTATGGTAGAGGATGCATTTTTAATATTTTTTTTAAAATAATAAAATAATTAATAATAATAATCAACTTTTCTTTTCCCAAAGTCATTGGCAACCGGCCATACCCATATTACTATTTACAATGGATAACTGACATGATAAATATTTGGCAAACCAAAAATTTATTTGAGCGAGCAGTTCCTGAAATTGAAAAGCAAACCGGGACAAAAGTATGAAGAAAAAGTGTAATAGATTTTCATTTAGATCCACATGCACATATTATAGGCCAGACTTTTAACCATACGTATGCCCTACAGTATAGTTATTGTAGAATTGTGAAATATCGTCTGATTTAAGTGTATTTCGTTTATTCTCAAAATACGAAACTCCTAATATATTCTAATTTCCGAAGGAAATATTCTTTGAGTCAATTTTATTACTTTACTAGTGGTATAGATTTGTTTTCATTCAGAGACAACAGAATGTACAAAATAATAATAATATCTTTGCGCTGTACACAAACACGATCAAGTGATGCATTAGTCCCATACTATACTTTGTTCTACAGATTGGGATTTCTAACACGAAGTAAATTCCTACATTCGTATTCCAGGCAATGCCTGCCTTTAATTATAATTATATTTAGGCCACAGGCACATAGATTCACAAATATATTACAGTACATACCGGTACGTGGATTCACTTATTCAACGATACAAAATAAATGCTTTGAGAGATTAACGTAAGCACATTAATTTGTTAGTAACTTTGAAAAATAGGGATTGCGCTAATATTAAGGACTCAGTAAGGTTTTGTCTTATAAGTCAGACAAACAAGACAAATATTTACATTACAATAGTGAATAGATATACTCACATATGTATTTTGAATTCTTCTACAATACACCGGCGCCATTGCAAAGTTACGTAAAGACTGTAGAAACAAACAATGGATATTTACAAAAATAGTGATAACTCATCAACAAAATAAACGAATATATACCTTGATATATGTAGTTCTTTGAGAGTAAACCAGTTATGTAAATAAAACTTACGTTTGCAAGACAGTTTCGTCTAGCTGTCAGCTTGACTTCCTCAGTTGCTATGCGTTATGACGTGGATTTATCTCCTTTCCATCTACTGGATGTTTTTGGTGTATAGGGGACCAGTTGTCGTCAGTAGCTGATCATAAATATGAGATAGTTGGTGCGCGCCTTCGTCTCTATTCATCTTTTTATTTTTATTTTGCTTTCTTATACTGATGCTTTCTTTAATTTACATCTATATTATCCCAGTTCGGTATGTGATTATGTTTGATCATAATATGGTCCGTGATCGCTGATTTATGTACAATGGAGGACGAAACTTTCCGCGATGCGCGTGTCTGGATGTTCTGTGTGTTTTCCTCAACATATTTCTTGTGTTCTTTAATTCTGGTTAATTAATTCATTATTAACAATAAACTATTTAGGCTAAATGTTACCTCTAAAATCGAAAATACAGTGGGCTCATTACCTTTATCTTGAGGTCAAGTATACTTGGTGTGTATTAACCATACGGCATAATAAGTTTAATCGTCAGTCGGAACATAGAGATGTGCACCCGATTCTCGTACTGTACTGTGTCTAGAGACAATAAACTGCATGGCTGTTTAGCGTTAAGTGATTATAGTCCCACTATAATATCCCTATGGTCAGAAGCTTATTGACTTTGTGTAGTCATGCCTTTCAAATAATTTATACGGAGGCCTGTTAGTGCCATATTCGACTACACATTCTTCATACTATAATATTTTGTTAACTGTTTCACAAGTGCCATATTCAGTTATTTTTTTCAAATTATGGGGCTATAGTTAAACATTGACTCTACATCAAATTTAAGTAATTAAATTATCACATCTGACTGAGTACAGTAAGACAATGTTTGTACTGTAGTATAGTCATTACTGTAGGTCCATGAATAGTTATTGTGTAAATAACACGCAGACTGAGTAATTACATTTATAGATTTGGCATTTTCCCAAAAAAATTCAAAAAATAATATAAATTGATCTGTCCCTGCACTAATTACAATATAAAACGAAACAAATAGTTTAAAAAGCTTTATTCAAATACTAGAGTATAATAAATAGTGCATAGAAAACGATAATGTGAATAAGAAAGACAGATTGATAATGTTATTTCTTCTTTCGTATCAACCTGTTTATAAATAGGGACAGTAGTAACACAATTAAATTAAATTTTATTATAGGACCTACTACTAAAATATACTTGTTTCCCCAATCTCGAAAGGCTGTTCCAAACTTAAAAGCTCCAGTGTACTGTCCATGTGGCTCGTGTTAACCCAGTTCATCTGGGGGTTACGCTAGTGTATTGGTCCATCTCAGCCCATGTCGTTGTGGACAGCAGACGAACGAGCGCCGTTTGATGGAAACAAATTCGTCTTGTGGAAAATCGACTTTAGGGGAGAAGAAAGTTGTTGTTCACAAGTCGCAGGTTATTCACTCAACAATCGTTGCATTAAATCAAATAACATGCTAAAAACACGTAGTCTTGTTTGCCTCGATATGTTCTCATTTGCCAATACAGATACCATTATTATTAAACATGGACATTCTATTATGAAGTTCAGGCGTAAATACATAGCTAAATTCTAAATTAAGTATTTCTTATATTACCCTTTCTCGTCAGTCTTTTTTTTTTACGTTTTTTCTTTAATTTATTATTTACCGAAACATTATGCTGCTGTTTAGATAATAAGATATTGCTTTGTAAATTATTACTTTGTTTATATTCATTCAAAGCAGGCCAATGTTCAAGACTTAAATTTTCTTCGGTAATATTGCTTAACGGCTTATGTCCTTTAACTCTAGTTTTATTCCTTTTACCTTGTTTTTTTAATATTTGACGATTTACACCATGTTGATCTGTTACCTTTTTCCGATGTTGACTTAACTCTTTTCTTTTGGAGTTAAACTTGTCCAAAAACGGAGTATGTAAAGTTCCATTTTCCTTCTTAACTTTCTTTGGCCACACAGGATGTCTAAAAGTAATGTTTTTGTAGGTTGACCACCGACGAAAAATTGCCTTCTCAGTGATGAAGAGATGGCCACCCCGTTGTTTATTTTCACTCTTATTATAATAGGTACATTCTGATATTGTCTTATCGTAATAGTGATATGGGACCCGAGTATTCGTAGAACTATAAGATATCAAAATAAATAATAATGATTATTATTAACATTGAGTTTCTAAGCGTGTTTTGAAGCGGTGAAGGCAGTTTGGGCAACTGCCGTATCCGTATACGTATATGGGTAAAACGTGTGTACTACGTCACACATTCTATGTAGCTTGACATCATACCGTACGTACATGAAACCGGTTTTTGATGCCTTCGACGTGCGGATTGCACACGTTTATTCATTGAACATTTATTTGTTAAACGTGGCACAGTATGATCACATTTTTACCAGCAACACTTAAACATAAATTATTCAAGAAATTCAGAGTTTTGATTTAAAAATGTTCCAAGAAAACGAAAACAAAAAAATGTTGGCTATGCTTACATTCCTTTAGCCCTGTAACGATACGTAAAATGATTTTGTCCAAATAAAAACAACGCTATAAATTCAAACGTATCTGTATACGTGTTGTGACACTGATAGGTATTCGTATACGTGAGTTTGCCCAAACTCTCTAGCAGTAATATTATTAGGTATGCAGATATCTGTGAATGGATGGAAATAAAATGACCCTATTAGAACTTTCGTCTTCGAAGCAACACAGCTAATATTGGAACGTAATACATCAACACTATTTATTATAGTTCATAATCTTATTGTGTCAACATTGTTTTTTTAATAGTGATTAGAAGTATAATGGACAAGTGTTAAAACACTTCTAGATCATGGACTTATCAGTCTCGGTGTGTTACCTGCAAAAATCTTCATATACCATCCAGTATACAGTCATACTAGGACAGAATTCCATAGCATGCACCATTGTATACCATCCGGTTGTCAACATTGTGCTTACCTCTTTTCTGTTAAATTATAATACATATTATTATCTATAAGATTAATCATTTCGATGGTTGATTGTAAGCAACCTTTGAAATTCAAACGAGATAGGTTTTAGATATTTTTTATAAATAAATAAAGCAGTAACAAGAATTCGTATGGTCGATAATAGATTATTTTACTACACGATTAATTAGAAATAATTTAAAATAAGCCGATACCACAAAACAACAACAACAGGCCTATACCAAGAATGCACTGGTAAGACATTACATAACCTGTTATATTAACCTGCCATTTTAACCCCAATAATAACAATTCCGGTAGTACTGGAAAAATGATTACTAAAATCTACCAAAAATATAAAATTATGACGTGGTCACCATTAGAATTCGATAATAATTATAAGATCTACTGTATATATTAAAACCATTTTTTCCGATTATGAAGCACTAACACGGTCCTGATAACAAAACAAACACACACACCCACACACACAAAACCCAAAATCAAAGGAGGTCTGAGTTACAGGCCAACACTAATTAAATTAGTATTGTTTTTTAGAAGCCTAATATTTAAGTAAACGCACACATATGCTTGTGTTAACTTGTATAACCAGTTTGGTTTTTAAAGAGGTCCTCAGCTAACACTATTCGGTCTGGTAGAGATGAGTATATTGGAACATCTTTGTAAATGTTTCCTAGAAGAAAGGCGTAGCGGTATTCTTCATTGGTTAACTTAGGAACCTGTTTGATTATATTCATCCAACTGATAATAATCATTTCTGTCCGTGTTTTTTTTGTTTACAAGGACCTCTCGTAGCACACTCTTTTTACTTAGACCTTTGTTAAAGTTCCGATGGCCCACGACTCGTATAGTCGTGCGAGTGCCAACATCATGTTCAAAGCCAACCACAGAGGCTAGATTCATTCGTATGACACAGTGGTGTTGATCAATCTCTCTTCCAGCATTTGATCCTAATAAGTGTCCAGAGCTTGCCACAACAGTACAGTCATTGCACGCAAGATGGAGTTTCTTAAAAGAATATTATTTATAATGAATTATTTAAAAAAAGAAAATGCTTTAATGTATTTGTTTTTAATACATTATTTCAGATGAAATAACAAGCGCAGTAGAGCCCCTATTAATAAGACATATTCTGGACCCAACACATTGTCCCATTAATATGGGTTTTTGTGGGAAACATATATACCAAAATAAACAATTTCAGATATTTTTACCACCTGTTAGATTTTTATTAATAATATAAATGTACATAATTATTTTGTATTACATGTTGTTTTTGAGATGAAGTAAATAATTATTTTGATTTGATTTGATTGAATCAACCATTGGCACACTCAAACTTGTCTTTTTCCCCTTAATATGGGTGTCCCCTGAGTAGGGAGTTCACCTTAGCGTTAAAACATGTATTGCCCCTCGTTTCACAAGAAAGTGCCCTTTAAAGGAGTGCCCGCTAAACGGGGATGTCCCAAAAAGGGATTCTACTGTATTTTATTTGCTAACGACATTGATATTTTTATGCAATTAAAATGTGAAATTGTGAATGCTTTTAATTTTCCTTTTCTTTCTTTGTAGGTTCATTTTTATAATCTGTAAAAGATTGATATTGTTACATAAAATGATAATAACTTGTTGGTTGCCAGGCTAACGTATCCAGGAAATAGACCAACGTCGTCATCATCATTCGCCCTGAATGTGATTGGTTGTCTTGATGTTGGATTCTAAACGTCACGTGTTGGTATTGGCGTTGTATTTCTAATTGTTCGTTTGATAGTGGTGTTACCAAATTTGAAGATGAGCACGAAAGTTAACACGGAGGAGTAAATAATTGTCAGCCAGAATGCCTTTGAAATATTCTAGTAGTAAAATAGAGAGACAACTTTATTTACGATTTTGTTTGACCTATAACAACATTACATAACAACTGTCCCTATATTACTAATAGTAGTAGTAATAGGGAGGTTTTGCAATCTTACGAATACAATAACGAAAACGGATACGTCACGCACACGTATTCGTTTTTGTAAGCCAGTAAAAATCTGTTTCGCATGGCAAAGAACTATTGAGGGCGCCGTCCAAAATATGACTGCGGTAAATTTGAGCGAAGCGCAGGTACGTGTTGCTTGGTGCTTGGCTGCCTAGGCCTAGCGTAACATCAAAGCGAGTGAGGACTTTAAAAACTATGAAAATTGACCTGGCATTTTAGTAAATTACTTTCAGTAAAAGTATAATTATATTATAATCATGAATCATTCCTGAATCAAATGCAAAATGTGCAAAATACATCAAAAACTATACTCATTTTGTAGTTACGAATATGACTGGTGATATTCGTCAACACGAATACGCTTAAAGAATATGAAATGGGGATCAGCTCAAAAGTTTCACAAATTTGTGACGTATCCGTTTTCGTTATCGTATTCGTAAGGTTGCGAAACCTCCCTAATAACAACTGGTGGAGATACGTTTTACATAATGGTAACGGTATCGGTAAAAAAGAAAAACATATTTCAGAGTTAAAACGTAAAGCCTACAGTTTTCCATATAATCGCCACGATTTCACAAATTGCTCTATAAGTGTTAGCGTCGCCGACGCCGATTTGCCGCAGACAAAAAAAATCAACAAAGCTGTATGGTAATTAGATACACAATGATATCTATGCATTATATAATAAATCCAATAGTTCGAATGTCGATCATGTAGGCCAAAATTGTAAGTATCTACAACTCATTAGCTCTCATTTATTCTAAAAAGTATTATCCTTGTTTTTTGTTGTTTTACAAATTTTTTCAACATTAGCTCAATATTTTAAATTTGCAGTGAATAGAATTTATTGCATAGGGTATTAAAAAATCACACCGAAATTACACTGAGCTGTTGTATAGCTTTGTAGTTCATAATTATTTTCCATAAGAGATTTCTTTACAGTTCTTTTTTTTTCTTGCAACATGTGAAAATTATAGTTGCATAGGACAACTCCGTCATTATGACTGATAATACTTCTCCCAATGAAGTGGTTCACTACTTGGGGGTCAAAGCAAACATACTTAATTGTATTTTAATGTCAGCATACGTTGTGTGCCAGATAACATTATTTTATTCCACCTTATCATCACTTAAAAGAGTTATCAAATAGACGAATATAACACGAGCTAATAACATAGTACTGTAATTCATATGGAAGTATTTCTAACGCATATTTTTTTTTTCAATGTAAAAGACATTTATTTACGTCCAAAAGACAAAAAAAAAAAAAAAAAAACAGTAATGACAGATTGAGATTGTAGGAAAAATAGACGAAGGCGGGATCCCAAAAAATATGAAAATCTTGATTGCCTTGACAAATTAATAATTGATAATATGAAAAATATAAATAATAAATAAATTAAAAATAATGATATTTAAAAATAAAAACTGTTATACCAGTAGATAAAACTTTAAAAAATAAAGTAAATCTGATGAGCTGCTGATAGGAGGGCATAACGAATAAGATGACGAAATTAATCAATTAATCTAGCTAGTCACGAAACATGAAACAACGACCATATCGAACACAGCGATTTAGTAACGTGACCAAAAGTGGTTTTTAAATTTTCTTGGAGAATGAGTAGTGGGTGGTAGTACAAGAAATTGAAGGGGGTAAATTGTTATACATGATTGGCCCAGAATATCTAATACTATGTTGAAAATAGTTGGTTTTGTGGTTGAAAATATAAATGTTATTTATTTTTTTAATGTCATATTTATGAACGATATTATTCGGAGCGAAGAGGTCGTTAAGATGGCATGGGACAATAGACGGGGTAGCCGAAAAAACAAAAACACCTTTCCGGGAATGTCCGTAAGTTTGTAAAATAAATGGGAGGAATGTGTCAGTGGATGAGCGCCAGTTATAGTCCTGATGGCTTTTTTGTAGAATAGAGAGTTTATTGATGTTTGTTGGGTAAGTGTTGGCCCAGACAAAATTACCATAGCTCATTTAAGAAAGAATGAGAGTTCTATATTGGGTTTTGAGAATACTAATTGGATTCTTGGACACTTTGTTGTCAGTTTCTTGGATATGGGGTGTCAATGGTAACGCCAAGAAATGTAATAGTCTTTACAGAGGGGATTTCATGATTATCAATAAAGATAAAGAAGTGGGGACACATCAATACCTTAATACCTCAGTCAACTGTGGGGTTCCAATGATGTAGCTAAATTTTTTTGATTGAGGTTGAGCTAGTTTGTCAGCAGCAAAGTATTGGGACAAGGGGATAACGTTGGTATTAAAGGTGTAAAAAAGAATATTTTTGATGGCATAACAAGCTGTAGTGTCATCAGCATAAAGGAACATATTTAGAAAGTTTGAGGTACGGTGGACAACATTAATGTAAAGTGTGAACAGCTCAGGAGAGGGCCAAGTAAAGGAGCCCTGGGAGACGTCAACAATTGGAAATAGAGTTCAAATACTTAGTGCATTGGGAGCGAGAAGTGAGATAGCCTTAAAACGTTTAATGCGGGCCCTCGGATTCCATAATGAGAACATTTAAACATTAGAATAATTATTAAGGTCAATGGTGTCAAAAGCCTTGGAAAGATCGACGAAAATTACGATTCCAAATTGATGAATTTTGAATGCATGAATAATATTGCTAGTAAGATTGGTCAGCGCCATGAATGTGTTATGTCCTTTTCTAAAGCCATATTGCCTCTTGAAGAGAATGTTTGTTGATTAATGAAAATGTATCATAAATCTATAATAAAAAAGGCGTTCGAGAATATTGACAGGATGGAAATAGGACCGTAGGGCAATATTTGTAAAGGGTAACGCGCGCCATCTTGAACTTATTTGAAAAACATCTTTGCAGAGGATTTTGATAGCGAAGTTAAGTTTATTACGGTAGGCTTATATTTAATTTCATTGGCAGGAGAAGGGCGGTAAAGAAACTGATTTGAATTGGGTCGAAAGATAATTAAAACACGTCGAATCAATTCAGAAAATAACACTATTATTGCTGTCGACAATTCGTGATTTATTGAATACAAAACAACCTCAAAGTCATTCTTTTAGAGTTATTGTGGTCTATTGGATTTACATTGTGGTTTTGCTTTGGACGTAGAACAAAGACCGAATCGATATGTTTTGAACAGATTTTTGGAAGGACCAATATAACTTACAAAGACACAAGAAACTCTGTCGAACAAGTACACACTTCACATAATTTGAACTTTCCTGTACATAAATGTAAATTTGTAAACTTCTAACTATATTCTTTGTAGACAACATATTATAAAGATTATGACGTTATTTTGAATCTTAAAAGCATATTGTATGACCAATTCATTAACAATAATAATGATAACATTTAATAAGTAGCCTAAATTATATGCAGTTTTTCGAAACTTTTATTTAAACCGACAATCACGATTTATTTCAATTCAATTGCCTAACATTACCCTGCCCTCCTTACTCAATATTTGGTAATACAGAATTTCATATTATATGTATCACATGTGGTGCCTGAATCAACTCCCATAATATTTTCACCAAGCAAAATAAAGTTTAGGTTATGGAATATAATAATTTGAGATACATATTACTATGAGACTAAACAAATCTAGATACAGTACCGATAATCATGTGCACTTCATGTTAACGATCGATTAATGTTGTAATGACCCCAATGCTACCTTGTGGTACGTACGCCTGCGCTAGTATTGCAAACCTAGGATAAATCTACGTGTTTAAACATAACATTGGTACGTATACTTCCTGTAGGCTAGGCCTATTACAGTTCATAAATAACTTAAGTCTTAGTATACTTACGGAATGTAAACGCCCATAGCAACTCATTTAGGGTATTTCGTATTGTGTTAGACGGCGGCAATGCAATGATGCTTCTTGCTTTCGTCGGTAGCATAAAAGGCCATGGAGAAAAAGAATATGGTATTTCTTCAGTCAAGTTATATATTATTATACGTTGAAGAACACAGATCTACTTACGCAATGTTGAATTGAACTTTACGAAGTCATCATTCGTGCTGTGCCGTATCATTATGTAAACAGATAAAGTTATAGATACTAGATGGTACGCTCGCTTCGCTCGCGTACCATCTAGGTCGTTCCCACAGATGGGTCTCGAATACATAATAATTTCAGCGTTAAAAAACTGGAGATTTCAAATGTACGTACCGCAGAATAATACATGTCGTTTACAGCCTACAGGAACGAATAAATAGACACTGTGATTTATGTACTCAACTAAAATTAGCACCATGGGAATTACTTCCGAAAGAGAAACTTGTCACAAAATGAGACCAATTGTTTAAGACAAATTTAAACAAACTTAAATTTGTGTTTTGTATGTAACATTAGGGTTGAGGGATGGAGAAGAGGAGGGATGGGGAAGAGGATGGGTGCAAAGAAGAACAATTTTTAAATATTATTCTTTATCCATTTAGTAACGAAATATTAATTGAACTTATTCAACCTTATGTTCCTAAGCAGTCTCTGAGATCTAGATCTGAGTCTCTTCTTGCCCATATATTTCATCCTTCCACTAAGTTTTATGGAAATCGTTCATTTTCTTCGGCATCCGTTTCTCTATGGAATGCGTTGCCTATTGAAATCCGTCAGTCTACTTCCACCAGTGTCTTCAAATCTCTCCTCAAAACCCACTTTTTAATTTGTAAATTTCTAAATTGTTCTGTCTTTGTAAAGCGCATTGAGGCTTTCAGCATAATGCGATATATCAAGTACCAGTTATTATTATTATTATTGTTTTCATGTTTTACAAATAATATAGGCCTACCACTAAACACAGTCAAACATTGCGATGTAATACTTTGTTGAAACTATCACCGTCCTAGTCGATTGAAATAGTACAGTACATGTAACGATACATCACTACGACGTGTATATGTTTATATAATGTAAAACAATTTGTGAAAACCACCTCTATTCGGAGAAAATCATAAATTCGATTTAATCGTCAATAAATATTAAATTATCTAACTCAACTTAATTAGTAGGCCTAATGGTTTTCAATTGTTTCTTAGAGCCAATTCATACTTAAGTTGGTTCCTACCCTACCCACCAAAGTTGTTCTGCGTTTAGGGCATGTGATGTACCGTAGGCCTATCCTCTACTGGTTTTACAACGCTACTCATGCCAGTGAGGGAAGGGTGATGATGTGGGTGGTTTAACTGCAATAATAAAGATTTATACATAGTATACGGCGAGTGAAAACGCTAGCTCTTTATCCGTTAAAAAAAATGTATATCCAACCTCTGCAGCACAGATTGAAAAAAAAAATGGATCGAATTTCTGTTATGAGTATACAGTACTTGCCTTTACGACGCCTGAGGGAATAGACACTTGTGGAACAGAGATGGGAATATTCCATTCATCGCAAATCAATACATTTGTAAAAACGTACGACGTTTATATATTTTTAAATTATTAATTAATACAAACGTTGAGAAGCAACTGTCAGTAATAACGTTTATTTATTTGTATATTATATGTTTATAATCTAACAGTAGGGCCTACCCACACTCACAGTAATAAAGTTTATTTGTATATTTGTTTATATCATATCTAACAGTACCAAGACTCACAGTAAGAAATTTGCGATTCAAATAGCGATCAAAAGTGGTTAATACCTTAACAGTATTGTACAGCATTGCAATACTATTTATGTTTATTCTCCAAGGGGGCCCATGGTTAAACCAAATAATTTGGAATGTTCCATTCATCACAAATCGATACATTTGTAAAAACGTATATTACATGTATCAAAATAGCATTTTTTAAAGAAAATCGGCCTGTCTTCAACATTATGATGCTGTACTCGAACTGTTCAACCGGTTTTCAGCTATTAAAAACAATTATCGTAGGAGGAGATAGGAAAATGCGAAGTGTCCTCGTTTTATTGTGTGCGGGTATTCTTCTAATTGGACATCCATTAGACAGTGTATACCACGATCGGAAAACACCCCTATTTGGGGCAAATCGTTGAACCTAAATTCGTTTTAATCGTCAATAACTAATTATCGAATTCAATTTAATTAGTAAACAGGGTTACATCAGGTGGTTAAAATCAGTACCGAAAGTACGAACCAACTTTACATACCATCGAGTAAACATTCTAGAAATAACGCGTGATTTACCGAATTTTGCCCTTACGTAAATTTATATATAGATACAGTTTATATAAAACAAACATATTTAAGCCAGTATTAAACTACAATATGTATTCTGTGTTGTTACGCCTGTTATTAGATCAAGCTATTACATTCAATTAAATATAAAGCAGAAAATAGTTATCCTTTTTTGATTTTCGTCGAATAGATCGAAGCGGAAGTGCTTCGGTCATGGTCCGCAAATTATATGATACGCCTTGTGTGCCAAAATGTTTTTACTGCTTTTAGTTGAATCCCCGCGTGTACAGTTAAAACCAATAGATTGTGCTGCAGTGCAGATTGTCTGTACAGTAATGTGGGCTGTCTGCTTGGGGGTCTGTCTATCAAGGTACAACATTTCAACGAAGCCAATTTAATATTTTCATTCTGTTTTAATATCTGTAGAATGCGTTGTCATTTATTCTGAAGCTTATACTGTAGGGCTATATACCGTAATCAGGCGGTATTATTAAGGCTAGCTCACGTACAGCAGAATTCACGTAGAATTATGTGGTGTTGTTGCTTGATTGTAAATTGCCCAGATTCTTCATTAGAAAAGAACTGATCAATTTGAATTGAATTAAGGTTAATTCTAGAACTGATATAAGGAGTCTTTAGAACAGATATTAAGATGTCCTCTATAAACGGAGTCCTCACAAACTCATATAAGAGGTCCTCTTGTAAAATCAGGTTCTCGTCGAATTTATTTTAGATAAGTAACTATATTATCATGGATTTCGTACCCCCCATTCCATCGATAGCTTTTTTTTTCTCTTTTGTGGCGCAAACACCACTTTTATCCACATTAATAATATTATTATCTCATATCATTACATAAAATCATATTACTTAACACATTTGTTAATTCCCAATGTCGTTACAATTCATTAGTAACATTTTTACATTTATGAATTCCGTATTGCCTCCTATTTTCATTAATGTTCTTCGTTTTAAAATATTTTACACATAAAGAATATGTGAGATTTTCAATTGTTTGTTTTAATTTTACAACCCGGATTATACAATGTATTTATACAAGATAAAACGAATTAAATCAGATCAGCACCACCTGTAACTCGTATCACAGTGAATTCTTTTCTGATAATCGAGCAAATTAGAATTTATATTAACATAATAGTATTTCTTAAAGCTACCCATTTTTCTATACTTGTTTCTTTATTTTTATATCTTTTACATTCAATGTTAAGCTTATTGCTTTCCCTTTGAATGAATTCCATAAAGATTTACCCACTGGCTTATTTAATGCTGATTTATTCTATAAATAGTGAAGGCTGCAAATGTGTAAATATAGGCCTAATCTACTATTCCATCGATATAGCTAATTAAATTACTGTATGTCAATAAATAAAAAATATTAACTTACAGTAGCATCCCATTCTCATCACCCCACAAAGTATAAAAGTGCATGCATGTTCCATATTATGTACGACGTATGAATTGATGGAACGAACAATCGAGATGAAAATAACGCATGCAATCTCCATTGCAAAATTAGGTTCCATTTAAGTATAAATTCTAATATTCCCGACCTCAAAATAATTAGTGTTATAACTTCCTAGAATTTCGTCCACCCCTCCGAACATGTTTTCAACATCGTATGAACAAACAAGGTGACCGACTTCATTGCAAAATTAGGTTCCATTGCATTATTGCGAATTTAAGGTTGTTTCCGACTTCGAAGTAATACTTACTTAGAATTTCGCTCACCACCCCATTCCCATCCAAACTTGTTTCCCACATCGTAATATGAACAAACGAGATGACGACTTTATTGCAAAATTACGTTCAATTATTTGCGTATTCACGTTGTGTTCCAAACCTTAAAATAACTGTATCATGTATTTAGCTTGCTTAGAATTTCGCTCACCACATTCCCATCCAAACTGTTTCTCACATCGATATGAACAAATGAGATGACAACTTCATTGCACAATTATGATCCATTATTGCGAATTTATGTTCAAATGTTTCCGACATCAAGGTAAAAAGTACCAGCTGAATAAAATATCTAACATATTGCAAAATTAGTCTCTATATTATTGGGAATGTTTCCGACATCAAATATTGTTCAAACTTGATGAAAATGCTGAACTAATTAGGTACCATTATTTATTTATTGTGATATGCATGTTCAACTGTTACATTCTATTACGGTACGTGACATGAAAAGATTGATAACAAAAGAGAACAAGGCAATATCTCATCTTTTAACATTTAGATAATGGAACCAAATTTTGCAATAAAGACTTTATTGCAAAATTTGGTTCCATTATCTAAATGTTTCCGACCTTATGAGTTATTGTTTTGATAAAACAATTTGATGAATTTCCCCTCGACTACCTTTAGGCCTACCATCCATTATTTATTTATTATAGGTCACACACACATGTGTAACAAATGAGATGATGAAATTATAACGAATATCCAACTAACAATTTGCGACTTAGGTTCGCCATAGTATTGCAAATTTATGTTTTAATGTTTCAGACATCAAAGGAAATATAGTGTTATACTGTAGGTATAATAAGTGACAAAAATGTGATCATGTAACTAATATTTTTAAAGAACTTATAAATAAAAAACATAGGCCTAAATAACATTGGTCATATACATTTAAAAAAACGGAATTGATTAAATAGTAAGCAATGTTAAACAAAAAAATATATATAATAATCAGTAAAATAACAGGATACATTCATATTCAACAAATAATCATTTTAATTTGAAAACATAAACATAGAAATTCATAAAACCGAACAAAATAATAACGGGAATCATGTACCGACGAAAGGAACGTCAAATCAAAATATTACTAGAAAATAATGCAGCAATAGCGTCCCATAACTCAAACACTAAACGCTTTAGCGCCAAAGGCAAATTGTCCCAGACCATGTCCGCATAACATGCAGACGTGACTTCAGACACTTTCCTTTGGCGCTAAAACGAGTAGTCTTCTTTTCCAGCTGCTTAGAAAGGGGTCGGTAGGCTTCCCATCATGCATTTCAAGTTTTCTAGATTTTTCGATGAACAGTGCCTTTCGTTTTTTACACTAAAATAGTAAATTTTCGTCGTATGTTTCAGTTATAATGGTTTAATTTCATACAATGAGTAAAGGTTATTAGGTTAGAAATACTCCGGTTAATAATTTTCAGTTTGTGTTTATTTGGAAATAAGTAATATCAATATTTATAACACGATTAGCTCGCCAGAAACGTGCTGCCAAATTAAGTGACCTAGCCTTGTGCGATACAGGCCATGCGAACCTCATTTGGCAATGTCACTTCATTTGGCGTTACAGGGCTAACAATATTAAACATAACATTCCATTAAAACGTATAGTTTTTAACTCCCGAACCTCCCAACACTCCTGAAAAAGGAAATCTCGATAGAGCCTATAAACATTTATAATTTCTACTACTCTTGATAGAGAACAGAAAACATACAAATAGTGATCTGTAAGATGTTTATAATCAATGCGTTGTTTAATAATTGAAATGAGTTGGCGCCACAATGCCCGCCTTGGTAATATATTATATAATTATATATTATATAATATTTATAGATTTCTTTTAATAGCGCCCTCCTAGTTTAATATTGTTTTGTATAGCGCCCTCTTTAGTTTGGATAAGCTTTCATACAAAACCTCCCGATATTTTATTTTCCGATTTGGTCTGTTACGTTTAAATGTTGGTAAAACGTTTGTTTAAATTGTCCATGTGCAAGCAATCGTCCCATTTAACAATTACCGGGGGTTACCTTGGTAAAATGTACTTGAACTAAACAAAGATTAATGCATGAAAAAAGAAAGTAAAATAAAAGTAAAGTTTAATTAAGTTAGATTGGTATACACATAATTGTGCTATTGCTAAATAATATTTCGAAATAAAAATTAGATGTATAGAATTAAGATACACCTTGAGAAATGTTAAGCTATTAATTTTATGATATGTTTAAAAAAAAATAAAAAAAGGTGATTAATGAAGTAATAATACACCTGAAGAGTAAGCAATGAATTTAAAAAAATTATAATTAAAAAAATAAAATAAATACTAATAAAAAGTGTAGAGACAGATTTTTGAAACAAAAAATATATAAAATTGTTATTATTATTAAGTAATGTTGTAAGATTATAAAATATAAATAAAGAAAATTTAGTTTTTGAGTTTTAGTTAGATGCTAGTAGCATACTAGCCGAATTTTATATATTATAAGGGAATTTTACAATTTTAATGCTGTTTTCTTCCTCAATATTTTATCTATTGTGTCAGGTATACACTACACAGCACACTGCAATTAAAAAAACAAACTTCAAAATATTTCTTCACATTGAGTTTTAATAATACAAAAATCCAATTCTTTCCTTAATAGTAACTATACATAGATTTAATTAAGATTTTAAATAATAATGTACACCAAGAATGATTTGTCGACTTCCCACATGTCTGAAATCTAAGCATATTATTGCTAACCCCCTATCACAGTCTAATACTATTTGTCTCGATTCCACTGCGTATTACCAGGTAAGAGTGAAATATCTTCCTTGGTAGGCCGATTACACAGTTAGCAAATAATATAAATATTATGAAGTATTATAGTCCAAGCTATTTTTTAAACGTTTAACAACTAAACTTGTTTTTAATTAATTAATTAATTGTTATTAATTGTTTAAAAGTCTCAAATAATAAGTAGGCACAATATTATTATTTTCAATGGCTAAATTGTTACAAAGTAATAATGATACAAATAAAACGAAAGTATTTTTACAAACTTGAGCCTGATGATTTTGAGTAAGATAAGTCGAATTGGTTAATTTTCTATAAGTGAGGGAGACATTGTGTTACACCAGATCATACAATTACTAATCAGGAAAATGAATATGTTTGCACCCCTGACCCAAGGGGCATGTTAGGCTGACATTATTTAAACAAAAATAGAAATATCACAAACATTCTAACCACTTTTCAATACATTCCGAGTTAGTCCTCGAAACTCTATATGACTGATCATATACTTTATAATTATGGTACTAAGATATTACATGTTGTGCAATTAATACGTTTCTCTTAGAATTTTGTGCAATTTGTACATTTGTTTTAACATTTTGATTTTTCTTAGTAATAAAGTTTGATTGAAATCAGCCCAATCGTTATAATGAGAAGACTTTTACTCCAATGATCAATCACTAACCCTTATCATTTAAAATTCTCACAAAATATGATCTTGGTTAACATCACTGTGGAAATGATAATGCTATTACCATGGTATTATGTTATCAAGTCAATTATAACTACTACCGAACTCTTTTGAGATGATCTAGGTGAAGCAATTCCGTTTTCGATTTTTTTTCTTTGATTACTATAATTATTTCAATCTTTTAGAATAAACCAAATCACTTAACATACTTGTTGTTATATTTTTAGTATCAGTTCATTGATGATTGAAACAAGAATAAATAATATGCATTATGAACAAGATAACATTTTAACATTACAATTAACATTGTCATTTATATAGCGTCTTTATAATGATCAAAGACCTTTACAATAACCGATCATCTGGTGTATATTATTTATAGGAAAACAGTGTGTTTTTAATTTTTTTGTTAAATGTGTCACTGTGTCACTGTGTCACTAGTAAGAGTAAGATTATTCCACATGTTAGGGCCTAGATTTGAAAACAAACATAAAGTTTAGAAACACACCTAAGACCAGTACGTTTACAATATTGCACTTACTGACTAGCTCACATATTAGACAGGCGCAAGGCCATTTACCACAATTATAAATTAAACCAAAAGTTTACTCTTTGCAAAACTGGCAACCAATGTAATTCCTTCAAAAGGGGACTACTGTAGTATGAGTACTCCATGGTACACCGAATACAAATCTTGCAGAACGATTTTGAAGGTTTTTAATATTAATATTTTCTTTGGACACTCTGGCAATGAGTGAATGGCAGTTAAAACAAAAGAGCAGCATTGAACATCTATTTTTTCTTCCATGTACTTACGAATTTCCATGAAGGTACACCGAGCTCAGTAATATCAAAACGTTCCTCAAAAAGTTTCCGAGCATATTTGATAGAATTGATGATGATGAATTAACATGTGTAATGCAAATGATTAATCTAGAAAAAAAGAAAGCTTACCTTGTGGGAGACTATAACATAAACTTACTCCAACAATCTACCGACAACACTATCCAATCACACTTAGACACAATATTTTCTCAGTCATTTCAGCCAATCATAAAAAGTCCTACTAGAATATCCGATAATTGTGCTTCAATAATTGATAACATTTATTGCAACATCGATTCTTTTACTACGTCCCTTAAAAGTGGAATACTTATTACTGATATTTCTGATCACTTCCCAATATTCTGTGTAGATACTTTGGAAAAACATAATAAGCAATATCCTTGATTTGTATACAAACGACAATACTCTCCTCAACAAACGGAGTATTTTTTGCAAGAATTACAAAGTAATCAGTGGAATGATGTGCTATTCTCAAATAATGCGAATGTTGCTTATCAAAATTTTACAAACACTTTAAATAAAACAATTGATAATTGTTTCCCTTTAAAACGAATTAGAAATAAGGCGAACAAGTTAAAATCTCCTTGGATCACAGCTGAAATTGCCAGAGCTATCTCTCAAAAACATAAATTATATAAAAAGTACAAACAAAATAACACCACTACTAATAAAAGTACGTACATAAATTTTAGAAACAAGTTAACCACTACTATTAGAAATCGGAAAAAAGAATATTATATGGTCCAGTTTGAACGAAATAAACAAGATATTAAAAAAACGTGGACAATCCTAAATGATATAATGGGTAGGAAAAAGACTACCAATTTGCCTACAAAAATAAAATTGGGTACTGAGACTTTCTCTGATAATGATGAGAAAGCTGATGCATTCAACTCTTTTTTTATTAATATTGGAGAAAAACTAAATAATAAATTTAGGCATGAACCTCAAAATGAAGAAATCACCCACAGAACTTTCTTAAAGGGAAATTTTACCTCTTCAATGTTTTTTAAGCCTGTTACTGAACATGAACTTAACCACTATATTAAAAACACAAAGAATACTTCTCCTGGCCATGATGGTATAAGTGCCCAACTCATAAAATCTGCTTCCCCGTTTATTTTAAAACCTTTATTGCATATTATTAATACGTCATTATCATCGGGCTGTGTCCCGGCTGATATAAAAATTGCTAAAGTTATCCCGGTATTTAAGAATGGTGACATCTCCGATATAAATAATTATCGGCCTATTTCCATTTTACCCTTTTTTTCCAAAATATTTGAGAGGATTGTGTATGATCAAACGATTTGTTACCTCTCAAAATATAACGTACTGAGTAAAACACAGTATGGATTTAGACAACACCATTCAACTAGTCATGCTTTAATACAATCGATTGAAAAAATCACAAACGCTATTGAGAATAAAGAGTTCACACTAGGAGTTTTCCTTGATTTATCAAAAGCGTTTGATACAATCGATCATGATATATTATTAGATAAGTTAAGATTTTATGGTATAAGAGGAGTTCCGCTAAACTGGTTCTCAAACTATCTTAAAAAAAGACTACAATACACATTAATTGTTAATACTGCATCTAGTAAAATGACAGTAAACACTGGAGTTCCTCAGGGATCCATATTGGGTCCATTATTATTTCTTATATTCATTAATGATATTAGTCTAGCATGTAACCATGTAGACATGATTATGTATGCAGATGACACAAATGTGTTTTATAGTCACAATGATGTTACTCAAGCTTTTGATACAATGAACCAGGAGTTATCTATACTTTCGGACTGGTTTATTGCTAACAAATTAACGCTAAATGTAAACAAATCAAAATATGTTATATTTAAGGCTAGAAATAAGTCAGCTGACACTACCTCACTAGAATTGAGGATGGGAAATGAATGTATAGTAAAAGCTACTGAAGTTAAATTTCTAGGCTTATTTCTGGATGAAACTTTATCGTTTAATTTTCATGTAAATGAGGTAGCAAACAGTATTTCTAGAATAATTGGTGTCTTAAACAAAGTGAAGTCTATGTTATCAAGTAAAATCTTGTTAACGGTATACAATGCACTTATATTACCTAGAATAACGTATGCTATCACAGTATGGGGTGCTACTTCTGCTACAAACTTAAACCGTATACATATTCTCCAGAAAAAAGCACTTAGAAATATTTGTCATGTTCATTTTATGCATCCTTCTCATCCACTTTTTATTTCAACCCAAACATTAAATATTTTTGACCTTTATACGAAACACACTGCTATATTTATGTATCAATATAAACATAATCTATTACCTGAATCATTTAATAACTTATTTAGTACATCTGCCTCATTCCATAATTACTCAACTAGAAACAGGTCAAACTACTGTCCACAACTAAAACGCACCAAAGTCGGACAGCAATGTATTTCCTACCAAGGAACACATATTTGGAACAATTTAACAGACTATATAAAACAATCCCCCACTTTAAGTTTGTTTAAACAGAGATTAAAGCAATATTATAACAATAGAAATATTTAAGTTAAGTAAATCACATTATGTTATTTTGGTTTGTTCTTTTTGTTTGTACTAATTGTTTGATCTTTTTGTTAGGGTTACATGCTTAAAGCACTTGTGCTTATTTTGTATCCCATTCCATTATCTTATTATTTGTATTGTATTTGTATATGTTTTTATTTTGATTATGGAATAAAAATGTCGATGAATTGAATTGAATTGTTTCATTGCAGGACCATATTGAAAAAACAGATATTTTGTGATCTTTTATTTTCTGAATTATGTTATCCTGCCTAAATATGTTTTAATAAATAAATAAATAATAGTCAACATCCGGATGTAATTTTCCATATATTACGAAAGGTTACGCAAAATAAAAGACATTGTCCTGTATGACTATACAGAGCTAAACAGATAAACACGTATGTATTAATCATAAATGAACTAAATGAATGCAACATCGCGACAGGAGAGTCTTGGGTTAATGCGCTCATCGGTTTCGGGATATTGTTGAACATCCACGATAATTAACGTCAATTCTTAGAAATGAACGCACAGTCACCCCTGGTCTGGTGTATTCTGTGGCTAATATTGCGGATAATACAATGGTTAAATGTCTGTTATTAGTCGCGTACAAACGTAACTCTATAGCTTACTATGTCAGTCAGAATTGGTCGGTCGGTCGGTAAAAACCAACTAAAATTTGCGCACGCGACTGGGCCAGCCATATATATGGCCTTGTTATTGATGATTAAAGGTACAGCTATTTTGTGTTCATAAAATTTGAATAATTTTTATTCTTTCTAATTTCATAACTCTACATTTAATGACACATGTATAATACTATCTCACAGTCAAGATTATTATAATGTATACAGATTACTTGATTGTACGTTTCTGGTAATGTTCAACATAAAACTCGAAGAAAACTTTTTTTGGCGCACTATAAAATCAAATTCGAGAAGGCCTACAATATGCGTAGTAACACATTAATGAAACAAATAGAACAACTTTTGATATTGAACACCATATTTTATTTTTATACTTATTTCCCTTTAAAGGTATATTATCCCCATGAAAAAATAAATGTTTTTGTTGAATATGCCATTTTAATGGCGCGTAATAGGTATTCACTTTGACCAAAAATCCATTGGATCGAAAAAAAAAAACCGCCAAAAAATTGTCATATTGACTGGAAGTCAATGGGTTTTTCGTTGAATGTAATCGTTTATTTATCGTTTTATAAGTGCAAACATTCTTTCTTTTTATTGTTTTTTTCCTACGGAAGTGAATAACTTGATAAAACCGCGGAATGGCCCATTCAAACTTTTTTAGATTAATCTTAATTGTTCATGTTTTTGGGGCCAATACATATTTAATATGTCATGCAAAAGATTGTTCAAGGGTCATGGAATTTTGGCTAGAAATTATTGTATGAACCCTGTATTACATAAAATACGGCAACCTAGATCATGCAATAGTATATTGCTTAAAAATATATCTACTGTACAACAATTACAAAATCTTATCTGATAATTCAATAAGTGACGATTATCTTTCGCAGAAATAACTTACTAAATGTCATAATGTTGATCGTCAACAAAAAAATGAAGTTTCATTTTATGTAGGCCCAATTTTGTAGTTAAGGAATTTAGTCATAGGCGTACCATTTGAAACTGTTTTCTAACATCGGATGTTTATTATTTTGCATTAGGCCTAATTTATTTTACTATTAGTATTTTTATATTTCAATTATCTGGTTGATAGTTGGTAGAGTAACTACAAATGAGGAGGATATATTTTTTCTAAGCCGGATCGAAGCTAACTTATTATAATCAGTAACAATCGTAACAGCAACGTTATATTTTATTATAGATTCTTTCATTCAGGCCTAAATTGCTATTTGACAAAGTTTAAACATTTTAAACAGTTATTGTACTTGCGTCACTGTTTAATAAACACTGATTGTTATTAAATGCTTTTTAACTGCGTATTACTGACTGTCTACTCCCTGTCTTCAATTATTAACCACAAATCAACAATATGTACGAAGCAATATGTAAAGAATTAAAACTGTATATACTCGATGATAAAAGGTAAGTTTTACTATCTTGACATTGCGCTTATCTATCAGGAACATCAGATGCAATATCAATTTGTGTTTATTGTGATTGGAATTATAATTTTATGCGACGAACACGAAACAAATCGTTCCCTCAAGACAGTGTTCAGTTATAAGAATAACATATTAATATTAAATCTACTTATATGATGTAATGCTGTAAAAGGTAATACTCGTGGCTGTAAAATCATAATTGTTAACTTCGTCTATTCGTCCGAAATTGTTCTATATTTTCATTATCAAAATCGTTTTCTCCATATACTTTAGTCTGGCTAGCATTTTTATCAAAATTATTATTTGACAAAGCAAATATTAATGTTTATAATAACATTTGGAAAAGAAAATCTTGTAATAGTTTTGGAAAAACAAATAGCAGGGGTGTATCCATTCTATTTAAGCCAGGCTTAGATTTAGAAGATTTGAACATAAAATATGTTGACGCAGAATTCAGAATACTTATTGTAAGCTTTAAACACAAAAGTACTGTTTTAAATTTAATTAATGTTTATACACAAAACAATTATAAAGAAAAAATTTTATTTTTCACAAAGCTTGAGAAGAAAATAAATTCTTTATGCAATGTAAAAAATCAGTATATAGTAATGGGAGGAGATATGAACTGCATATTAGAACGTACTATTGACCAAAAAAACAGTGCAAATAATTTTGACAATTCACCAATTGTATTAAAAAATTGTATGTATAAACACAACCTCATAGATATAGGGATAAATAATAATATTGGTAAATCTCAATATACATGGAGACGGAAAAATGTTTATAGAAGGCTAGATTTTTGGTGCATTTCAAACTCCATGTGCAAAAATGGTGAAATAGTTAGCACTGATATCAGACCACCTGCTATTTGTTCTTACCATCTAGCAATATCACTTAAAATTCAGACAAATCAAGAAAAAAAGGGTCCTGGAATATGGAAACTTAATAATAGCTTATTAAATGATAAAGAATATGTTAATCAAATTACTAAGATAATAACAATTTAAAAAAAATCATTATGATTTAAAGCTCAGGTACAGGCATGAATTTTAAATATAATATCGGGTTAATTGTACATAAATCAAATATTTGTAACAGAAATCAAGATGAAAAACCATGAATTTCCCCTAATATGGTCAAATACAAAATTTTGCAAAATTCTGACAAAAAAACCAGGAAGACTTTTTTTCAGTAGTTAGGTAGTTAACATAATGTAATAACATGTCTGGTGACTCCCTAGAAGGTGAAAAAAGATGGTGGATATACGGTGGATAATTTTTGCTATAGCATGAAAATAAAATTCTGAAGTTGAATAAAAATACCAGAAATGTAAAATTCAAGTTATATTACCTATATTTAGTCATCTGATAACATTTTTTACCACACCGTTTATTTTTCATAGCTTTTTGAAATGCCTCTCTATTTTCAAAATTTGTGTACAAAAGAATAGAGATTTTACTGTGTAATTTTAACTATCCCCCCACTGATATGAAAGTGCTAATTTTCAAAAAGCTCCTGTAACACAAATAAAATCCCTAAAATTATGAAACATGGGGAAACTATAGATCGATAATTATTGGAATGTATGATCAATAGAAATTTTTTGCCCGCACCTGGCCTTTAAGTCCAGAATTACTTTGGGAGCACTTGAAAGTAAAAATAAAAGAGTTCTCAAGCAGATACGGAGCAAAAACAAAGCATTTGAGAAATAGGGATAAAGAAAAATTGTTAAAATGAAATTTCAGACCTGACAAACAAACTAGAAACTAATTATGATGAGAAAACAGAGAGAATTTTAATTAATAAAGCAAAAGACATAGAGGATCGACATATATACATTAGAAGCAAAGGGTGCTCAAATAAGATCAAGAATAGAATGGTTTGAAAAGAGTGAAAAAATACAATTTTTTTTATAGGTCTAGAAAAAAATAAAGCTAAAAAAAAAATGTATCACGGCAGTCCTAAAAAATAATGGTAAATACACTACCAATACTGATGAAATTGTTCGTGAACAAGTACATTATTTTAAAAATTTATACAAAAAGAAAAACTCAAATGAATCACCTGAAACTTTAACTTCAGATATTCTAAATTATCTTAATAAAACTAAGGTCAAAGTATTATCTGAAGAACAAAACAAGAAATGTGAAGGGACTATAAAAATAGAAGAATGTAAAAATGCCTTATATAAAATGAGACTTAATAAGGCTCCAGGCAGTGATGGCTTGTCATTAGAATTTTACCAAACATTTTGGAATTCCATTGACTCATTAGTTTGTGATGCCTTTAATTTTTCATTTAATAATAGACAACTGTCAAATTCTCAAAGGAGAGGAGTAGTCTCCTTACTGTACAAAAATGGTAAAAAAGAAGACTTAAAAAATTGGAGACCAATAACTCTTCTTAATATAGATTACATGATTATGGCAAATGACATAATAAACACTGATCAAAAAGGTTATATTAAAGAAAGGTTTGCCGGTGAAAATATAAGGCTTGTTAAAGATGTACTAGAATACACAAATAAATTTAATAAAGAAGGTGCTATAATATTTTTAGATTTTGCTAAAGCGTTTGACAAAATAGATAGAATGTTTTTAATCAAATCACTGAAAAGATTTGGTTTTGGTCAGGATCTAATACAATGGGTTAAGACTTTTTATTTCAATACTGAGTCAGTTACTACAATTAATGGATGGGTATCAGGAAGTTTTAAGATGAATAATGGTATTAGACAAGGATGCCCTCTTTCGGCATTACTTTTCTGATAGCTGTAGAGCCAATGGCTATCAATATAAGAAACATTATTCATTGTAAAGGTATTATACTGCCTGGCCTTCGAAAGGGTATAATGATGAACAGGAAGTAAAAATTGCTCAGTTAGCAGACGATACTATAATTTTTGTTAGGGATGAAATGAGTATTGAAGCTTGTTTAAATACAGTAGACTTGTTTTGTAAGGTTGCAGGAAAGTCACTTAACAAAATGAAAACAAACGGTATGTGGATAGGATCTTCAAAAAACAACGTTCATAAACCTTTTGCAATACAATGGGTTGATGAGCCTGTCAAATTCTTAGGTGTTTTTGTTGGTTATGATAAAACAAAATGCCACAAAAAAAACTGGGTTGAAAAGGACAAAAAGTTAACAGTATTATTTTTAAGTTCATTTGGAATGGAAAAGAAGAAAAAATAAAAAGAGATATTATGTTTCAAGAAATTAAACACGGAGGTATAAAACTAACTGATTTTAATGTAGTTGTAAAATCATTAAAATTAAACTGAATAAAACGGTTACTTAGCCCTGATCCAGGAAAGTGGAAGTGTATTCCATTATTCTATAAAGAAATTATATCAATGTGTACATAATATAATAATTGTTTTTACACTGAACCACAAGGTATAGATGAAATTAATAAACAGATTTTGTGGGGCAACAAATATATTGTGCTAAACAATAAATCTTTATATAATCAAAACTGAATTGATTCTGGAATTACACAAATTAGTGATATTGTTAATGAAAACACTTTAAAGTCTTCACAAGAAATTGTTGATAAACTTAAGACATCAAAAAACTGGATTGTTGAATATTTTTGTTTAAAACAAGCAATTCCCAGACATTTGAAAAACAAACTTTTTAATGTTAAAGATAATATTCAGGAAATAGAAGTGGAAAAATATGATTTATATGGCAAAAACGCTTCAGTAAAAACTTTTTACAAACAATTTTTGGTGAATAAATCCAGTGAACCAAATGTTCAAACGAAATGGGAAAGAGATCTTAATTTAGAATTTTTAGATTGGAATACAATATGGCATAGAAAATTCTATTGTATGAAGCACATAAGTAAAATTGTACAATTTAATTTTAAATTGTTGCATAGAATTTTATGTTGTAAAAAGAAACTTAAGTTTTGGAAGATCTATGATTCAGATAGGTGTGACAGATGTAAAATAGAAATAGAAGATGAAAGGCACATGCTAATTAACTGTGAAAAAATGCATCCTTTTGGTATAATTTTAACAACATGTTAAACTCTTGTAACAAAGAAAATCAGGCATTTGTTGATTATTCTTGTTTTGAATATATTATTCTTGGTGTAGCCAATAATATTGTAAATGAGTTGTTATCAATTTTTACTTTTTGTATTTACAAGGCAAGTGTTCTTTTTCGAACAGAAAATAAAATTGTAAATGCATGGTTTTTATTCACTAAAGAAATAAAAACGTTAAGAAAAATTGAATATGCAATTGATAATCTTGCGGCTAGAAAGAAATGGGAAAAATTAGATCATAATCGTCTAGAATGTTGTCTAAATAGATGAACAGTCAAATGTAAAATTATGAAACGATTGAAAAAATAAGGTATGCTATGAGAATGACACAAAAGATGCATAATGCATATGTAGTATGTATATATATTTATATACAGTATATATGTTTAGGAGTATGTATTCATAGCCAAAGTTGTGATATCAATTAGTGGCTAGGTACAATATTATTTATCTGTAATATAAATATACAACGTAAATTATATCTTATGAGTATAGAGTTATTAAAGGATATAGGCTATGTAAACTAAATGCATAAAAAATAATAAATAAAGGAGTATTAAACAATGTTAAAGTATTTATGAAATAAATATGTAATAGGAGAAGAATACAAACAAAGATTATATACTGTATAGATAATACAGAAAGTTTTTAAAAATAAGACATGTTGATAAATTATCTTATGAGTTAACATAAACATTTTGAAAAAAAATTCAAGCAGAAAATATATGTATGATGATACAAACATAATTTTTTTTAATCAAATTATGTTTATGCTATAAAATATGTAAATGGAATAACATTAGTAGAAATGTATGTTGAACATAAAGTATGTATTTAGTTGAAAAATAAATTATGTATTTAGTTGGAAAATAAATTATGAATTAAAAAAAAAAGAAGATAAATACTCTAAACATAATATGTTTAACTGTAAATAAACAAAAAAAGTTAAGTGTTAAAAGATAATAATGAAAAAGATGAACTCAAAAAGAACTGTACTGTAAAATTATTATATTATGTATTTATGGAATAAAAGTGGGATGAACCCACGTAAGACAAAACAAAAATTATCATTATTATTTTTGGTTTATTCATCAATATCAGAACCGTTATAATTATTGTCAACATTATTATCATAAGATCGGGGTGGGGAAGGCCCGGCTGCCCTCGACATTTTCAAAGGAAAATAATGTACAGAATATACCATTAGATGAAGGTCAGAACATTATCTTCAATAACATCTCTCTATTCTGCCATTGACTATTCATCCTTCACAAACTTGGTCAACAATTTGATAAAAGTTTAATCGGCCTCTACCGAGACGATGGTTTGACGACATTCAAGAATGTGTCATCCCGTAAAATTATTGAGATAAAAGCAGAGTTATATAAGATATTCAGTAATTTCGGATTAAAGATAACTACGGAATTGAGTAAGCAATCCGTAAACTACTTGGACGTAACTTTTAATTTGCAGACTGGAAAATACCAACCATATAGAAAACCAGGCAACCCACTCATTTACATAAACATAGCCTCTAACCACCCTCCTGCGATATTAAAGCAGATCCCGGCAGGAGTTAATAAGCGTATAAGTCAATTATCAAGCGACGAAGAAACATTCGAAAACACCAAGTAACTATACAGCGAAGCACTTCGAACAAGCGGACACAAAGATAACTTATTCTACACCCACCACTCCGCATCCGGTATAAGAAGAAACAGAGGGAGAAACATAATATGGTTCAACCCACCATTCAGTACGAACATTAAGACAAAATGTCGCATGAACCTTTTTACAATTAATTAAAAAACATTTTCCCAATGGACACGTATTACATAAAATATTTAACAAGAACAATGTTAAAGTAAGCTATAGTTGTATGCCATGTGTAAAAAATGTAATTAACAAGCATAACCACAATGTACTGAATACAGAATGAGAAAGTGCGTGCAATTGCCGCAACAAACCCGAATGCCCCTTAAATGGTTCATGCCTAGCATCTGAAATTGTCTACTCCACCGACGTCATAAACAATAACGAAACTAAGACATATATTGTATGACGGGTGGGCAGTTTAAAACTAGGTTTAACAATCACAAGAAATCTTTCAAAAAAGAAACGTACAGTAAAGAATCCGAGCTCTCAAAGTACGTATGGTCTTGGAAAAGTAATGACGTAATCTATATATAAATTTACGTAAGGGCAAAATTCGGTAAATCGCGCCTTACTTCTAGAATTTTTACTCGATGGTATATAAAGTTGGTTCGTACTTTCGGTACTGATTTTAACCACCTGATGTAACCCTGTTTACTAATTAAATTAAGTTAGATAATTAGTTATTGACGATTAAAACGAATTTAGGTTCAACGATTTGCCCCAAATAGGGGTGTTTTCCGATCGTGGTATACACTGTCTAATGGATGTCCATCTTGAAAAATACCCGCCACAAAAATGCGAGGAGGCTTCGCATTTTCCTATCTCCTCCTACGATAATTGTTTTTAATAGCTGAAAACCGGTTGAACAGTTCGAGTACAGCATCATAATGTTGAAGACAGGCCGATTTTCTTTAAAAAATACTATTTTGATACATTTAATATACGTTTTTACAAATGTATTGATTTGTGATGAATGGAACATTCCAAATTATTTGGTTTAACCATACAGGTATAGATTTAGATTTATGGGCCCCCTTGGAGAATAAACATAAGTATTGCAATCTATATATAAATTATGGTTAATTCTGACATAGGCGAGCACAATGCAAAAACTTCTCTACAAATCTCCGCCTTGGATACCTACCTTATCTATCCGAGATGTACCGCGAAACGTAGATTTGATAACATTAGTGTGCACGCCGACGCTATTATTCCATATTTCTATCTTATGAAGATATTATAAAGAGTTTTTTAACAACATTTATGATTTCAACATTGGATTTTCCTCTCAATTTCTATTCTTCCCGGTCAAAGTAATTTCCGGGTTTAAGATAAGTTCACCTTAGTTTCAAATATTTTCTCTCTTTTATACACAAGGGAGCAGTTAAAATAATAGATTTGACCCTAAAGGTGACTGGAAACAGGCACTTTCCATCAATCAATACAGTGTCCCTTTGGAAGACGAAAAAAAAATTGGCCATTAATCATAGCCATTTCAGTTTTTTGTTTATTTTAAAACATACCACACGTGTGTGAAGGTACAGTAGTTAAATAATAGGAATTATACTGCAAATTAATAAAGATCAAATTAAATATACGCCATAAAGAATCAGAATATATTGTGGGGAATAGTATTATAAAATTACATAGGGAGATTTGATAAGACATTTTTCGAGTGAAATCCCGATAGCTGAGTTTTATTGAGTAAGCTTGCAGGAATAACTGTAGGCTATCTTCCTGTGTCCCGTTAGGACCGAGATGTCTGCCCATGTTGCAAGCCGTAATGTCTTCTTTCTTGGGCCCACTCTGTCACGGCAGTTAGTTTCAAAAGATGATTAAATTAAATAATGTATTAATAATTATTAGGATGGTATTCATTTGAATAAACGCCTCTCCAATAAAACATCACTTTGAATAATAACCCCCCCCCCCCACAACCCAACTATCTAATAAACGTCCATCCACATATTTATAATAACACAATTATACTATTTGTAGTAGAATTCACCGCACTGTTATCTGCAATTTACCAAGCATTTGTTATTCTTTTTTACCACTTTTCATATCTATGAGAGGATTTCATTTGATTATAAATGCTACCATATTATTAGAACTAAAAAATTTAACATATATCCCTCGAATAAGCACCTCCCTCAAATGACCTCCGCCTCCCCAAAGGGCCCTACCAAACAATAAAAACTATACTTTAAAATGTTATTAATCATCTAAAACACTGTGAAACAAAGTAGTTCAGTTTTACGAATGTCAAGCATTTTCAATAATGGTAACCGACAGAAAATGTATAAGGAGAACATTATCATTCCGAGAACCATCGTCTACACTTCCTAGAGGGGGAGCGAGCGAAGCGAGCTCACCCTCTAGTGCTGTACAATACTGTTAAGGTATTAACCACTTTTGATCGCAATTTGAATCGCCAATTTCTTACTGTGAGTGTTGGTACTGTTAGATGTAATATAAAAATATATACAAATAAACTTTATTACTGTGAGTGTGGGTAGGCCCTACTGTTAGATTATAAACATATAATATACAAATAAATAAACGTTATTACTGACAGTTGCTTCTCAACGTTTGTATTAATTAATAATTTAAAAATATATAAACGTCGTAGTGGTGTATCGTTACATGTACTTTACTATTTCAATTGACTATGACAGAGTTTTAACAAAGTACCGTATTAAATCGTAAATGTTTTACTGTATTTAGTGGTATATTATTTATAGGCCTATAAAACATTAAAAACAATATTTCGTTACTGAGTGGATAAGAATATATTTTAAAATGTTTCCTCTTTGTACCTATCTTCAACCCTCAACCCTTAATGTTACATACAAAACACAAATTGGGTTTGTTTAAATGAGTCCAAATAAAAAAATTTGACTCATTTTGTTTCTCTCTCGGAAGTAATTCTCAGGGTGCTAATTTTGGTTGACTACATAAATCATTGTGTATATTTATTCGTTTCTGTAAACGACAATGTATTATAGTCCTGCGGTACGTACATTTGAAATCTCCATTTTTTTCTCGCTGGAAATACTGTGTATTCGAGAACCATCTGTGGGCACGACCTAAATGGTACGCGAGCGAAGCGAGCGTGCCATCTAGTGTTTACAATTAAATGGAAAGTGATTAAATATTCCTCCACTAAGAACGCCGCTTATGGGCGTTGTAGTCTTTGTCTAGATGAAAAGCTATGTATTCTAAATGCAAACAAAACAAATTTGTTAAACAAAAGGTCTGAACTGATTTAAAAATTTCGTCATAACAAGAAAATGTACATACCACATGACTAAAGCCTTATAACACCTCGAGATACGGTATTGTTATACGGTATTGTTCAGTCTATCTGAAGATCGTTTAACGTGAAACACCGTGTAATAGACGCCCGTGTTTCTATCTAATTCATAAATATACATATATATATAATAAACAAATCAGGCAAAGAACATTAATTCTAAACCGCCCGGTGATATACTGAAATTTAATTAAGTAATTTGAAACGATAAAGATGAGGAAATCTGTGAGAATGAGAAAAAGTCGCCCCAACCGAGACTCGAACTCGGACCGCCTGCTTGATATGCAGATGTTCTAACCATTAGACCACAGGGGCTTTCATGGTATTGTTCGAACTCGATTGGATAGCGACTCTTTAACATTCTCGGCGTGGTACGGCGGAACAGCACTAGTCCTCAGTTGTACGCACGCGCACCAGAGATCAAATTGATAAGCCCTCATCTTACAGTATTTTTATTCCCGAGGCGGGATCTCCGAAGAGATACTTTTTATATATATAAACAAATCAGGCAAAGAACATTAATTCTAAACCGCCCGGTGATGTACTGAAATTTAATTAATTAATTTAAAACGATAAAGATGAGGAAATCTGTGAGAATGAGAAAAATTCGACCCAACCGAGACTCGAACTCGGACCGCCTGCTTGATATGCAGATGTTCTAACCATTAGACCACTGGGGCTTTTATGGTATTGTTCGAACTCAATTGGATAGCGACTCTTTAACATTCTTGGCGTGGTACGGCGGAACAGCACTAGTCCTCAGTTGTACGCATGCGCACCAGAAATCAAATTGATAAGCCCTCATCTTACAGTATTTTTATTCCCGAGGCGGGATCTCCGAAGAGATACTTTTTATATATATAAACAAATCAGGCAAAGAACATTAATTCTAAACCGCCCGGTGATATACTGAAATTTAATTAATTAATTTGAAACGATAAAGATGAGGAAATCTGTGAGAATGAGAAAAATTCGACCCAACCGAGACTCGAACTCAGACCGCCTGCTTGATATGCAGATGTGCTAATCATTAGACCACTGCGGTTTTCATGGTATTGTTTGAACTCGATTGGATAGTGACTCTTTAACATTCTCGGCGTGGTACGGCGGAACAGCACTAGTTCTCAGTTGTACGCACGCGCACCAAAGATCAAATTGATACGCCCTCATCTTACAGTATTTTTATTCCCGAGGCGGGATCTCCGAAGAGATACTTTTTATATATATAAACAAATCAGGCAAAAAAAATTAATTCTAAACCGCCCGGTGATATACTGAAATTTAATTAATTAATTTGAAACGATAAAGATGAGGAAATCTGTGAGAATGAGAAAAAGTCGCCCCAACCGAGACTCGAACTCGGACCGCCTGCTTGATATGCAGATGTCCTAACCATTAGACCACTGGGGCTTTCATGGTATTGTTCGAACTCGATTGGATAGCGACTCTTTAACATTCTTGGCGTGGTACGGCGGAACAGCACTAATACTGTATATATAAAAAAAATCAAGATCAAATAAGTTAAAACTGCCTCAATATAGATTTATTTTTACGACATGTTTCGGGCATAGCCCATCATCAGGTGAAAAGAATTGTAACCAAAGGATAACATATATAAGTCACAACATTACATAATAAAACAAATCAGCCAATCAAAGATGTTAACAAAAAAAGGCATAAAGGCACGCCTCCAAAAGCTATGGGGTACAAAGCAGGAATGGTTGCTTATATAGCAGGAAATTTAAAACAAAGACAAAAGCTTCAAGTGTAAATAATTGTTAATATGTGAAAATTTCTGGCAAAATTAATGTTTAAAGGATCTAAATTGTACATTTATGCCGGTAGGGGCAAGAGTGCCAAGCCTTACAATTATTCTTTCTTCTATAATTCTACGAGATGTCTCAGAACCATTATATACTTTAACACCAGAAATTGTAATATCCGAAAGGGAATGCTTATTATTACAAAAATGGGTGGCTACAGGTAATCCGGGAGTCTTTAGTTTAATAGACCTTAAATGTTCTACAAACCTATCACCTAACCTGCGTTTAGTTTCACCAATATAAAGCATATTACATTTAGTACACGAAATACAATAAACTAGATTTCTAGTGGTGCACGTTATACGATCTGTGATAACATAATTACCAGAAGGTCCTACTATTTGGTTTGAACATGAAACGTAATTACATGTCGAACATCTATTTCTATTACATTTGAATGTTCTAGTTGATTCATTACCTTTGTTTTGTAATTTAGATTTAACTAAAGTGTCTTTAATGCATTAAAGACACTTTAGTTAAATCTAAAGGACTAGGCGATCCACCACCCACCCATGCGAATCTCCGTTTCATGTGCATCCAACGTGATATCAACAAATTGCTGTTCATTGTCAAGCCAAAGTAAAATATGTATACAATTCGTTTTCGAACTGCCTGATCGTGACAAATAAATTATCATCTAATACTATTAATTTAATTCTGCTAAACTAAGAACTAAAGAAACTAACACATTTTAGCAGTATAAATTACGAACGATATACAAAACGGAAAAATATGGACACGTCACTTTGCGAATATATTCCTATGGACAATTTGCATTTTTTGGCTATAACTCTTGAAATCTATGGAGTATTTTCTAAAAAAATGCTTGTGCATTTGCAGAAAAGTATTTAGATTTTTTTTTATATAAAATTATTACCGTATAAACGGTTATTCATCGAGTAAATGACAATTTAAAATCGTCAATTCGACGGTTTTTTTCTGGCAATACCAAAGTTAGCCTGGCAACGTTGTCCGGGAAACAGCGCCGTGTGCAATTATGCTTATCCATATTTTCCGTTCGTGTATTTTGTATATCGTTCGTAATTTATATTGCTAAAATGTGTTAGTTTCTTTAAATTATTTAGTATAAGTGTCAACGCTTTGCGTATCTTTCCAGCAGGCTGTCGATGATTCACAAACTATCGGGCTCTCAATATATACACTATAACACGCTCTATACACTATACTCTTATTATATAACACCTAAATAAATTCCTGTCATTTGATTGGACGAATGTGTGGGTCACATGGCGTGCAATAGTACGCACTATTAAACGATCATTTAATAGTACTTTTTAAAACATTTTTGTGTACGAAAAAAAAAAGGTTTCGCGGATAAAACAAATCTAGTATATATTTTTACTGTAAAATGCAACAGCGCCACCTCTCGTCGTCTCAGATTCGTTTGTAAACACAACCGCGAGATATGCAGCAGTAGATTTTTGTGTACGATTTGGAGATATATATGTACTAATTTCATTCAAAAAGTCATTTAAATTAGCTTTAAATATCGTTTTTAGGATTTTTATTAATTAATGGGAATATCTCTACAAGACGTGGAATCGTTGGAAAAAACATAATTAGCCGGGATTAATTCCAGTTGCCTGTCGAGTTTCAGCCTAGGCCTGTCAATATTAGGCTAGCTGGGCTTAGGCGTTTTAGCCTTGCTAGGCCTAGGATTGTTTGGTCGTTTGTTGACATAATTAACACTAACTGTAGGTGCATTTATAAAGTTCATATAAATAATAATATCTAATATAATTATTAAAAACCAAATGTTACTGTTAATCCATGTGAAACAAGTGTAGGCTTTAGTTGATAAAAATTACCGGCGTTGCCTCGTTGATATAACCTTTCATCATTCACCTAATGTCATTATTTGTACCATTACACTCATAAACATTCATTATTTGTATACTATACTATATACTATATTATACTATACACGCTCTCGATATCATGGTGTGTATAATTATGTGACGTCGTGAATATAGAGGCTCCCGGCGGCCGTTGAAATAGAATATTGCAATGGCGTGAGTAATTTTCGCTAACTAACCAAGGTATCTTAAAATTTCGTTTTTTTCTCAAAATACTATACATTTTGTTTTTATTTGTATGGGCTTGTGTTAATTTGATACATTTAAATAACATGTGTGAATTTCTTGAAAATCGAAAGTTCATTTCAGGTCCATTTTAAGGTGTATTCACAAATGAGTTAAGGGATTCACTTACCTAGGAAAACAGTTAATTTAAGGGTAAAACTTAAGGGTAAAAATAATCATTAATATTCATGAGTTGTCCCATTGTCCAATCACAGAGGATTGAATTCCCCTATGGTCCAATATCCTTCCTCTCTAAACTAATTTGTATATTAAAAAAAAAGTAAGGAGTTGGGGACAGGGAGGATGGAGAGAAAACGGTGTGGACGATGATCAATAAAAAGAAAATGGCAGTCAAAAGAAAATGAATATTAGACCTAGAATAGTAATCAAGAAAAATAGGTCTAGCCTAAATACTACTAACAAACCAACATTCTGTGTAAGCCTAAACCTGTCTGTATTGAGGCATAAGCATCCTAGGCTGATTACTGGTCAGACCAACAGGGGGCCTAGCATCTCTACCTAGCCTACTAGAATTTCTATTACTACGAAATGGGAAGCCATCTTCCACGAAAATAATGGCAGTCAAAACAAAAACAAATAAATGAATATAGGCCTAGACTAGTTTGTATGGTGTGGATCAGTAAAAAAGGTCTAGATGCCACTCAAACCAAACATGAATCCTAGGCTGGTTAGTGGGCAGACCATCAAGGGACATAGCATCTCTACCTAGCCTAGACTGGGGCTATCTAAAAGTAGGCATAGTACTCGTACATACAGAATCGTCAACACAACCAATGTACTGAATAGTAAGGGAACTTTTAAGGTACCTCTGAGGTCCCTTAAAAGTTAAGGGAAAATAGACCAAGTTAAGGGTTTCCCTTAACCTTAAACCCTTTTGGATACCACTTAAGTGAAACCTTTAATATTTTCTTGATTTAAGGAAAATTTCTCACTTAAGTGTGATTGGTGTAGGCCTATTAGGCCACTGGGTCTGGAGTACTCCTGCCCTGGGGGTATGATTTTCTTGTTGGACTGGTTTACCCCTACTTCTACTGACCTTCACTAATTATTATTACAATAACAGGAAATTAAACAATAGGAATTATGAAATATTCCCCGGGAACATAACAGTCTCTCTACTCTGAAGTACCCCTTTTACTACTCTGGCTTCAGCGTATCGGGTAACATTCCATTTGTAGATTAACGTTATTGGGTTACTGTTTGATCATAATTGTATCTTATGTCATGTAGGTTTATAAATTATCACTAGCTTTAATTTGACATGATTCGAAATAAGGATTTTAAAAGAAAGGGTCAAAATCTTTTTCGTCAATTTGTTCCGTCGCTTTGTCTCCTCCTTGGCGTAAAAACACTTTTTTGAACATCCCATTTTTCCGCATACCTAAAAGCTCGCAATCTAAGGACGCCCCCTTTGCTTGGTTATGAAACACTTTATTATTTCTAATATGTGTTTTAACCTCACAAACGTCATTCACCTGTTGCCTCAACTTTCTAAAAAAAACTAAGTCTGATTCAAAGGTTGATCCATATCTTTGTACTTTTTTCCAAAGTGTTTGATTAAAATACGAGTAAAGCATTCTATCTGCAAAATTCCACGCTCGTATCTTCTCTTGTAATTTGTCAGGTAATGCTGTTACGTTTTCACGTCTATTTTTAGCTATATATAGTATATCATTCCAAGACCAACACAGCTCTTTCCTTAGGACAACAAGCGATTCATCAATGTGTTCTAAAACTATAACCATTTCAAACTCGTTGTTCAACAGATCAAGATATCTTTCCACTAGCTGTGTGTCCCCGTGATATGTATGATCTAATCCGAGATCAAACAGTTGATTGTTTCTTGCATAATACCAAGCTCTTCCAGAATTCCCTCGCCAATTGACTTTCCTCAGGTTTTCCCAATAGTGGTCAGGATATTGTAAAAACCTTTTAATGTTTTCATAGTCTGATTCAGTTTTATTTCTTATTAATGCTCTCTTTAATTGGAATTGGTCAAACGCAGACTCGAATTGCCCGGCTGGTTCCCGAATTATTGTTATGTATTTTGTATCAGGGTTCATGAATGAAATGAGTCCTGTTCTGATATAGCGGAGGTGAACAGATGTCAAGTTATACTTATAATTATCGTAGTCACCTTCTTCAACTCCTAATGGGGGGAGAAAACTATGACGAGGAGTATCTTTGTTTAAAACCGTAAAAGAACCTATATGGCCATTAGTAGTTTTATTTTTGTTGAACGCAAATGATAAGTTGTTGCGAAATCCAAATATATTCATGATGTGTCCGATGGTCGTACTACCAGTCTTGTGCGTCTTTATGTAACAAATATTTTTCTTCTTTGGTACACAGCTTGAAACATTGCCAAATGTTCTCCAAAAATCTATTTTGTTACTTTGTAGATTTGTATGATATTCGCCTAATGGTCTATCCCTGTAATATAAATAATACATTATCATTGTTCTTTTACACTTCAGTGAACGTGCACGAAGTTCACACCAACATGGGTCGTAGTTGACGGTCTCGTGGACAGTGAACGTACGACGTAATGACCTTAGGACCAGAGGCTTATCAAACTTGCTTAGCAAAAAAATCGTCTTAACTTTGACTTAAATCCCTGATTTTGCCTTAAGTTAGATTTATAAATATATCTAAGTAAAAATATTTGATTAATTTTGTCTTAAATCTAAAGCGAACAACACCCTGCCTTAAAATGAAAAATTTCGTCTTATCTCATCTCTGCAACAGAAACATTCTTTTTTGACAACGTGAGCGCGCTAGGCCAGAACATTGAACATTCGGAAAGGCTGCGTTTTCCGCTGTACTACGGATGCTAAAATAATGATATCAATCTTCGGTAAGATGGCTAGAAATTGGACGAGCAAAACTAATATTTTCGGGATAGGGTACGACCCATTTGACTAACTTTTACAAAACTGTATCGGCTGCCAAGGGTCGCTGTCATTGATAAAAATAAATAAAAGTTGATTTGATTTAAGTTTAGAGCGAATGATTTTCGTATGTATTTCCGACTGTTTTTCGTATGTATTTCCGACTGTTGTGATCTTTCTCTATTTCAAGTAATAAAAACAATAGTAGCCAGTACCCTCTCTTGTTGGGAGTGAAAATACAAAGATATAATGTTATAGCGCCGCCATCGCTAAGAGAAAAAAGCTAATGCGCACGCGTAAGCAAGGATTTTTTGTCTTATGACATAATTTGCTGCCCTCTAGAGTTAATTTTGCGCATGTGCAAAGTAAAATTTACCTAAGACAATTTTTCTGCTAAGACGGTTTGATAAATAAGATTAAATTTTTCAGCTTAGGCAAAAATATAAGCAAATATTGATAAATGCCAACACTGACCTTGTAATATGTATTAACGCTCCTGAAGCTATGCCATCGCTGGGCCGGTGGTATTAAACGGGTTTAGGCCAGGCTATGTGTGCGGCTTAGGCTCAGCCTAGCTCTTTCTGTACGAAAAGGCTGTCCTAAGCATATTATTAACGCTAATTTAATGGCAGAACTACTAATGTGTTTTTTTCCCTAAAATTTTTCTTCATATTTTACAGTCCTACTTTCCTACTTTTTTAAAGTATTTATTGTCCACCATCATTTCAAAATATATGTTTACTCTCTAATCAAAACAATTTCAATAAAACGAAAATTCACCTTATTCGGCTGTAGAATTTCCCATTTTTGACAAAATCACTTTTTTTATAACTGGTTACTTCATTGATGTACACCAACATAACAAATATAACCAACATACAAAACATCAATGTTATCTGAAAGATAATTGGTCATTTAGTTTCGATAGTTATACAGATAGATGATTTACTCTTGTTCTTGATCATCAGATATCATTATCAATGATGTTTTAACCCAAAAATAAGTAGTTAACAGTAGAAATTTAATTTTTTTTTAACATGGATATACCCAGTGGGTCGTACATTACATGATTCAATCACTTTTATGTTGGTTCGGTGGGTTTGCTATGTTTTTCTGGAGGTTTGCAAGGGTTTGCGGGGTTTAGCAATACCCTGTTTTCCGCCAAATTGGATGCCATATTGGATTCTGGCATGATGATGTCATTGTTATCGACTCGATTTATCAACTACTATGAGAAGTAGTTATTAAAGTAAGCCTCAGCAAATTTTAATCATCATAACACAACTCAAAGTTAAAAAAAACGTGAATTGGTTTTCCCTATCCCCTATATATAGGTATTTGTGTGTGTTAATAGGCATTTGTGTGTGTTATATAGGCCAAAATTTAAAAGTGCCGTAACAAATTTTCCCGAAGACCCTGGGATGGAGATTTTTTTTTCTGACAATCTATATGGTATACTCTATCAGAAAAAAAAGAAAACAATTTTCCTATACTTTTTTCCCGCAAAATTTGTACTGCACCGAGGCTATCAGGGCTAAAAAACAAATTCATTCGGGTTGCTTCATCGTTCTATAACCATATATTTTTGTAATCATAAAAATTCAACTGAAATTGTTCATGTTTTTTTAAAATTTATTTTTATGTATTATTGAATTAAATGTACCAGTGATAAACAGCCACATTTTGTTATATTTGTAATAATAGCTTATATAAACAAGTGAACGTGATTGGAAATGACGTCACATGACTACCTTTTTGATGACTGATTTATTGAGTAGTTAATTACCTGTATATGTTGTGTCACCCTCGTTAGACATATACAATAAAGTGAGTCCTCGAAAATAGTTATGGTGACTAATTTCTGTGTCATTAATTTAAAGATCTTCAAGCATGAAGATGTTAAAATCTCTCGACGCGACAAAGACGAATTAGGCCTAGTAAAACATGCCTCTAATATTATAAATATAGTCGAGAAAAATATTTCTTTGGAGACTGAGTTCAAATGTTATAATTGATTTCTAAGCAGGCAATATTTATATAAGAGCCTTAACTTTACCTGTGTGCTTTTTCAGTGACAATTTATAGGCCTACAATCAGTGCTCGGGTGTATAGAAAGCGATGACCTCGAATTGGACGACCCCAACGACCCGGGCGACCTCGAATTGGACGACCTAGAATTGGACAACACAAAACCGACGACCCCTATAGCCTAGCCTAGCCTAGGCCTAAGTGTGGTATAACATCCCGAAGCCGAACATAGCCAAATATCTTTAAACCATACCTTATATAATACTCGCAAGCAAGCAATTGATTGAAAAAATACAGAAAGATTAGTACACGAAATATCATAAACATGGCAAACCAGGTCGTGTGCTAATCGAGTCGAATGCAGTTTTAATGATGCACTCTTGGCGTTCCATATCTGTTCGTTTGTTCGTGTTGACACAATCAGTATCAAATGGCGATACAGTATTACTGTATTTTTTCAATCAATTGCTTGAATTTCATTTCATAATAACATTTATTAAAATAGAAGCTTTTGCTTTTTAGAAATTGTGCCTTCTTCATAATATTGTTTTATTCATTTTAAAGATGAGAAATTTTTTTTATTGTTTTAACTATCTTTCTTCTCGTTATGAATTTTGTATTAAATTATTTATTTAAATTTTACCGTTTATTACTGATACGTCATTCTGTGATTTTGAGACGTTTTAGTGGGGATCCCCTATATAACGTAATATTGACTTAATATTGAGACGTTTTAGTGGGGGTCTCTGTTTTCTAGAAAAACTTGACAATTCTGTTTAGTGCTGCCGTATTACATAGGTAGCGTAAGCGTTGCACTCCTCGTGTATATAACGGAGAATAATACATTAGGTATGCAACCGGGTATGCAAAGGTCTAATTTGACATCCAAGGCTTTAATTTTGTGTTTTTATTACTTTGCGTAGTAATTGGAAAATGTTTATTATATAAAAGTTTTAATTTAGTTTCAAAAGTATTATAAGCTTGATTAGGTTCTTGCAATAAGTTCACAATCGTTCCATGTTATTACGCTAAGCTCTCGTTTAAATTGTTCGATGTTATTTTCATTAATTTTCCTAAAAGGTTTGTTTGGACGTCTACTGACTGCTTGAGTATTGTTGTATGTTAAGGTAGATATAGAAAAAACAGGTAGGTGATCGGAAATATCGCAATAGAGCTGACCACTAGCGAGGTGTAAATCAGGCTGGTTGGTCAATAAGTTATCAATAAGAGTAGCACTATTTGATGTTATCCTAGTAGGTCTAAGTATTAGCGGTAAATAAAAGTTACTAAATAGTTGTGGTTTCATAAGTATATTGCAAACTATCTATATTGCAATCACCCAACAGATATACAAGCTTATTTTCAGTTGAAAGAGTATGAAGTAGATTATCTAGGATATCATTGAATGCATTGATATTCAAAGACGGAGCACGATAGATTGTTCCCACGATGATATTTTTCCCATGTATCTGTTCTATTTCAATAAATATCGATTCACATATTGATTCATCAGTTGTTAAATCATTACGGACAGTAACTGATACATTGTTTCGTACATATTGGGCTACACCACCACCCGCCTTAGATTTCCTATTTCTAGAAAAAATATTATAACCCGGCATATCTGTTAGGGGATTATTGTCATACTGTAGCCAAGATTCATTAATAGCAATAACATCAAAGTCAAATTCAAGAGTAAGAAGAAACGTTTTAAAGAATCCATCTTGCCTATGAGACTACGTGTATTAAAATGGATAGTAGACAAAATATTTTTATCATTGTTATGCTTAGAGAAATTCTCTGAGAATGTTTCTGGATCAAAATAATTAGATTCATTTAAACTATCATAAAATACATGTTCTCGTATGCCACAAAAGGGTTAAATTTTGCATCAGTTGTAGGGTTGGATTGACACATTAATCAAAGATAATTTAAACATTAGGTAAAAGTTAACAATAATATAATAAAATAAAAAAACTAAATATAACAATAATGAAACTTAAAACAATTCTGTTTAGTGCTGCCGTATTACATATGTAGCGTAAGCGTTGCACTCCTCGTGTATAAAACGGAGAATAATACATTAGGTATGCAACCGGGTATGCAAAGGTCTAATTTGCAAAATGGTACGTAGCGGACATGCTTGGAATTTAAACAAGCAAAGCCAGGTTAAATATACTGACATTACAAAATGAAAGAAGGCAGAGAAAAAGAAACCAGTCATATCTCAGTTCCTCAAAACACCGTAAAAGTTACTTGAAAATATAGGGAGTCCCAGTAGAAGTTCGCCATTTACCAGCAGAGAATGTAAGTGTAGTTCCATTGTCGTATAAAGATTTAACTTGAAATTTCCATTTCTTCTTTTCTTTATAATCCACTAAGGTCAGATCATATATCACGTAAAACTGTTTATCTTGTAAGGCAATATTCTTCTGTTTCACGACTGGAACTTTAGAGTTAAATCCAATAGCTTGGTTCAAATCCTCTTTAATTTTGGTCTGCCCATCTAATAATGATTTTAGGGAAGCATGTACACCATTGTTAAAGTTCACAGGGTTGGAACAAGCACTTTCAAAATCGGCTGGGCGAGAGCGAGTCTTGGGTTTGGTGGCCATGATGCATACACGCCGTCATTGTTCAATTGCTTGCGAGTATTATATAAGGTATGGTATAAAGGTCTTTGGCTATGTTCGGCTTCGGGATGTTATACCATACATAGGCCTAGGCTAGGCTAGGCTATAGGGGTCGTCGGTTTCGTGTTATGGGTTGTCCAATTCTAGTTCGTCCAATTCGAGGTCGCCCGGGTTGTTGGGGTCGTCCAATTCGAGGTCATCGCTTTCTACACACCCATCAGTGCTCTGTCATCTAAACAAGGCCAACATCCATAAGTCGCGTGCTAAAACGCATAGTGATACCGGACCGACAGACAGACCGACAGACTGACAGACCGACATAGTGAACTATTGAGTCGCGTCCACGCGACTAAAAATTACGTTAGGGCGTACATCTGAACAATCAGAACCTATATAGTATTGATTTGTTTTATCCTCCACTCGCATTCATGTGTCGGGCACATAAGTTATAGATGCATTGTAAAAAACTGTGATTTTTCCAAAAAAATTACAAGATTTCCTTGCTCTCTAAGTATTTAATAACTTTTCAAGATCTGTTAACTTTTTAGCTCAGTTTAATTATTTTTGCATAATTCCTAAATAATATGTTTTGGAACAGAGCCAGTTAAATTTATATACGGTTTATTCTTTTTTGTTATCTATCTTTTACCAATTCCCATTGTATTTGCCTTGTTCTTATTTTAACAATGAATAGACCTCTTTGTGATTTTTTTTTCATTTACTTTATCATTCTGCACTTTTATCTTTTATATTTTATAATTTTTCTTGTTTTATACCACATTTTATTTCGAGATGTTAACCATACATTTAATGACACATTTTATGTGTTGTAATAAAACTTTATTATTTGGTAATGTAATTAAAATTAAATTAAGAAACAGGCAGATTGCCTTTCTAAAAACAAGTTACAAAATATATTATGTTTTCTTCAGCAAAATGGCCTTTGATATATCCATTTTAATCTCCATTTATAACACATTAAATTTTATTGTATATTTGTACTAAGATTTTATCAGCTGTGATTAGTAAATAAATAGTTTGTAGTTCCTTTTGTATTGCTCATGTCGTTATTTAAATAACCTTCATTTAAATACATCACAGATTAAATATTTGAGCTCTCCCAAAAACATTTGTAAAACCAAACTCAACCCTATCCGGAGGCTTTATTTTTTATTTATTTATATTTCAAATTTTATCCCAACTTTATGGTAAAACCTGTTTAACATTGTGGTCATGTCTTGAATACAAACAAATGTAACAGTTTTATGAAATAGTACCTTAGGGTATTGTTAAATTTTTCAGCTTAATCACCATGAAAAATTATAAATGACTGCCTAAACTTCCTTGCATTCAATGTTAAACTAAAAAAAGCTTAATAAGTTAACATGGAAATGGATGATGTAAAATAATAATAATAATAATACTATCCTAGATTTATAAAGCGCATAATGTCGTGAAACCTCTAAACGCTGTACATATTATTCCCCAGTCACATTGGATAAAACACAAACGTATGAAAGCATATTCCCATAATGGGTCATATTCTTTTAACTAACTGGAAACAATGTTGTAATAAATAAATTATGAATATGGACTCTGCCGACTTGTATGATGAAGATGTAAGAAAAAAAAAACATTCCCTAAGGCGTATATTAATTGTAAATCAGGACACTTCCTGGAAAGATATTAGAAATTAATATCTTGCCAGCGATTAGTTTGAAATTCAGCGCTATCTCAAATAAATTATCTCTCAATATCAAAGTTCCAAAATGCACGTGCCCATGTACCGTAATAAATGATCCGAATATCGAATTCATTTCTTGTTATATGTAAATGTCTGAATGTTATCCGAGCCAAAAAGTGTTGTAGTCTCTTTTTATTTCTGGTGATGTATCTATATATACATTTACGTAAGGGCAAAATTCGGTAAGTCGTGCGTTATTTCTAGAATGTTTACTCCATGGTATATAAAGTTGGTTAGAATCTCGGTACTGATTTTAACCACCTGATGTAACCCTGTTTACTAATTAAATTGAGTTAGATAATTAGTTATTGACAATTAAAACGAATTTAGGTTCAACGATTTGCCCCAAATAGGGGTGTTTTCCGATCGTGGTATACACTGTCTAATAGATGTCCTCTTGAAAAATACCTGCACACAATAATACGAGGAGGCTTCGCATTTTCCTATCTCCTCCTACGAAAATTGTTATTAATAGCTGAAAACCGGTTGAACAGCTCGAGCACAGTATCATAATGTTGAAGAAAGGCCGATTTTTAAAAAAAAATACTATTTTGATAGATTTAATATACGTTTATACAAATGTATTGATTTGCGATGAACGGAACATTCCAATCTCTCAGACTCCCTGTTTGTAGGTAAAGTTATGAGCCCTTGGTTTAACACAAGTAGCCAAATTTATGGGCCCTTGGAGAATAAACTTACAAAATATAAACGTTGTAGTGGTGTATCGTCACATGTACTTTACTATTTTAATCAACTATAACAGGGACAGTTTAAAAAAAGTATTAAATCGTAAATGTTTTACTGTGTTTAGTGTTATATTTAAAACAATATTTAGTTGAATATTATACCCCAAATAAAGATGCCTCCCCTCCCCCTAAAAAACCTTTTGAACAATAAATGCCCGGGGCGTTTAATCGGATACACATGGCAAGCTACTTCTAGCATTCTGAAAAGAACTGTTGAGCTTGACGTTTCTATCAAAATGTTCTTGGGGACAGCAATAACTAGTACTTGAAATTGAAACAATTTAAAGTATCAGTTATTGCATAACATTACTGTCTAAGGATAAGTTATGTAGAGATATGTTTTTTGTTTAAAACATTAGTAATAGTATTTCTGTTCATCTTTTAACCACATTTTCTATTACAATGAATGTAAATATGTATATTTCGAACACTTTGATACCAAATTTAAGTTTCTACGACCAGTACTCACAGAGATATGAAGATGCCATGATATGTGGGTCAAAGGTCAGAAATGAAATTTCTGATCATTTTTGACTAAAATGTCCCATTAGATTGAATATGAAAGCATGCCTTCTGAACATTTTGTGACTAAAATTGACTTGCTGCGACGAGTGGTTGCTGAGATACAAGTATCTATTTATATTTGTTCATATAACCCTTGACCCTGACCCTTTGACCTTTTGTAACATTTTTAAAAATGTGCAACAAATAACAAAATGTTCATTTCAAACAATTTAAGACCAAATTCAATTGTCTAGGATCAGTAGTTACGAATATACATACATGCCCTGGGGTGTGGGTCAAAGATCAGAAATGGCATTTCCGGTAATTTTTTACTAAAATTTCCCATTAAACTGAATATAAATGTATACCTTTTGATCAATTTGAGACCAAAATTACCTCGCTGTGACCAGTAGTTGTCGAGATTTAAGGACCTATTTGTGTTTAGTTTGATAACCTTTCACCCTGACCTTTTGACCTTTCGCCACATTTTCAAAATGTGTAACCAAGCCATTAATGATTGTTTGACCATCCTAAACCAATTTCTGAAGTCAAATTCTCTGGACCTCAAAGTGCATACGAAAGTTGATCTAGCTACTAGAGTATAAAGAATATATTTAAAAATTGTTCTTCCCATCCTCTTCCCCATCCCTCAACTCTAACGTTATATACAAAACACAAATTGGGTTTGTTTAAATGAGTTCAAATAACAAATTTGGACTCATTTTTATAAGACAAGTTTTTCCTTCGGAAGTAGGCCTAAATCCCATAGTGCTAATTTTATTTGACTACATTAATCATTGTGTCTATTTATTCGTTTCTGTAAACTACAATGTATTTATAGTCCTGCGGTACGTACATTTGAAATTGCCAGTTTTTTTACCCTGAAATTACTGTGTATTCGAGAACCATCTGTGGACACGACTCGCTCGCGTACTAGTCTATATATAATTCGGTAAATCGCGCCTTACTTCTAGAATTCTAGAAATCGATGGTATAAAGTTGGTTCGTACTTTCAATACTGATTTTAACCACCTGATGTAACCCTGTTTACTATTAAATTGAGATAATTAGTTATTAACAATTAAAACGAATTTAGGTTCAACGATTTGCCCCAAATGGGGTGTTTTCCGCTCGTGGTATAGGCCTACACTGTCTAATGGATGTCCATCATGAAAAATATCCGCACACAATAAACGAGGATGCTTCGCATTTACCTATCTCCTTCGATAATTGTTTTATAATAACTGAAAACCGATTGAACTGCTCGAGTACAGCATAATAATGTTGAAGAAAGGTCAATTTTTTGAAAAAAAAAAAATATTTCGATAGATTTAATATACGTGTATACAAATGTATTTATTTTCGATGAATGGATCATTCCAATCTCTCAGTCTCAGAATAATTACTAGGTTTTGACACAAGTAGGTAAATTTAGAGGTCCTTGTGGATAAACTTAAAAACCTTTAGATATAGTGTTGCAATACTTTGACAATATACTGTAAATTAATACGTATTAACCATTGGTCGCCATTTGAATCGCAAATTTCTTACTGTGAGTGCGGGTACTGCTAGATATATAAAACACATACAAATACACTGTATTACTGTGAGTGTAGGTAGGCCATGTTGTTAGTCGCATTTACCTATCGCCTTCCACGATAATAGCTGAAACCAGTTAAACAGCTCGAGTACAGCATCATAATGTTGAAGACAGGCCGATTTTCTTTAAAAATACTATTTTGATGGATTTAATAATATACGTTTATACAAATGTATTGAATCGCAGATTGGGTTTATTTGGTTTTTGGACTCATTTTGTGAAAAGTTTCTCTTTCGGAAGTAATTCCCACTAGGGGAATGTTTACGCTGAAATTATTGTGTATTCGAGAACCATCTGTGGGCTAGACCCCCGCTAGACCATCTAGTACTTAAAGGGGGGGGGGGGGGTGGTTCCGGGTTTAAAATGAATATTAAAAAATGTAAAATATATTTGTTTGTCTCTTGAAAGGTAAAAGTTTCAAGTTATATAAGCGTCCAGTGAAGCAGAACGAAGGCCAGGCTGTGAAATAACGCCAGATTACAAGTGCAGCTACGGCGATATGACACTGTGTTACAGAATAGGAAATTCGTGAAATGGTCAATCTTCCGACGACCCGTTATCATTAACCATATCAATTACTTTTGTAAAATTATACTTATCTGATGTAATTTTAGTCGGTCTTCCCATTTATAAAGTCAATGTTCTATGAAAATTCATCAAAACAGTGAAAAATTTGATATGTTTGCACTTTACGTTTGCCGATTTTCGCACTGACTTAGGGAAAGCCTTCAAAATCAATGAAGCGTAACGTATACATTCCTGCTGAGAGCGAGGAGAGAGCGAGACGACGATACACATGCTCTACCTGCCCGCGATTTTTTTTTCCGTACGAGAGTTCCTCCATCGGTTCGTTTCGGACTCAATCGACTCTTCGGTAAGCCACCGATACTCACTGATGCGTGACAGCAACCACAAAACGTGAGCAGCTTCTTTGCACGAGTGACAAATTTATACATACTATACTAGAGGCCTAATACTATACTCACTGTAAATATAATAATAAATATTAATAGTAGTACTGAACGTCATTGTAATAATAATAATAGTCCTAGAATTTTAATAATATAATACTGTATAGGCAGCCACAAACCAATGTATGTACACCATCAGATTCACAAACAGTAACACACACACACAGCAGCAGCACTTTGTTGGTCGTCACAAGCAACTTAGGCCAGCTAGCCTAGCCCTACGTACGTGTGCTTCAATGTAGTACATTCCATCTACAGTACTATTTTTTATTTTAATAAAATGAAGTAGTAGGTTAGAAATTATATGTACAGAAGTAACACTAACAGATGTTTTTATCAAGAAAATTACAATTTTCTTCAGGTTTTTAAGTGTAACATTTGAAAAATTGTATACATTTAGGCCTAGTATTACTAACATGTATTCTTGTAAGTTGTAATGTATAGAAACACATGCTTGCTTATAAAGCGTTTAATATCGTGTTAATTTAATAATTGATGATAGTATCACATATAATTATAAGCTTCCTGGAAAATGTGTTATTATTAAATGTATTTGTCACCTATTGCAGTCGTGTCAGTACCGTAATTGAATGTTTTTTACTTTGCATGTATTTTTTATGATTTTCCAAATTACATATAATAAACAATAATATTAGTTGTAGGCCTATAACTTAATTAAAACTCCAAAGTTGCCTATTATTAAAAGTCTGAAATCTTTTTTTCAAGATTGGGGATAATCAATACGTACACCTTTAACGTAAAATTTCCATTACCTTACAATATAAATATTAATTTAATAATATTATTTTAAAAGGTATAAAAAACACTGTGCATAGGAATTCCTACTGTACATAATCATTTTAAATTCAAAAGTAATACCTTGCATAGGCTTACACAAGCTAGCCTAGCCATGGGCTAGCTACAATACCATAAACGATAAGAAAAAGAGCCTCTCGTTCGTGACAAAAGGTCGTTCAACTTCAAAAAATAATATCTGATACGACCTACTATTGGGTCGTAGACCTAAATATCTTCAATATGCTATTGGGTTCTTAATGTAATTACTAAGTAGGCCTAGTATTAATTAATTAATGTCATCAAATCAAAACTCGTATTAGTGTAGATTTATTTTACTATTGTGAGAGCCTGTGTGAAAGTAAGCTCGCGGTTTGTAAATGTAAATTGTATTATGTTGTCACGCATCAGTGAGCTGACTTTACCGAATACCGAAGAGAGTCGATTGAGTCCGAAACGAACCGATGGAGGAACTCTCGTACGGAAAAAAAAATCGCTACCTGCCCATGCCTGGCATCGTCACGTGATAAGCAGATACAGTATATACAATACCAAACTGGTCGGGTCGAGTATATAATTTAACAACATGAACGATGTACAGTATTTGATTGAAGAATTACAACATGAACGATGTACAGTATTTGATTGAAGGTCGACTCGACCTACCGGAATGGTATAGATAATATAGCTCGAATGAGAGAGTTTGAATATTTGTAAACATATTATTGTATTGCTAATTTTAAGAAGTGTAGCCTAGTAAAAGGCCTGGTAGTATCAATTCGCATAGGGTCTACTACACTAGCTAGCTCAATTTTTAGCTGGGCCGGATCGGCTAGGTCTCCTTCCTACTACCTGGTCTACTTGCTTGATGCAGTAGTATCCGCTGTTTTGGAGAGTAAACTAGGCCTATTTTAGGCCTACTAGACGATCGGGACACCATACGTGCGAACGGCGAACAGCGATATTTACAGCCGATTTTGTAGAATGTTTTAGGTTTAGATTGTTTAGGAGTTTGGTTGATAGGATGGGTTTGGAATCCACTGAGTTTTGTTATTTATGGGCCAATCGTTTAGTAGTAGGCTAGCTAGGCCCATATGATGGGCCCCAATGTTTTAACGTTTTAATCCCCAGTCAGAATGGCTCTCACCCATGAAAAAAAATGATTTAGGCTAAGCGTAGCCTAGTACGTGAAGCCGATAATACGATCTGTACTATTCGAGGTATAAAAATAGTATATAAATTATTACTCCGTAATCTGTACTAAATTTTGTATTTCATTAAATGTCAAATAAATATATGCTACTACTGTTATTATTACACTTTAGGCCTAGTTTAAAAAATGTATTTCACAATGATCGTCGTTTGACAGGGGGAAGAGATGTAAATTTAGTTGACAAACACAACGTGTGTACATGACGTCGCGAGTTTGGAATCCACTGATGACATGATATTGTGAATATCTCATGAATATTAATGAGCTTCCCTAAGCTGCTGAAAAACAGACTTTCCATGAATTTACGCTAAAGTGTATATGAAATTTTATTTTTTTAATTTATCGTTATTATTTCTTCATTCTGACATGTCTATATTGTTATAATATTTTTTATTTAATAAATAAACGATATTTAAAAGCAATTTTAAACCCAGAATCCCCCTTTAAGCTTAATGTTAACTTTTGGTAACTCATAATACTTTAATAATGACATAAAGTTCTTCTTTGTGATACATTTGATAAGTTGTGTAAAAGATCTTATGACATGGCTATTACTAACGTAACATATATTATGATAATTGTTTAATTTGCCAAAGAGAAAGTGTATTTGAACTTACCAACATGTTACGTTTACAGAAACAATTGGTGTAGGAATACATTTCAACGGTCTGAGAAAAATATGATGGAAATCAAAATTAATGTATACATTATATTAACAAGAAAAATTTATATGTGAATAAGAATGAAAATCTCCTCAACCGAAAATCAAACCCGGACCTTTCTCGATAACAATACAAACATCCTACCAATAATTGTAAAGTTTCAGTAGGCCAATTGATTAACAACTCAATAATAAACTACACTTAATTCAAAAGTTTCTTACCAATTTTTTTTCAACCAAGTCTTATATTCACTAACAGTAATAATGTAGCATCCAGCAATCTAAGAAAAACAACTTCTTAATTTGTTTCAAAATAGTTTATTTATCCTGATCTATCAATCATAGTGAAATCTGTATGTGTAACATGTCGTGGTTCAATGAATAAAGGTGCGTATAATAATTTGTACACATCGGTAATTGACTATGGTGGCATGGTTGTTGTTCAGTCTACTGTGACCGTGTATTCAAATGGAGGAAGAATAACTAACTGTAATGTATTGCGTGGGTGTAGTACGGTAGCTAAATGCATTGAACTTAATTGCTATGCAAAACTTTATCTTGAACTCTATTCACCTGTATCCACTCTATCGTTTCGCAACAATGAATTATCCCGGAACAATACATAAACTTCTCAAGGTTAGTTAAAAGCCATTAAACACTTATCCAAAATATCCTCTGAACGCTCTGGGTCAAAAGTACACGACCTTCTGGTCAGCTTAATCTAAAACAATCAATACCAACAATTAAAAAAATTACACAATAAAAAAAATAATAATTTACTCGTGATAACCTTTAATATAACATCCGCGAGCCCATTAAACAAGTTTTATTGTACTAATCATATACTCAATGAAATAAAAATAAAATGAATTGTTTATTTATTCATTCATTCATTTCTTTTTTTCGGATAGTGTACAAAAAAATTATTTCACAATATCCTAAAATATCCATTTATGAATGGTTTGAATCAGACTACAGTCATAAATTCTGTTCTTAAAACTATGCATATAGTTCCTCCAATATTCATAGAATGAGGAAACGTTTTGTTACAAACATCATGCTTGCGATATTATATCTAGGCAATTTCAGTAGCTTACGTAACCTGCAAATTCTAAATGAGTTCACAGTACCTTCACTGAACTTATAGCGTCATACAGTATACATTAAAGAAATACATTTTAAATAACTGTCATTTCACTTCTGACAACGGAACATTTGGAGAATGTCCTAAATAATGTATTAGCTCTGATACACTGAGCTTGATACTGTGTCTTCATATCATCATCATTCATAGAGAGTTACAAATCACATGAGCCAAGTATGTTATACAGTCAACTGATGAGAGGTACCGTACGAAAGGAGGCCAACACACACTGTGTTCGGAAAAAACCCGTCATATGGGTCGTCGATTTGTTCATTTATTCAATTATGTTCAATTATTGCGTATTTTCCATAATTTAAGGCCAAATCATAATTTTGCTTAGGCCTAGGCCTACAGTTTTGTTTTTCCGTTCTCTCTGCAAATTTCCTACAATTAATTTATTTTTTTTATATTGATTATTTATTGTACAGTTTATAGTGGATAAATGAAATGAATTTTGGAAATTTTTAATTAACTTCTGACTTTATTTAGCATTTAATTATAAACAATACAATGTAACGTTTTCCTCAATATTTATAGCAGCAGCTTCATATTTTTTGTCTATTTTTTAAATCATTAATTGACAATCTATATATAAATTTACGTAAGGGCAAAATTCGGTAAATCGCGCCTTACTTCTAGAATTTTTACTCGATGGTATAATATAAAGTTGGTTCGTACTTTCGGTACTGATTTTAACCACCTGATGTAACCATGTTTACTAATTTAATTGAGTTAGATAATTAGTTATTGACGATTAAAACGAATTTAGGTTCAACGATTTGCCCCAAATAGGGGTGTTTTCCGATCGTGGTATACACTGTCTAATAGATGTCCAACTTGAAAATACCCGCACACAATAATACGAGGACGATTCGCATTTTCCTATCTCCTCCTACGATAATTGTTTTTAATAGCTGAAAACCGGTTGAACTACTCGAGTACAGCATCATAATGTTGAAGACAGGCCGATTTTCTTTAAACAATACTATTTTGATAGATTTAATTTACGTTTTTACAAATGTATTGATTTGCGATGAATGGAACATTCCAATCTCTCAGTCTGCCAGTTTGGTTTAACACAAGTAGGTAAATTTATGAGCCCTTGGAGAATAAACTTGCAATACTTTGACAATACAGTACTGCAAATACGTCCTATTAACCATTTTTGGTCGTCATTTGAATCGAACATTTCTTACTGTGAATAGATGTAAAAAAATATATACAAACACTTCTTACTGTGAATACTGTTAGATGTAAACAAATATATACAAATAAACTTTATTACTGTGATTATGGGTAGGCTCTACTGTTAGATGTATAAACACGTAATATACAAATAAACTTTATTACTGACAGTTGCTTCTCAATGTTTGCATTAATTAATAATTACAAAAAATATAAACGTCGTAGTGGTGTATCGTTACATGTACTTTACTATTTCAATCGACTATGACAGTGACAGTTTTAACAAAGTATTAAATCGCAAATGTTTTACTATATTTAGTCACCGTTAGTGGTATATTATTTATAGGCCTATACAAAATGAAAACAATATTTCGTTACTGACGTGGATAAAGAATATATTTAAAAAGTGTTCCTCTGTGTACCTATCCTCTTTCCCATTCCTCAACCCTAATTGGGTTTCTTTAAATGAATAAACAATTTGGACTCATTTTGTGGTAAATTTCTCTTTCGGAAGTAATTCCTAGGGTGCTAATTTTGGTTGACTACATAAATCATTGTGTCTACTTATTCGTTTCTGTAAAGGACAATGTATTATATCCTGCGGTACGTGCATTTGAAATCGCCAGATTTTTTACCCTGAAATTACTGTGTATTCGAGAACCATCCAGTCTATATATAAATTTACGTAAGGGCAAAATTCGGTAAATCGCGCGTTACTTCTAAAATGTTTACTCGATGGTATATAAAGTTGGTTCGTACTTTCGGTACTAATTTTAACCACCTGATGTAACCCTGTTTACTAATTAAATTGAGTCAGATAATTAGTTATTGACAATTAAAACAAATTTAGGTTCAACGATTTGCCCCAAATAGAGGTGTTTACCGATCGTGGTATACACTGTCTAATACATGTCCATCGTAAAAAATACCCGCATACAATAATACGAGGATGCTTCGCATTTTCCTATCTCCTCCTACGATAACTGTTTTTAATGGCTGAAAACCGGTTGAACAGCTCAAGTACAGCATCATAATTTTGAAGACAGGCCGACTTTCTTTAAAAAATACTATTTCGATAGATTTAATATACGTTTATAGAAATGTATTGATTTGCAATGAATGGAACATTCCAAATCATTGCATACCTCCATGGTTTAACACAAGTAGGTAAATTTATAGACCCTTGGAGAATAAACAGAAATAGTATTGAAATACTATACAATACTGCAAATAGGTATTAACCACTTTTGATCGCCATTTGAATCAAAAGTGTGTTGGTACTGTTAGATATAATATAAATAAATATACTAATAAACGTTATCACTGTGAGTGTGTGTAGCCCCTACTTTTAGATTATAAACACATAATAATATATACTTTATTACTGTCAGTTGTTTCTCAACGTTTGTATTAATTAATAATTACAAAAATAGAAACGTATTAGTGGTCTTTAAATGTACTTTACTATTTCAATCGACCATGAGACAGTGACAGTTTTAATAAAGTATTAAATCGGAAATGTTTTACTCTATTTAGTGGTATATTATTTATAGGCCTATATAAAAAAAATATTTCGTTACTGATTGGATAATAAAGAAATATAAAGAATAATTTAACAAAATTGGGTTTGTTTAAACGAGTCAAATAACAAATTTCGACTCATTTTGTGACAAGTTTCTAGGTGCTAATTTTGGTTGACTACATAAATCATTGTGTCTATTTCTGTAAACGACAATGTTTTATAGTCCTGCCGTACGTACATTTGAAATCGCCAGTTTTTTTTTACGCTAAAATTACTATGTATTCGAGAACCATCTGTGGGCACGAACTAGATGGTACGTGAGCGAAGCGAGCGTACAATCTAGTAATAATTAATTTACAATAACAGTAATATTATATTTATTAGGCTACCGTACCAGAAGTCCTCCATTGACAAAAAAAAAGTTAGTTAGTGTGTTTTATATTATTATATAATTATTATATATATTATTATTAACATTTAGGATGGGGGTGGGGAGGGGGTCCGGACCCAGAACTTGATAGGCTTAGTCATAACGTAGTTAGAGTTGCATGCCATTTTATCACTGTTGAATGTTTTGATGTTAGCCTAATTCGTAAAATTGGTAAAAGAAGTATTGCTGGAGGCAACGAATTTAAGGACCTTCACAACCAAAATATTTCATTGTAACAAACTTTTAAATGGAACGCTACAAAAATAATCCTCCGCTTAATCACTGCATAAATACCAAATAACCAGACAGGAACGTATCTTTGTTACATTTACTATCAATCCATTTTCATATCACGCAATCCATTTTTCAACAATGTAGTATAATAATAATATTTCGATTGAATAGTGATGGGATTAGTTTCAGTTTTGATTTTGAACAAACCATTGGTAATTTACGGAAAATCCAGAATACTATTAGCATTTTTCAAAGCACGCTCTTTGAGCTTGTGCACTCTTTGTGTTTATAATCAGTGTACCATGTCCCGCATAACTGTAACTCGAGAGATACTTTTATGATACACTGAAAATTATTTAATTAATTATTGAAACGATAAAGATGAGGAAATCTGTGAGAATGAGAAAAAGTCGCCCCAACCGAGACTCGAACTCGGACCGTCTGCTTGATATGCAGTTGCCCTAACCATTAGACCACTGGGACTTTCATGGTATTGTTCTTTAACATTCTCGGCGTGGTACGGTTGGAACACAACTAGTCCTCAGTTGTACGCACGCGCACCAGAGATCAAATTGATACGCCCTCATCTATAATTCAGTATATTTATTCACTAAGCGGGATCGCGAGAGATACTTATATATATATATAAACACAACAGGTATAGAAATAAATTCCAAACCGCCCGGTGATACACTGAAAATTATTTAATTAATTTTTGAAACGATAAAGATGAGGAAATCTGTGAGAATTTTTGTATCTCCACAGCACGCTCGTTTATATATATATATATATATATATATATATATATATATATATATATATATATATATATATATATATATATATAAATCCAAAGGCAAATTACTGAAAAAAATGACAATGCTGTGGGTATCAGTGGCTGGATCTCAATGGAGATACAAAAATAAAAAGCGAAAATCTAAATCAAAACGATAAAGTAAACAGCCAGAAAAGTTAGCAGAGCTTCGGGCAACACTAGCCCTTCATCAGTGCAAGTGAAGGAATTTGGATAATATAAACAAATCAGGCAAAGTACATTAATTCTAAACCGCCCAGTGATATACTGAAATTTAATTAATTAATTTGAAACGATAAAGATGAGGAAATCTGTGAGAATGAGAAAAAGTCGCCTTTCATGATATTGTTCGTACTCGATTGGATAGCGACTCTTTAACATTCTCGGCGTGGTATAGTACGGCGGAACAGCACTAGTCCTCAGTTGTATATATATATACTTCTCAAAGAAAACCACTGGGAATTACTACTTAAAACCACAAACCTTTTGGACTTAACATTAGGAACATACTCCCAGATCGGTAAAATTATTCCATTGACTACCAAAATTTAAGTTTCAATATTAATCACCATTTAAGCTGTTTTTTAGTCTCATTCCAAAATTGTTTATATCTCTACCAAGCTACCTTCTTTGTTTTCTACTCTTATTCAGACTCCACCCTGGCTCCCTTTGTTATATTTCTTTTATTCCTGTCCACCCAGGCAGCACTTGCCAGCTTTATACTATGAAGTTATCCAAATTCCTTAACTTGCACGGATGAAGGGCTAGTTTTGCCCGAAAGCTCTGCTAACTTTTCTGGCTGTTTACTTTATCGTTTTTATATATATATATATATATATATATATATATATATATATATATATAACAGCATATATATATAAACAAATCCGGCACAGAACATTAATTCTAAACCGCCCGGTGATATACTGAAATTTAATTAATTAATTTGAAACGATAAAGATGAGGAAATCTGTGAGAATGAGAAAAAGTCGCCCCAACCGAGACTCGAACTCGGACCGCCTGCTTGATATGCAGATGTCCTAACCATTAGACCACTGGGGCTTTCATGGTATTGTTCGAACTCGATTGGATAGCGACTCTTTAACATTCTCGGCGTGGTACGGCGGAACAGCACTAGTCCTCAGTTGTACACACGCGCAACAGAGATCAAATTGATACGCCCTCATCTTACAGTATTTTTATTCACGAGGCGGGATCTCCGAAGAGATGCTTTTATATATATAAACACAGTAGGCAAAGAACATTAATTCTAAACCGCCCGGTGATATACTGAAATTTAATTAATTAATTTGAAACGATAAAGATGAGGTAATCTGTGAGAATGAGAAAAAGTCGCCCCAACCGAGACTCGAACTCGGACCGCCTGCTTGATACGCAGATGTCCTAGCCATTAGACCACTGGGGCTTTCATGGTATTGTTCGAACTCGATTGGATAGCGACTCTTTAACATTCTCGGCGTGGCACGGCGGAACAGCACTAGTCCTCAGTTGTAAACACGCGCAACAGAGTTCAAATTGATACGCCCTCATCTTACAGTATTTTTATTCACGAGGCGGGATCTCGAAGAGATACTTTTATATATATAAACACAGTAGGCAAAGAACATTAATTTTAAACCGCCCGGTGATATACTGAAATTTAATTAATTAATTTGAAACGATAAAGATGAGGAAATCTGTGAGAATGAGAAAAAGTCGCCCCAACCGAGACTCGAACTCGGACCGCCTGCTTGATATGCAGATGTCCTAACCATTAGACCACTGGGGCTTTCATGGTATTGTTCAAACTCGATTGGATAGCGACTCTTTAACATTCTCGGCGTGGTACGGCGGAACAGCACTAGTCCTCAGTTGTACACACGCGCAACAGAGATCAAATTGATACGCCCTCATCTTACAGTATTTTTATTCACGAGGCGGGATCTCCGAAGAGATACTTTTATATATATAAACACAGTAGGCAAAGAACATTAATTCTAAACCACCCGGTGATATACTGAAATTTAATTAATTAATTTGAAACGATAAAGATGAGGAAATCTTATCGTTTCAAATTAATTAATTAAATTTAATTTTAATTAAGACCCAGTGGTCTAACGGTTAGGACATCTGCATATCAAGCAGGCGGTCCGAGTTCGAGTCTCGGTTGGGGCGAATTTTTCTCATTCTCACAGATTTCCTCATCTTTATCGTTTCAAATTAATTAATTAAATTTCAGTATATTACCGGGCGGTTTAGAATTAATGTTCTATGCCTGATTTGCCTACTGTGTTTATATATATAAAAGTATCTATTCGGAGATCCCGCCTCGTGAAAAAAAATACTGTAAGATGAGGGCGTATCAATTTGATCTCTGTTGCGCGTGTGTACAACTGAGGACTAGTGCTGTTCCGCCGTACCACGCCGAGAATGTTAAAGAGTCGCTATTCAATCGAGTTTGAACAATACCATGAAAGCCCCAGTGGTCTAATGGTTAGGACATCTGCATATCAAGCAGGCGGTCTGTTGAACCCACAAATGTGAAAACGCCCACAAATGTGAAAACAACCACAAATGTGAAAACGCATCACCCACAAATGTGAAAACAACCACAAATGTGAAAACGCATCACCCACAAATGTGAAAACAACCACAAATGTGAAAACGCATCAACCACAAATGTGAAAACAGCGCCCACAAATGTGAAAACGATCATCGCCCACAAATGTGATAACGCCCACAAATGTAAAAACAAGAGAGACTTTTTCGCCCACAAATGTAAAAAAATCAGATCAAATTTTATGCTAGATTCAGACAAACATTATATCATGATTGTATTGTGTTGTTTGTTCACGATACGTCTGTTAGGGTCGTGGTTAACACGTTGGATTATTATCATTTTCTGCTCGTGCGCGCGATATTTGCACGTTAACTCGTTTGTTTAATGAACGTAATAGTTCAAGACGATATTTGTTATTTGCTGCGCGCGTGCACGATACTTCAAGGTCAAGGCCATGTTATATCATTGTTGCTTCTACTGTGTGGTTAGTTATAAGTCGATGTTCGATATTTTTTTTTTGCGCGCACACGATACAACAAGGTCAAGGTTAAATTGCTACTTGTATGTAGTGTGTGGTTATTAACTCGTTGGCTTACTGTTATGTACGTATAGTTCCAAGTCGATGCTCGATTCGATGTTTTTGGGCGCGTACACGATACTACAAGGTCATATATCATTGCTGCTTGAAGTGCAGTTGGGCTTACTATATTAGTATTATGTACGTACAGTATTATAGCTCCAAGTCGATGCTCGGTGTACACGATACTACAAGATCAATGCTATACTCGTCGTTCAGTTATTGCAGTAGTTCCTAATGTTCAATTTTTTTACAAAACTATCACCACAAGATAATAATACAAGAGCTAGAGCAAGAACAACTAATAAAAGAATATTTCTTTATTTTAGAGCGATAAACAAATTGTAACATAGAATAATACCGTAACACCAATATCCAACCAAACATAATACACGATACGATAGTATCAAACTTGTCACGAACATGTATTCTATAAAACATACTATGAAATCTATAACAATTATACTAATGGACAAAACTTCCTACTATAGGCCTACTACTATTTACATTCGTGGTTTAATCTGATGCTTATTGTTTAATTTGTATATCTATTTTTAGCGGATAATTATAAAGATATACGGAGAATAATATTACCTATTGAATGCATTACTTAATTTAACTGATTTACTATCAAACGTATATTCGACAATTTTTATGTATAATATAATTATAAGTAAATAAGTCAACGTACAAGGTATAACGGATTGTTAATGAGGAACAAACTGGCTTCATGAATTACCTAACAAAATATTTAAGGAGGAGTTGCAATGCGATTAAATAATGTTATCTACTAATAGTAGGCTTACACTTGATTGGAGATGCCTATAACACTAATTGTATGAGCATTAGAAGTCATAACAGTAAGCCAACGAGTTAATAACCACACACTACATACAAGTAGCAATTTAACCTTGACCTTGTTGTATCGTGTCGTGCGCGCAAAAAAACATCGAATCGAGCATCGACTTGGAACTATACGTACATAACAGTAAGCCAACGAGTTAATAACCACACACTACATACAAGTAGCAATTTAACCTTGACCTTGTTGTATCGTGTGCGCGCAAAAAAAAAATTATAATAATCCAACGCGTTAACCACGACCCTAACAGACGTATCGTGAACAAACAATTATTGAAACAACTCAATACAATCATGATATAATGTAGTACCTCGATCAAAATTGTTTGAGTCTATAGCATTAAATTTCATCTGATTTTTTTTTTTTTACATTTGTGGCCGAAAAATTCTCATTTTTTTTTACATTTGTGGGCGTTATCACATTTGTGGGCGATGATCGTTTTCACATTTGTGGGCGCTGTTTATTACATTTGTGGTTGATGCGTTTTCACATTTGTGGTTGTTTTCACATTTGTGGGTGATGCGTTTTCACATTTGTGGTTGTTTTCACATTTGTGGGTGATGCGTTTTCACATTTGTGGTTGTTTTCACATTTGTGGGCGTTTTTACATTTGTGGGTTCAACACGGTCCGAGTTCGAGTCTCGGTTGGGGCGACTTTTTCTCATTCTCACAGATTTCCTCATCTTTATCGTTTCAAATTAATTAATTAAATTTCAGTATATCACCGGGCGGTTTAGAATTAATGTTCTTTGCCTACTGTGTTTATATATATAAAAGTATCTCTTCGGAGATCCCACCTCGTGAATAAAAATACTGTAAGATGAGGGCTATCAATTTGATCTCTGTTGCGCGTGTGTACAACTGAGGACTAGTGCTGTTCCGCCGTACCACGCCGAGAATGTTAAATAGTCGCTATCCAATCGAGTTCGAACAATACCATGAAAGCCCCAGTGGTCTAATGGTTAGGACATCTGCATATCAAGCAGGCGGTCCGAGTTCGAGTCTCGGTTGGGGTGACTTTTTCTCATTCTCACAGATTTCCTCATCTTTATCGTTTCAAATTAATTAATTAAATTTCAGTATATCACCGGGCGATTTAGAATTAATGTTCTGTGCCTGATGTGTTTATATATATATATATATATATATATATATATATATATATATATATATATATATATATATCAAATTAATTAATTAATTTGTGGAGCTTTGTGAATTTGAAGAGCTTTGTGAATTTGAAGAAAAAATGTTAAATCTTGTCAGAAATGTTCAATTCAAGAATTGCAACAGCGAATTCCAAGATAAATTGCTAGAAGATGTCAACAAAATCAAAAAAGACAACAAGCTAATAATACCCGCCGACAAAACAACGAATTTTTATCGAGTCGATACCCCAGTATACAACAATCTACTCAACAACAATGTTACAAAATCTTATAAGAAGACGAACAAAAGCACAACTTCTAAATTAGCCAGAGATGAATATAAAACCGCCGCAAAACTAAAATTGGAAAGCAGAATCGAGCGTTTAGCCGAGAAGGAAGCTTTTATAACACTAAAAGACCACAAACCCAACTTCGAGAACAACCCGACATGTAGATTGATCAACCCATCGAAATCAGAAATTGGCATCGTAAGTAAACAAATCCTTGAAAGAATAAATAAGAAAATAATAGCGTCTACAGGATTAAATCAATGGAAGAACACTAATTCTGTTATCGAATGGTATAAGAACATTCAAAACAAGGATAAGCACTCGTTTATTTGCTTCGACATAGTTGATTTCTACCCGTCAATAACCAGTGACCTACTTAAAAAAGCCCTTGAATTCGCCTCCGAGTTTGAAGCAATCTCCGATGAAGAAACAAATATTATTATCCAAGCGAAAAAGTCACTCCTTTTCCATGATAACGCTACATGGTGCAAAAAAGGAACTGAAAACCAACCTGTGTTTGACGTCACAATGGGAAGCTTTGATGGTGCTGAAACCTGTGAAATCGTAGGTACATATCTTTTGTCGCAACTGTCTAACAAATATGGCAACCAAATTGGTCTATACCGCGACGATGGCCTAGCCGCGTTTCGCGAATCAGCCAAAACGATTGAGCTAATCAAGAAAGATATTTGTAAGGTTTTTCAGGAGAACAACCTCAAGCTAACAATTGAAGCTAACAAGAAAATAGTCAATTATTTGGATGTAACGTTCGACCTAAGGACAGGGATCTTCCGACCTTTCACTAAGCCTAATAACAAACCAACCTACGTGCACCATGACAGCAACCATCCTCCATCTATTATCCGAAACATCCCACTTGCTATAAATAGACGCCTTTCTGACATCTCATCAGACAAAGATACATTTCATGCATCTGCACCCCTATACCAGGAAGCCCTCAAAGAAAGTGGATACAATCATCAACTTGAGTTCAATGCTGAACAGCAGAAGCCCAAAAAATCACGTACCAGAAACATAATTTGGTTTAACCCACCATTCAGCAAAAACGTAGCAACCAACATCGGCCACAAGTTTTTAGCTATAGTAGAAGATTGTTTTCCTGCCGGCAACAAGCTCAGAAAAATATTTAACAAAAATATCTTGAAACTAAGCTATAGTTGCATGCCCAGCGTAGACAAAGTAATTAACGCACACAACAAATATGTGATAGCCAAAGAAAAGTCTACTGAAACCAACGCGAAAACAAGCGGATGTAACTGCCGCAATCCCAATGAATGCCCGCTCCCAAGTAACTGCCTAACAAAAGGTGTAGTTTACCAAGCTACAGTAAAGAGAGAAGATTCATCAAAAGAAGAAACATATGTCGGACTAACTGAAAACCAATTTAAAACAAGATACAGAAACCATACGTCTTCATTCCGGAACGAAAAACTAAGAAATGCAACGGAACTCAGTAAATATATATGGACACTTAAAGACTCTAAAACAAATTACTCAATTAAATGGAAAATTATAAAGAAATGCAAACCTTACTCAAATATTAACAAAAGATGTAATTTATGTATATATGAAAAGTATGTTATTATATGTCAACCAGAGCTATGCTCACTGAACCGTAAGAACGAGTTAGTCTCTACTTGTAGACATAGGAAAAAATTCTTACTAAATTGCAGATCCAAACAGTTTATCTAAAACAATAGGCTATTGTATACGACTTCCCGATGACTCACTTCTATTAAGCACTATGAGACAACTGTGTCACTTATGTTTTATATTTCACCTGAAGAGTGCGGCCAGCTACATGCTGGTCGTACGAAACAAATTTGTAGTGATTAAAACAATGAAGTAACCAAGTTTTCTGCTGTTATTTTATTTATTTATGCTCTACCTTGGTATTGAGCACTCTATCCAAACGGTCTGAAAATCTCAACCTGAATATATATATATATATATATATATATATATATATATATATATATATATATATATATATATATATATATATATATATATATATATATATATATATATATATATATATATTGCACTGATGAAGGGCTAGTGTTGCCCGAAAGCTCTGCTAACTTTTCTGGCTGTTTACTTTATCGTTTTGATTTAGCTTTTCGCTTTTTATTTTTGTATCTCCATTGAGATCCAGCCACTGATACCCACGACATTGTCATTGTTTTCAGTATTTTGCCTTTGGATTTATATATATATATATATATATATATATATATATATAAATCCAAAGGCAAATTACTGAAACATATATATATATATATATATATATATATATATATATATAGCCTATATAACAGGGACAAGATGTACAATGAAGTAAAAAAAAAACTATGTGCGTTGTATAACAAGCCACGTGTGGTATACTATTTGGAACCAAAAAAAAAAATGTCTATCCAGCAATTGATGTTGCTGTGGATGACTTTACATGTGGATCCCCAATAGTCCCTACCATTCATCCACTGTATAAGAAGGTAAATATAGTATAGAGTAGATCGTCAAACACAAAAACAATCTGCGCCTCTAAAAATTCTCATAAAATAGTATTTATTTCTATACTTAATTGTTGATCTACATGAAAATTTTGGTTCAAGTAGTCTTAAATTGAATTGTTCTCCATTTTGATCACCTTGTGCTTAAACATATTCTTTTCTTTATTCTTTATTCTTTATATCAAACCAACAGTGTAAAACACCAATAACAGGTTGAAAAAAAAAACTAAACTATAAAATATGAGCCAATATAAATATATACAAATGAAAAAGAAAATTTAAATAATTTCAATAATTTCAATAGTTTCATTATTTTCAGTAAAAGTTAGCAGTTACTACTATGTTTCTTTACAGGTGTTTGTCCGCAGAGGTTTCACGTGTGCAAACCATGTTGAGTTTTCATTTTATTCTGATGGAGTTGGTTGACTGCTCAACTACGGAAATCCTAATATATTCTAATTTTTGAAGGAAATATTCTTTGTGTCAATTTTATTACTTTTACTATTGGTATAGATTTGTTTGCATTCAGAGAAAACAGACTGTACAAAATAATAATAATAATATACTGAATTTAAAGTACCTAATGTTGTGAAACAAACACGATCAAATGATGCATTAGTCCCATACAATACTTTGTTCTACAGATTGGTATTACGATTTCTAACACGAAGTAAATTCATACATTCATATTCCAGGCAATGCTGCCTGCTTTTAATTATAATTATCTTTAGGCCACAGGCACATAGTTTCACAAACATATTACAGTACATACCGGTATGTGGATTCTCTTATTTAAAGATGTATTGTCCACCTGAAAAAATGATTCTTAACAAAAAATGTGTTGAATTTTCCATTTTAATGTAACATAATAGTTATCCACTTTGACCAAAATTGGATCGAAAAAAAATGTATTTATCTAAAATAAAATGTAATTTAAAGCAAAAAATGGTCAAATTTCTGCCAGCCAATTAATTTTTGGTTGAATTTAAACATTTATTTTGTCATTTTGTAAGTGAAAACATTATTTTTGTTTCGGTTTTTTTATGTAAGTGATTAACTTTATTATAACTACAAAACAACATATTCAAAATCTGATTAAATTAATCTTCATTTTTTTATGTTTTTTGGGGACAATACATCTTTAACGATGAAAATAATTAATGCTTATACAGGTTGACGTAAGCATATTATTTGTTAGTAATTTAGAAAAAGAGGAATTTCAAGGTTTTCCATTCTGTCTTATAAGCCAGAAGACAAACGTGATGTGCCTACTCGTCATTCAATGACTGATCATTAATGTTTACATTACAATACAATACTCACATAGATATATTGAATTCTTCTACAATACACCGGCGCCATTGCAAAGTTACGTGAAGACTGTAGAAATAAACATTGGATATTTACAAAAATACCTCATCAACAAAATAAACGAATATATACCTATTTTGTATCATATTATTATATTAAATTGACAATAAAATATTTAGGCTAAATGTTACCCCTAAAATCGAAAATACAGTGGTCTCATTACCTTTATCTTTAGGCCAAGTATACCTGGTGTGTATTAACCATACGACATAATAAGTTTCGTCAGTCGGAACATAGAGATATTATAGTTCACTATAATACCTCTATGTTGACTTTGTGCAGTCATGTCTTTCAAATAATGTATTCTTCATTCTTCATTCTATAATATTTTGTTAACTGCTGCAATTGCTATAATCAGTTATTTTTTTCAAATTCTATGGCTACATTTAAACATTTACATTATTGACTCCACATCACATTTCTTCAATAGTCATTAAATTATCTGAGTACAGTAAGAAAATGTTTATACTGTAGTATAGTCATTACCATAGATCCATGAATAGTTATTGGCAACGCAGAATAATTACATTGACAGATTTGGCATTTTCCAAAAAATAATATAAATTGATCCGTCCCTGCACTAATTACAATATAAAACAAAACAAATAGTTTAAAAAGCTTTATTCAGATACAACAGTATAATAAATAGTGCATAGAAAAACTAGAATGTGAATAAGAAAGACAGATTGATAATGTTATTTCTTCTTTCGTATCAACCTGTTTATAAATAGGGAGAGTCGTAACAGAATTAAATTAAATATTATTATACTACTAAAATATACTTCGAAAGGCTGTTCTGAACTTAAAAGGTCCAGTGTACTGTCCATGTGGCTCATGTTAACCCAGTTCATCTGGGGTTACGCTAGTGTATTGGTCCATCTCAGCCCATGTCCCTGTGGACAGCTGACGAACGAGCGCCGCTTGGTGGAAACAAATTCGTCTTGTGGAAAATTGACTTTAGGGGAGAAGAAAGTTGCTGCATGTGTCGTCCACACCTGTGCACAAGTCGCAGGCTATTCACTCAACAATCGTTGTATTAAGTCAAATAACATGCTAAAAACACGTAGTCTTGTTTGCCTTGATATGTTCTCATTTGCCAATACAGATACCATTATTATTAAACATGGACATTCTATTATGAAGTTCAGGCGTAATTACATAGCTAAATTCTAAATTAAGTATTTCTTATATTACCCTTTCTCGTCAGTCTTTTCTTTTTACGTTTTTTCTTTAATTTATTATTTACCGAAAGATTATGCTGCTGTTTAGATAATAAGATATTGCTTTGTAGATTATTACTTTGTTTATATTCATTCAAAGCAGGCCAATGTTCAAGACTTAAATTTTCTTCGGTAATATTGCTTAACGGCTTATATCCTTTAACTCTAGTTTTATTCCTTTTACCTTGTTTTTTTAATATTTGACGATTTACACCATGTTGATCTGTTACCATTTTCCGATGTTGACTTAACTCTTTTCTTTTGGAGTTAAACTTGTCCAAAAACGGAGTATGTAAAGTTCCATTTTCCTTCTTAACTTTCTTTGGCCACACAGGATGTCTAAAAGTAATGTTTTTGTAGGTTGACCACCGACGAAAAATTGCCTTCTCAGTGATGAAGAGATGGCCACCCCGTTGTTTATTTTCACTCTTATTATAATAGGTACATTCTGATATTGTCTTATCGTAATAGTGATATGGGACCCGAGTATTCGTAGAACTATAAGATATCAAAATAAATAATAATGATTATTATTAATATTGAGTTTCTACGCGTGTTTTGAAGTGGTGAAGTGCATTAAGGCAGTTTGGGCAACCGCCGTATCCGTATACGTATGGGTAAAACGTGTGTACTACGTCACACATTCTATGTAGCTTGACATCATATACCCTACGCACATGAAACCGATTTTCGATGCCTTCGACGTGCGGATTGCATTCCACACGTTTATTCATTGAACATTTATTTGTTAAACGTGGCACAGTAGGATTACATTTTCTACCAGCAACACTTAAGCATAAATTATTCAAGAAATTTTTGATTTAAAAATGTTCCAAGAAAATGAAAACAAAAAATTTGGGCTAGGCTTACATACCTTTAGCCTTGTAACGATACGTAAAATGATTTTGTCCAAATGAAAAAAGCTATAAATTATATATTTATTTGTTATTTACGTGTTGTGACACTGATAGGTATTCGTATACGTGCGTTTGCCCAAACTCTCTAGCAATAATATTATTGGGTACGTATGCAGATATCTGTGAATGGATGGAAAGAAAATGGCCCTATAAAGACTTTCGTCTTCGAAGCAACACAGCTAACATTGGAACGTAATACATCAACACTTTTTAGTATAGTTCATAATCTTATTGTGTCAACATTGTTATTTTAATAGTGATTAGAAGTATAATGGACAAGTGTTAAAACACTTCTAGATTATGAACTTATCAGTCTCGGTGTGTTACCTGCAAAAATCTTCATATGCCATCCCGTATACAGTTATACTAGGGCAGAATTCCATAGCATGCACCATTGTATACCATCCGGTTGTCAACATTGTGCTTACCTCTTTTCTGTTAAATTATAATACATAACATTATCTATAAGATTATTTTGAAGGTTGATTGTAAGCAACCTTTGAAATTCAAACGAGATAGGTTTTATTTTTTTTAAGTAATTTTTAATAAATAAAATAATAAATAAAGCAGTAATATGAAAACGTATGATCGATAATAGATTATCTTACTACACGATTAATTAGAAATAATTTAAAATAAGCCGATACCACAAAACAATAACAACAGGCCTATACCGAAAATGCACTGGTAAGACATTACATATAACCTGTTATATTAACCTGCGATTTTAACCCCAATAATAACAATCCCGGTAGTACTGAGCAAATTATTTCTAAAATCTACCAAAAACATAAAATTATGACGTGATCATTAGAATTAGATAATATAAGATCTACTGTATATATTAAAACAATTTTTTTTCGATTATGAAACACTAACACGGTCCTGATAACAAAACAAACACATATACCCACAAACCCCCAAATTCAAAGGAGTTTTTTGAGTTACAGGCCAACACCAATTAAATTAGTTTTGTTTTTAAGAAGCCTAATGTTTTTGTATTAAAGTATTGAAGTAAACGCACACATAAAATATGTTATTATGTTACCTTGTATAACCAGTTTGGTTTTTAAAGAGGTCCTCGGCTAACACCATTCGGTCTGGTAGAGATGAGTATATTGGAACATCTTTGTAAATGTTTGCTAGAAGAAATGCGTAGCGGTATTCTTCATTGGTTAGCTTAGGAACCTGTTTGATTATATTCATCCAACTGATAATAATCATTTCTGTCCGTGTTTTTTTGTTTACAAGTACCTCTCGTAGCACACTCCTTTTGCTTAGACCTTTGTTAATGTTCCGATGGCCAACGACTCGTATAGTCGTGCGAGTGCCAACATCATGTTCAAAGCCAACCACAGAGGCTAGATTCATTCGTATGACACAGTGGTGTTGATCAATCTCTCTTCCAGCGTTTGATCCTAATAAATGACCAGAGCTTGCCACAACAGCACAGTCATTGCACGTAAGATGGAGTTTCTTAAAAAATTATTATTTATAATAAATTGTTTATAAAAAGAAAATGCATTTATGTTTTTAATAAATTATTTCAGATGAAATAACAAGCACAGTAGACTGAATCCCTATTAAGAAGACACATTCGGGACACAACAAATTGTCCCCTTAATATGGGTTTTTGTGAGAAACATAGGCCTATATACCAAAATTAACAATTTCAGAAATTGAGAAGTTTTGTATTAATAATATAAATGTATATAATTATTTTGTATTTTATGTTGTTTTTGAGTTAAAATAAATAATTATTTTGATTTGATTTGATTGAATCAACCAATTGGCACACTCAAACATGTCCTTGTCCCGTTAATATGGGTGTCCCCTGAGTTAGGGAGTTCACTTTAGATTAGATTAGATTGATGTATTGCCCCTCGTTTGACATGAAAGTGCCCCTTTATAGGGGTGCCCGCTAAACAGGGGTGTCCCAAAATAGGGATTCTACTGTATTTATTTGCTAACGACATTGATTTTTTCTATGCAATTAAAATGTGAAATTGTGAATGCTTTTAATTTTCCTTTCTTTCCTTTGTGGGTTCATTTTTATAATCTGTAAAAGATTGGTATTGTTACATAAAATAATAATACCTTGTTGGTTGCCAGGCTAACGTATCCAGGAAATAGACCAACGTCGTCATCATCATCCGCCCTGAATGTGATTGGTTGTCTTGATGTTGGATACAAAACGCCACGTTTTGGTATTGGCGTTGTATTTCTAATTGTTCGTTTGATAGTGGTGTTACCAAATTTGAAGATGAGCACGAAAGTTAACACGCAGGAGTAAATAATTGTCAGCCAGAATGCCTTTGAAATATTCTAGTAGTAAAATAGAGAGACAACTTTATTTATGATTTTGTTTGACCTATAACAACATTAACTGTCTCTATATTAGTAATATAGTAATAACAACTGGTGGAAATACGTTTTACATAATGGTAACGGTATCGTTAAAAAAGACAAACATATTTCAACGAGTTAAAACGTAAAGCCTACAGTTTTCCATATAATCGCCACGATTTCACAAATTGCTCTACAATTGTTAGTGTCGCCGACGCCGATTTGCCGCAGACAAAAAAAATCAACAAAGATGTATTGTAATTAGATACACAATGATATCTGTGCATTGAAATTTATATCATACAATCTAAAGTTATCGTAAAAGATGTTTCCAACTAAAGCAATCTGAAATTGTTGATATATAATAAATCCAATAGTTCGAATGTCAATCATGTAGGCCAAAATTGTAAGTATCTACAACTCATTAGCTCTCATTTATTCTAAGGAGTATTATCCTTGTTTTTTGTTGTTTTTACAATATGAGCTCAATATTTTAAATTTGCAGTGAATAAAATTTATTGCATAGGGTATTAAAAAATCACACCGAAATTACACTGAGCTGTTGGAGAGTTCTGTAGTCCATAATTGTTTTCCATAAGAGATTTCCTTACAGTTCTTTTTTTTTTCTTGCAACATTTAAAAATTATAGTTACATTGGACAACTCCGTCATTATGACTGATAATACTTCTCCCAATGAAGTGGTTCACTACTTGGGGGTCAAAGCAAACATACCGGTACTTAAATGTATTTTAAGATCAGCATACGTTGTGTGCCAGATAACATTATTTAATTCCACCTTATCAGCACTTATAAGAGTTAGTAAATAGACGAATAACACGAGCTAATAGCATGGTACTGTAATTCAGATGGTAAGTAAGTTCTAAGGCATATTTTAATTAAAAATTAATTAAAAAGACATTTATTTACGTCCAAAAGACACAAATTAAAAAAAAACAGTATTGACAAATTGAGATTATTGGAAAAATGGGTGAAGGCAGGATCCCCCCAAAAAATGAAAATTAATAATTGATAATATGAAAAATATAAATAATAAATAAATTAATTAAAAAAAATGATATTTAAAAATAATATATATACCAGTAGATAAAAGTTGAAAAACTAAAGTAAATCTGATGAGCTGATAGGAGGGCATAGTAACGAATAAGATGACGAAATTAATAAATTATTCTAGCAAGTCACGGAACATGAAACAACAAACATATCGAACACATCGATTTAGTAACGAGATCAACAGTGATTTTTAAATTTTCTTGGAGAATGAGTAGCGGGTGGTAGTACAAGAAATTGAGGGGGTAATTTGTTATACATGATTGGCCCAGAATATCAAATACTATGTTAACAAGGCCAACAGCCATTAAGTCGCGTGCTATAATGCATAGTGATACCGGACCGCCAGACAGACCGACAGACCGACAGACAGACCGACAGACAGACCGACAGACCGACAGACAGACAGACCGACCGACCGACATAGTGAACTATACTGACCGAAATTACTGAACATGTTTAAAAACATTAATATTTTTTTAATTTACACGTGCGTAGCCTGTCACTTTCGACGTGCTCGTATAACGTAATTTCGAGTTGAAAAGTAAGTCAAGAAAACAGAAATCGGGCAAAAAGAGTGCGCAATAACATTTAACGCGCAGTGCGCGCGCAAAAATATGCGCACTCATGGCAATTTTGTAAACGCTTAAAATTGCCTGAAATGTACTCTTATTTCATCGAAAATAAATTTTGAAAATTTTAAGTGCGCGTACGCATGCGTTACATGCGCCACGCACGTAATTGTATTGCCATATGATGATTTATGCCCTGAAATTTATGAGTACCAAATTTTATTTAATTGTGATTCATGGTTGTGAAGATATGATTACAAACGTGATTTCGTTAAATCGTGCGTAGACCGCGTAATTTTTTATTGCGCACCGTGAAAACATAACCACATTGATTCCTGGCCATAAGGAATATACTGTGAAAAATTGACCTAGCTAGATTAAACTGATATCAAGATAAGGTCAGAAAGGAATAAAACGCATAGTGATACTGGACCGACAGACAGACAGACAGACAGACAGACCGACAGACAGACCGACAGACAGACCAACAGACAGACCGACCAACCGACCGACATAGTGAACTATAGAGTCGCTTCCACGCGATTAAAATAGGTTGGTGTTGTGGATGAGAATTATGGTTTTCTTTTTAGTGTCATATTTATGAACGGTATTATTGGGAGCGAATAGGTAGTTAGGATGGCATGGGAGAATGACTAAGTAGCCGAAAAAACAAAAACGCCTTTCCCGGGATAGGTGAATGTCCGTGAGTCTGGAAAATAAATGGGAGGAATGTGACAGTGGATGAGCGCCAGTTTTAGTCCTGATAGCTTTTTTGTAGAATAGAAAGTTTATTGATGTTTGTTAGGTAAGTATTGGCCCAGACAATATTACCATAGCTCATGTAAGGAAGGATGAGAGTTCAATATAGGGTTTTGAGAATACTAGTTGGATTCTTTGTTGTCAGTTTCTTAGATATGGGGTGTCAATGGTAACGCCAAGAAATATAATAGTCTTTACAGAGGAGATTTCACGATTATAAATAAAGATAAAGAAGTGGGGACACATCAATACCTCTAGTCAACTGGGGGGTTCCAATTTTTTGATTGAGGGAGAGCTAGTTTGTCAGCAGCAAAGTACTGGGACAATGGATAACGTTGGTAATAAAGGTGTCAAAAAGAGTTTGAATATTTTTAATGGCATGCAAAACTGTAGTGTCATCAGCATAATGAAACAAATTTAGAATTTTGAGGTACGGTGGACAACATTAATGTAAATGGTGAAGAGGAGAGGGCCAAGTAAAAAGCTCTGGGAGACGCCAACAATTGGAAATAGAGTTAAAATACTTAGTGAATTGGGAGCGGTAAGTGAGATAGCTTTTTAAAACGTTTAATGCGGGCCCTCGGATTCCATAATGAGAAAATTTAAACAGTATAATAATTATTATGGTCAATGGTTTTGAAAGCCTTGAAAAAGTCCGTTTCCACATTGACGAAATTCGAATGCGTGAATAATTTTGTTAGTAAGATTGGTCAATGAAAATGTATCATAAATAACTCCTTCCAAGGCGTTCGAGAATATTGACAGGATGGAAATAGGACCATGGGGCCATATTTGTAAATAGGGGTAACGCGCGCCATCTTCAACTTATTTGAAAAAACATCTTTGCAGAGGAAAAGATTAAAAAATGTGACACAAGGGAAGGGTTGATAACATGTCTAATGGGATTAGTATGGAAATCATCTGTACCAGGAGCTTTAGGACGGGAGTTACGAACATTGATTTTCGATTTGATTGAGGAAGAAAGTCATTGCTGAGGGGATTTTTTTTAAATCAAGACTTACTTGTTTTCCAGGTAGATTTAATATATTTTTTTTGCTTGGTGAAAATATTATGGGAGGCATATTTGATAGCGAAGTTAAGTTTATTACGGTATTGCTTATATTTAATTTCATTGGCAGGAGATGGGCGGTGAAGAAATTGATTTGAATTGGGTCGAAAGATAATTAAAACACGTCGAATCAATTCAGAAAATAACATTATTAATGCTGTCGACAATTCGTGATTTATTGATTACAAAACAACTTCAAAGTCTTTCTTATAGAGTTATTGTGGTCTATCGGATTTACATTGTGGTTTTGCTTTGGACGCAGAACAAAGACCGAATCGATATGTTTTGAACCGATTTTGAGAAGGACCAATAATGACTTACAAAGACACAAGAAACTTTGTCGAACAAGTACACAACTTCACATAATTTGAACTTTCCTGTACATAAATGATATTCAGTGTAGGCCTGCTACTATTAATTTTAATAATGTAAACTTCTAACTCTAATCTTTGTAGACAACATATTATAAAGATTATGACATTATTTCGACATCTTAAAAGCATATTGTATGACCAATTCATTCACAATAATAATGATAACATCTAATAAGTAGCCTAAATGATATGTAGTTTTTCGGAACTTTTATTTAAACCGACAACCACGATTTATTTCAATTCAATTGTTTAACATTACCCTGCCCTTCATACCCAATATTTGGTAATATAGAATTTCATATGTATCACATGTGGTGCCTGTATCATGTAAAGTTTAGGTTATGGTATATAATAACTGGAAATACATATTACTATGATATTGGACAAATCTAGATACAGTACCGATAATCAGGTGCACTTCATGTAAACGGTCGATTAATGTTGTAATGAGGCCAATGTTGCCTTGTGGTACGTACGCCTGAGCTTGTATTTCAAACCTTAGATAAATCTCCGTGTTTAAACATAACATTGGTATACTTCCTGTAGGCTAGCCCTATTATTTTATTATTGGTTTGGAAAAAAGAATATTTTCAATATACCTATAGCCCTATTTTAGTTCATTAATAACTTAAGCCTTATTGTACTTACGGAATGTAAACGCCCATAGCAACTCATTTAGGATATTTCGTATTATTGTGTTAGATGGCGGCAATGCAGTATATGATGCTTCTTACTTTCGTCGGTAGCATAAAAGGCCATGTAGAAAAAGAAGTATGGTCTTACTTCAGTCAAGTTATATATTACTATACGTTGAAGAACACAGATGTACTTACGCAATGTTGAATTGAACTATACGAATTCATCATTCGTGCTGTGCCATATCATTATATAAACAGATAAAGTTATAGATAAGATGGGGATGTATATCAGTATGCCTATCCAATGATACTTCAGAATATTTGCGAATGTTATCACACCCTTGAATTGCCAACGAGTCTGTGAAACAATATTAATCATTTACTAATACAATTACTCAGTTACTACACGGTGCGTCAAGAATTCCAAATAAATCTGTTTAACAGATTCAGCCAAATTAACCGAGTGAGTCGCCCGATAAGTTGACCAAGTTCAACAACACTGTTCTACTGTGTAATTCCCTCGGAGTTGAATTAACCAATTTGTAATAATCTGTATATTTTGTGAACTTCTTGGTGTGTCTAGGAAATTAGGACGGGCTAACAATATTAAACACAACATTCCATTAACACGTATAGCTTTTAACTCCCGAACCTTCCAACACTCCTAACACAAAGGAAATCTCAATAGAGCCTATATAAATAAATAAATAGAGAACAGAAAACATACAAATAGTGATCTGTAAGATGTTTATAATCAATGCGTTGTTTAATAACAACAATGCCCGCCTTGGTAATATATTTATAGATTTCTTTTAATAGCGCCCTCCTAGTTTAATGTGTTTTTGTATAGCACCCTCTTTAGTTTGGATAAGCTTTTTTACAAAACCTCTTGATATTTCAATTTTCCGATTTGGTCTGTTATGTTTAAATTTTGGTAAAACGTTTGTAAAAACTAAATTGTTCATGTGCGAGCAATCGTAAAATTTAACAATTACCGGGGGTTACCTTGGTAAAATGTACTTGAACTAAACACAGATTACTGCATGAAAAAAGAAAGTTAAAATAAAAGTAAAGTTTTATTAAAGATGTATTTTCCCTTGAAACACAAAAAATTAAGGTCAAAATATTCTAAATTTAAATTGGTCAAAGTAATATTAAAGTTATTCACTTTAAGTCGAAAATTCAAGCCAAAAACAACAAGTTTACGTAATTAACAGGTAAATTAATTTGATTACATTTCGTCTGGAAAATCGTCGCGAGTGAAAGTAAACAAAGATTTCAAACCACGAGAATGCATTATACATGATGCTAATTAGGATTTTTTACAACTCGTCACGATTGAGAAGGTGTTTTCACACAGATCGCGAGAAAGTTTTATGATTATGCATACAGAGTATGTTTTGATCGATTGACTAATTTTTCGGTAAAGTTAACAACTATTATTATACTTCAAAGTGATCGACTTTTTTTCGAAATTTTTTATTTTTTTTTTTGGAATTAGTCAAAAGGACAATACATCTTTAAGTTAGATTGGTATACACTGTTGTGCTATTGCTAAATAATATTTTCGAAAAAGAAATTATATGTATAGAATTAAGATACACATTGAGAAATGTTAAGCTATTAATTTTCATGATATTATGTTTTTTTTAAACTAAAAAAGGTGATTAATGAAGTAATAATACACCTGGAGAGTAAGCAATGAATTTAGAATAATGAACTATTATACTAGCAAGTGTAGAGAAACATTTTTGAAAAAAAAACAAATACAATTTAATATAATTATTGAGTAATGTTGTTAGAATAGAAACGAGAAAATAAAAATAAGAAAATGTATTAAGAATTATAGTTAGATGCTAGTAGTTTACTAACCGGATTTTATATATTATAACAGAATTTTACACAGATTTACCATTTTAATGCTGTTTTCTTCCTTAATATTTTATCTATTGTGCCAGGTATTAACAGCACACTGCAATTAAAAAACAAACTTCAAAATATTTCTTCACATTGAGTTTTAATAGAACAAAAATCCAATTCTTTCCTTAATAGTAACTATACATAGATTTAATTAAGATTTTAAATAATAATGTACACCAAGAATGATTTGTCAACTTCCCACATGTCTGAAATCTAAGCATATTATTGCTAACCCCCTATCACAGTCAAATACTATTTGTCTCGATTCCACTGCGTATTTACTAGGTAAGAGCGAAATATCTTCCCTGGTAGGCCAGTATTATAGTCCAAGCTATTTTTTAAACGTTTAACAACTAAACTTGTTTTTAATTAATTAATTAATTGTTATTAATTGTTTAAAAGTCTCCAATAATAAGCAGGCACAATAAAATTATTTTCAATGGCTAAATTGTTACAAAGTTATAATGATACAAATAAAAACGAAAGTATTTTTACAAACTTGAGCCTGATGATTTGGAGTAAGATAAGTCCGAATTGGTTAATTTTCTATGTGAGGGAGACATTGTGTTACACCAGGTCATAAAATTTAATACTAATCAGGAAAATTAATATCTTTGCACCCCTGACCAAAGGACCATGTTAGGCTGACATTATTTGAAAAAAATAGAAATATCTATATATCTAGAAATATATAGAAAACACTAACCACTTTTCTATACATTCCGAGTTAGTTCTCGAAACTTTAGATTACTGATTATGAACGCACACGAAATTATTTAATTATTCCAAAAGCATATTTTACTTTATAATGGTGCTAAGATATTAAATATTGTGCAATTAGTACGTTCTAAGTGTTATAAACATTTTTTAGACTTTATAACGGTTATCATAGAATGTTGTGCAATTTATACATTTTTTTTTACATATTAAAATTCCATGAATTTTCTTATTGACCAAGTTTGATTGAAATCAGTCCAATCGTTATAATGAGGAGACTTTTACTCCAATGACCAATAACTAATCTTTATCATTTAAAATTCTCACAAAATATGATCTGGTTTAACATCACTGGGGAAATGACAATGTTATTACAATGGTATTATGTATATTAAAATTCCATGAATTTTCTTATTGACCAAGTTTGATTGAAATCAGTCCAATCGTTATCAATTATAACTACTACCGTAGTCGTTAGAGATGATCCTCTTATTCTAACCTTTCCTTATTTAGTATATGAGAAATGGAAATAAGTCATATGACAGTACATTATTTTTGGTATGGCACCCATCTACTAAAAAATCCGGACATTCAATAAATAATTATTTACCATTATCCGTGGTTGGCAGGACCGTAGCAGGCCTATTCCCCAAAACATGGGAGTTGATCACCAGGTAAAACCAAAGAACTTATAACACAAGAATCTCCTGTTCTTCAATTTGCATTCAAAACACAGTATCGGAAGTACAGGGTTAAAAGGTCAAACTGGGCGACGCCATTTCACAGCATGGAGCAGCGCCCCCTCCAAACTAGGAAGTCAATTACTCTACCCCCTAGAGTATTAGCAGATCCCCTCTATGATTTTGACTTTCTAATTTGATGCGGGCGCCCTACTCCTCAGTCAATTACTCTATCCCCCCTAGAGCATTAGCAGATCCCCTCTATGATTTTGACTTTCTAATTTGATGCGGGCGCCCTACTCCATGGCTCACAATGGCGTCACCCATAGCTCTATTCTATCCCACAATGCCTTTCGAAATTGTTACGCGCTTCGGACGAACAGGAGATTCTTGTGTTATAAGTTCTTTGGTAAAACCAAGCAAAAACAATAATTTTTCAGTTTCAGTTGAGTAAGTAAAGTAATACGCTAGAAATGGTTAATGTATACACGTCAAATGCAAAGGAATACGTTGGAAATGGTTGATGTACACACAGCATACAAAGTATACGTTGGAAATGGTCGATGTACACACGTCACATACAAAGTATACGTTGGAAATGGTTGATTTTAACAAATAATGAAGTAGGCCTACGAATAATAATGCATTTTTAATTACGATACCATCTCTATCATATATTGACTGAATTAAAATATTAAGTCAATTGTTTTTATTATTGATGAAAGAATCCGTTTTATAGATTATACTGCATTACTGCTAGGCTATTACTACTAAGCCACTATGCTAAGGACCTCCATGTGTAAAGTTGAATTTGTTTTCCTCGCTGTCAGACTTACTTGTGGAGCATTTAAGACGACAACCACCAAATACATAGGAAATAAATGCAAATTCACAATTTACAATACGCTCCAAAAGAAGCAGGTCACTTACATTAAACATACAGGCCAGAAAATAAAGGTAGTCACATCTTAACATTTTGATCAAAATAATATTCAGTCCCGGATGTGCCCTTTTCTTGTGGGACCTCTCCCCTATCTCTCATGTCTAGATCCGCCCCAGACATGCAGAAGAAGATGAGACACGTAAAAAAACAATTTCGTCAAACTTGAATAATGGTAATACTTTGGTAATATAAAGCTGAATGTAACGTTTTATTTTAATCATGATCTTCCCGTCGTAAAATTACGTGCGTTACGTGTAAGTCTTTTAGCTGCGCCCAGTTGAAATCGTGTCGCAAATGATCAAATACACCGCGCGGCATATAGCGACGATGAGGTCTCGGTATTATTTCTTTCGATATGTATCCATCTATTCATTAATCCATGAACAAATAAAGGAATGTTTGAGACTATGCAAAACAGTATTTAACGGATACCGGAATTCAACAGTAAGACGTAGTGTGTTAAAAATCGGATTCTCCGCCATGATGTCGATACATAAAAAATGAAATATTAAGGCTCACTTATGAAAATCCCCACCCACCCGAAAAACCCACGTTGTGTTGCTTTAAATTACAATTTTGTTCAAGTACAAACAATTTTTTTAAATTCAAATTTGTGGTCAAATAAAAATTCATTATCTACCACCATAAAAGTCTTTCAAAATATAACAGAAAAACAACAAAATTTTCCATTTGTCTTACATTGTTTTAGTTTATAAGAGTGGATGTGAGTCCACAATTATTAGACCTCTCCTTTCAAAATGGTCCACAAACATATAACTATTCTAGGCCTACTTTAATATTAAAGAAATAATGTAGGCAATTTCTATAAAACATGATCTAACATGGCATTCACTCGCACATCCGTTCTTTATAAAGAAAAACTGCAATTATATAGTTTTAATAACATCAATTTCATTTAAATACTTTAACTTAGAATATTTATATTTTGGAAATACATATAAGCCTCTTGGATTATTAAGTCGACTATCGCTACTTTGCTTTGATGACAATGGAAAAACATTAATCTAGAAGAAGCAATTCCGTTTTCGATTTTGTTTTTCTTTGATTACTATATTTCAATCTTTTAAAATAAACCAAATCGCTTAACATAATTGTTAATAGTTATATTTTTTTAGTATCAGTTCATTGATGATTAAAACAAGAATAAATAATATGCATATTTTAACATTACAATTAACATTGTCATTTATATAGCGCCATTACATTAATCAAAGACCTTTACAATGACTGATCATCTGGTGAATATTGCTTATTGGAAAAAAGCTTTTAAATTTGTTTTAAAATGTGTCACTGTGTCACTGCGTATTGTTTTAGTATTTTTCACATGGTAGGAGGTAGATTTGAAAACAAACATAAAGTTTAGTAACATACCTAAGACCAGTACGTTTACAATATTGCACTTACTGACTAGTTCACACATTAGACAGGCGCAATGCCATTTACACAATGATAAATTAAATCAAAAGTTTACTCTTTGCTCAACTGGCGGACTAATGTTGTAGGAGTCCCCCATGGTACACCGAATACTAATCTTGCAGAACTATTTTGAAGTTTTTTAATCGACTGATATTTTCTTTGGACACTCTGACAATGAGTGAATTGCAGTTAAAACAAAAGAACAGCTCATGAAGGCACACTGAGTTCCGTAATATTAAAACGTTCCTAAAAAAGTTTACAAACAGATTTGGTAGAATTTAAAGGAAACCCACCCAAATATCAATGTTTGGCTGGTCAAATTTACACCTCGGTGGTTATAAAATAAGTAATTCAGTTTTAGAGTCGTTTAATTTTAACTTATTAAGGCACATCCTTTTGCTAACGTCGTCGATACCATTATTCAGCCTACTAAAAGCTTCGTTAAGATCACATAGTTTTCTAGGATCACATATGTGTATCATCCGCATACAAATAATATAAGAGACATTTAAAACATGTATTATGTCTGAAATTGGTTTGGTGTATGCAGTAAATAATGATGAACTTAAGGTTGATCCTTGAGTCACACATCATACATATTATCTAACATAATACATTTATACTCCGATCTCAGAATTCTTTATAATATCGTTTAACAACATATGCTTCGAACTATTTGAGGGCTTTGTCGACAATTGTTTCTTATTCTATTTACAATGGGTTATGATCTACAGGTTCAAACGCTGTTGTATAATAAAACTCAACACCAAACATACTTTTCTTCGGTGCAGTTTAAATATTGATTATCGATATTAAAATTACATTCACAATGTTACATTAGTTTGTCTAGTGGTAAAAATAATAATAACAAGTAGTGCATAATAACAAAAGTGAAGTTGTGGATGGTGCTAGTGAAATATCAATGAATAGATCCTCGACACGTATCCACCGACAATAATCACACGTGGCCTGTTATAAACGTCGTTTGGCGATCAGACAACGCATCGGTTCTGCGAATCACATTTTCTTCCTGTAAGCAAAACAAGGATTTATTTATATATTTTAAACTATGTAGATGTAAAATGGGGGAATAACATGTGACTTGCATCCTACTGGGCTGAATTCCGCACAGATGTGGACGACACATACAATAAAGGTCCCTTCGTGTCGAGTGCTGCCATCAATCGGCGCCCGCTCGTCTGCCCACAACGACAGGAGCTGCATGGACCAGTACACCGGGGTAACCCCCTACTCTTTCTAAAGAAGTACTGGTTTCTTTAAAGTTCGCACGAGCCATATGTGTACACTGGGCCTCCAGTTTTAAGTTCTTATGCTTTGTGTCGGCCCTGCCCTGTTTTAAAAAATATATTCCATTTCGAATCGAATTAAATTGGTAGACCTACAGTATTAGGTAACACTCAGTAACTGTTACTAGTATTTATTTTAACATCACGTTAATGCTCATCTGGGACACGTTCGTTATTGTGTGGTGGATTATTTATATCTGTACATTCTTTTAACCAATACATACAACGAAGATACAATTGTTTAGTATTTACCTGATTACTGATGTTTACTCGATTCTTGCCCGGAGTGTGTTTTGCAATCAGCTTCATTAGTGGATCTATAATCTAAAAAAAAGAAGGTTAAATTTATATTAAGGCCCATTTAGTAGATGAAAATATATAGTACTTTCATGAGTCCAATAACATTTCGCCATGATCATCAATAAGAACAATTAAGTCGGTTTTTTGCTACATACATTTTCAGTAAAATAACTACGAATTCTAAAATACCTGGTTATCCAGAAGACAGCAAACCACAAACAGAAATATCCCCTGTAACGAGTTGAGTATATTGAAGAGATATACCATCACACTGGTTGTTGAGTCGATGTTTAAAACTCCGATTATCCATGTAACACCAAGAATTGGAAGAAGAACAAAGCTTCCTCTAACGGCATTCCTAAAATGAAAAACCGCATATAAAAAAGATGATGGGGCCCGTTCAGGCTTATTTATTTATCCAAACAAACATTACCGGTGTAAACAAAGTAGTAAAGACACACGAACAAAAAAATAAAACTTTCTTTCTTTTGATGCCGTTCTTTCTTCCGGTTTGCTCTCAATCTTTTAAGCTATTTCATCTTACAATGTGATTTTATTCATTTTATTATATTTATTCCAATGACTTGGAATTTTTACCAACCAAACAAACTTTTTAGTCGCGTGGAAGCGACTCTATAGTTCACTATGTCGGTCGGTCAGTCGGTCTGTCTGTCTGTCTGTCAGTCTGTCTGTCGGTCTGTCTGTCTGTCTGTCTGTCTGTCTGTCGGTCCGGTATCACTATGCGTTTTATTCCTTTATGACCTTATCTTGATATCAGTTTAATCTAGCTAAGTCAATTTTTCACAGAATATTCCTTATGGCCAGGAATCGATGTGGTTATGTTTTCACGGTGCGCAATAAAAAATTACACGGTCTACGCACGATTTAACAAAATCACGTTTGTAATCATATCTTAACAACCATGAATCACAATTAAATAAAATTTGGTACTCATAAATTTCAGGGCATAAATCATCATATGGCAATACAATTACGTGCGTAGTGCATGTAACGCATGTGTACGCGCGCTTAAAATTTTCAAAATTTATTTTCGATGAAATAAGAGTACGTTTCAGGCAATTTTAAGCGTTTACAAAATTGCCATGAGTGCGCAGATTTTTGCGTGCGCACTGCGCGTTAAATGTTATTGCGCACTCTTTTTGCCCGATTTCTGTTTTCTTGACTTACTTTTCAACTCAAAATTACGTTATACGAGCACGTCAAAAGTGACAGGCTACGCACGTATAAATTATAAAAAATATAAATGTTTTTAAACATTTCAACATTTTTAAACATGTTCAGTAATTTCGGTCAGTATATTTCACTATGTCAGTCGGTCCGTCTGTCTGTCGGTCTGTCTGTCTGTCGGTCTGTTTGTCTGTCGGTCTGTTTGTCTGTCGGTCCGGTATCACTATGCATTGTAGCACGCGACTTAATGGCTGTTGGCCTTGTTGTTATTACAGTAGGCTATAACTTAGGTTGTAATAGTTTGTAATGTTCATAAACAATATAAATATTTGGCTTACCTTAATTGTTTGTACTCGTTTTGCTTTTTAGGAGGCTTAGTCACTATTGATCCAGATCTTTTATAAATCACATGTACCATTTTACCCAACACTAATATGTTTATCTAAAATTAGGAAATATGATTTATTTTCAATTATTCTTTATACTTTGAAACATAAAACTGTTTTTCTACATTATAAAGAAGTCAAACCTTTTATCCTATTTGATAAAATGTTTGTAGATTTTCTATTCTTGGTAACTTAATATCTTTATCGTATCTATATTTGAGTTTTTTTTTTTTCCTTTTAGTTTTGGACTCTAGGTATACAGCGCTTTATAGTAGATATGTGTACATACCCCAATAATCAAGCAAGCTGGAATAACAACAACCAAGCGACACGAAACTTTAAGCCAGCATCTAAAATAAAGACAATTAATCGTTAACACGACCATCTAAAGTTGCTCATCTTCTTAACAATAACATGGTCTACTCTAGACCTATCTAATATATCTAAATAATAATAATAATTTCATTGATTACGCAATATTTCATTCGTTGATCGATTAAATCCTCTATTCAATGGCTCCAGGCTCCACCTAATTAATAACAGCAGTTAATATTGTAACTCATGAAAATGTATACATACAAGGTATCAGTGACGTAGCATTCATGACTAAAAGTTATAACCATGGCAACAATGAACGCAGGCGTCACGTAGCAGAACAACATGTAATGCACTAGCTTGAATCTTTTAGACTTGTTGTATACTACTTTTAAAACCAAGAAAATAGCTTCTGCCAGCATCCACATAAACATGCACAGAACAAGATAATGCAGGAGGATTGAAACTGTCTTACATAACACCTAAAAGAAAAAAAATAATGTTCAAGTGTATTGTAAATGTAAATAAATTTTATTCTCTAAATGGTCATGAATTCCTAATAAAAGTTAAGATATATAATATAATATAATATTATGTGACAAAAAAAATGAATCTTGAACCTTGAATCATTATTGTATTAACGAAAAGGAAACATTCTTTTAAAGATAATTTCAAATCGGATTAATATCACATTTTAAAATGAAAATTCATATTTTTATCTTATAATGAATACAAACATCGTCTACGTTTAAAAGAATATCATATTTTTTAGTATTCAATTTAACTAATTAAAAGTTGACCAAATGTATTCACAAGAATATATCATCTATTTTA